>NW_016107378.1:4577356-4746465 GCF_001604975.1 Cebus imitator | reverse complement strand
TCCTGAATAGTTTTGCCTAGGTTTTCTTCTAGGGTTTTTATGGTGTTAGGTCTTATGTTTAAGTCTTTAATCCATCTGGAGTTAATTTTAGCGTAAGGTGTCAGGAAGGGGTCCAGTTTCTGCTTTCTGCACATGGCTAACCAGTTTCCTAATACCATTTATTAAACAGGGAATCCTTTCCCTATTGCTTATTTTTGTCATGTTTGTCAAAGATCAGAGGTTGTAGATGTGTGGTGCTGCCTCCAAGGCCTCTGTTCTGTTCTATTGGTCTGTATCTCTGTTTTGGTACCAGTACCATGCTGTTTTGATTACTGTAGCTTTGTGGTATAGTTTGAAGTTAGGTAGCGTGATGCCTCCAGCTTTGTTCCTTTTGATTAGAATTGACTTGGCTATGTGGGCTCTCTTTTGGTTCCATATGAAGTTTAAGGTGGTTTTTTTCCAGTTCTGTGAAGAGGGTCATAGGTAGCTTGATGGGGATAGCCTAGCCTTGAATCTATAAATTACTTTGGGCAGTATGGCAATTTTCAAAATATTGCTTCTTCCTAACCACGAGCATGGAATGTTTTTCCATCTATTTGTGTCCTCTTATTCCCTTGAGCAGTGATTTGTAGTTCTCCTTGAAGAGGTCCTTCACATCCTTTGTTAGCTGTATCCCTAGGTATTTTATTCTCTTCGTAGCAATTGTGAATGGTAGTTTGTTCTGGATTTGGCTCTCTTTAAGTCTGTTATTGGTGTATAGGAGTTCTTTTGATTTCCCCACATTGATTTTTGTATCCTGAGACTTTGCTGAAGTTGCTTATCAGTTTCAGGAGATTCTGGGCTGAGATGATAGGGCCCACTAAATATACAATTGTTGTCTGCAAATAGAGACAATTTGACTTCCTCCTTTCGTAATCAGATACTTTATTTCTTTTTCTTGCCTGATTACTCTGGCTAGAATTTCCAGTACTATATTGAATAGGAGTGGTGAGAGAGGGCATCCTTGTCTAGTGCCATATTTCAAAGGGAATGCTTCCAGTTTTTGCCCATTCAGTATGATATTGGCTATGAGTTTGTTGTAAATAGCTTTTATTATTTTGAGATACGTTCTGTTGATACCTAGTTTATTGAGAGGTTTTTTTTTTTTTTTGGCATAAAGGGCTGTTAAATTTTGTTGAAGGCCTTCTCTGCATCTATTGAGATAATCATGTGGTATTTGTCTTTGGTTCTGTTTATCTGCTGGATTAAGTTTATCAACTTGATCATGATGGATAAGCTTTTTGATGTGCTGTTGCAATTGGTTTGCCAGTGTTTTATTAAAGATATTTGCATCTAGGTTCATCATGGATATTGGCCTGAAGTTTTCTTTTTTTGTTGAGTCTCTGCTGGGTTTTGGTATCAGGATTATGTTGGTCTCATAAAATAATTTAGGAAGAATTTCCTCTTTTTGGATTGTTTGGAATAGTTTCAGAAGGAGTGGTACCAGCTCCTCTTTATATGTCTGGTAGAATTCAGCTGTGAACCCATCTGGACCTGGGCTTTTTTTTGACTGGTAGGCTACTAATTGCTGCCTCAACTTCAGCCCTTGTTATTGGTCTAGTCAACGTTTTAACTTTTTCCTGGTTTAGGCTTGGGAGGGTGCAAGTGCCCAGGAATTTATCCATTTCTTCCAGGTTTACTAGTTTATGTGCATAGAGTTGTTTGTAGTAACCTCTGATGGTAGTCTGTATTTCTGTGGAATTGGTAGTGATATCCTTTTTATAGTTTTTAATTGCATCTATTTGATTCTTCTCTCTTTTCTTTTTTATTAATCTGGCTAGTGGTCTGTCCATTTTGTTGCTCTTTTCAAAAAAACACCTCCTGTATTTATTGATTTTTTGAAGGATTTTTTGCATCTCTATCTCCCTCAGTTCTGCTCTGATCTTAGTTATTTCCTGTCTTCTGCTAGCTTTTGAGTTTTGTTGATCTTGCTCCTCTCGCTCTTTCAATTTTAACGATAGTGTGTCGATTTTAGATCTTTCCTTGATTCTCATGTGGGCATTTATTGCTATAAATTTTCTTCTAGACACTGCTTTAAATGTGTCCCAGAGATTCTGGTACATTGCGTCTTCATTCTCATTGGTTTCAAAGAACATCTTTATTTCTGCCTTCATTTCATTGTTTGTCCAGTCAACATTCAAGAGCCAGTTGTTCAGTTTCCATGAAGTTATGCGGTTCTGAGTTAGTTTATTGGTTCTAATTTGATTGCCCTGTGGTCTGAGAAACTGTTTGTTATGATTTCCATTCTTTTGCATTTGCTGAGGAGTGATTTACTTCCAATTATGTGGTCGATTTTATAGTAGGTGTGATGTGGTGCTGAGAATGTATATTCTGTGGATTTGTGGTGGAGAGTTCTGTAGATGTCTATTAGATTTGCTTGGTCCAGATCTGAGTTCAAGTCCTGGATATCCTTGTTAATTTTCTGTCTCATTGCTCTATCTAATATTGAGAGTCGAGTGTTAAAGTCTTCCACTATTATTGTGTGGGAGTCTAAGTCTCTTTGTATGTCATTATAAACTTGTTTTATGTATCTGGGTCCTCCTGTATTGGGTGTGTATATATTTAGGATCATTAGCTCTTCTTGTTGCATTGATTCTTTTACCATCATGTAATGCCCTTCTTTGTCTCTTTTGATCTTTGTTGGTTTAAAGTCGATTTTATCAGAGACTAGGATTGCAACTCCTGCTTTTTTTTGCTCTCCATTTGCTTGGTAAATGTTTCTCCATTCCTTTATTTTGAACCTATGTGTGTCCTTGCATGTGAGATGAGTATGCTGGATACAGCACACCGATGGGTTTTGACTTTTTATCTAATTTACTAGGCTGTGTCTTTTAATTGGGCCATTTAGCCCATTTATATTTAAGGTTAATATTGTTATGTGTGAATTTGATCCTGCCATTTTGATGCTAGCTGTTTGTTTTGCCCATTAGTTGATAAAGTTTCTTCATTGTGTCAATGCTCTTTACCACTTGGTACATTTTTGGAGGGGCCGGTACTGCTTGTTCCTTTCTACGTTTAGTGCTTCTTTCAGGAGCTCTTGTAAGGCAGGCCTGGTGGTAAGGAAATCTCTCAGCAATTGCTTGTTCATAAATGATTTTATTTCTCCTTCAAGCTTAGTTTGGCTGGATATGAAATTACAGGTTGAAAGTTCTTTTCCTTAAGGATGCTGAATATTGGCTCCCACTCTCTTCTGGCTTGTAGGGTTTCTGCTGAGAGATCTGCTGTGAGTCTGATAGGCTTCTCTTTGTAGGTAACCCGACCTTTCTCTCTGGCTGCCCTTAGTATTTTTTCCTTCATTTCAATGCTGGTGAATCTGATGATTATGTGCCTTGGGGTTGCTCTTCTTGAGGAATATCTATGTGGTGTTCTCTGTATTTCCTGGACTTGAATATTAGCCTGCCTTACTAGGTTGGGGAAATTCTCCTGGATAATATCCTGAAGAGTGTTTCCAGCTTGGATTCATTCTCTCTGTTACATTCAGGTATACCTATTAAACATAGGTTAGGTCTTTTCACATAATCCCATATTTCTTGGAGTCTTCGTTCATTTCTTTTCACTCTTTTTTTCTCTAATCTTGCCTCCTTGTTTTCTTTCATTGAGTTGATCTTCAATCTCTGATATCCTTTCTTCTGCTTGGTCGATTTGGCTATTGAAACTTGTGCATGCTTTGTGAAATTCTCATGTTGTGTTTTTCAACTCCATCATGTCATTTATATTCTTCTCTAAGCTTTTTATTCTTGTTAGCATTTCATCAAACCTTTTTTCAAGGTTCTTAGGTTTTTTTTTTTTGCATTGGGTTAGAACATGTCCTTTTAGCTCAGAGAAGTTTGTTATTACCCACTTTCTGAACCCTGTTTCTGTCAATTCATCAGACTCATTCTCCATCCAGCTCTGTTCCCTTGGTGGTGAGGAGTTGTGATTCCTTGGAGGAGGAGAGGCATTCTGGTTTTGGGTGTTTTCATCCTTTTTGCACTGGTTTCTTCCCATCTTTGTGGAGTTATCTACTTGTGGTCTTTGTAGTTGGTGACTTTTGGATGGGATCTCTGTGTGGACATACTTTTTGTTGATGATGAAATTATTTCTTTCTGTTTTTTAGTTTTCTTTCTAACAGTCAGGCCCCTCTGCTGTAGGAATGCTGGAGGTTCATTCCAGACCCTGCTTGCCTGGGGATCACCTGTCACGGCTACAGAATAGTAAGGGGTTCTCCAGTTCCTTCTATTATCTTTGTCCCAGAAGGATACCAGCCAGATGTCAGCCTGAGCTCTCCTTTCTGAGGTGTCTCTTTGGATATACAGGAGTCAGGGAGCTGCTTAAGGGGGCAGGTATGTTTATGTCTGCTGCAGTGGAACTCATAACTGCCTTTTTTCCCAGGTGCTTGCCCTGGGAAGGTGGGGCTTTATTTATAAGTTCCTGATGTGCTGCTCCCTTTTTTCAGAGATGCCCTTCCCAGCTAGGAGGTAGCCTAGTCACAGTCTGCCAGCAGAGGCGTTGCTGAGTTGCCATGGTCTCTGGCCAGCTGCTATGTGAACTTCCTTGTGGTTTTGTTTATAGAGGTAAAGTTAGAACTGCCTCCGTAATGGTGGTCTGCCTCAGTAATGACAGATTGCCTCGGTAGTGGCAGAGTGCCTTGGTAATGGCAGGCTGCCTCAGTAATGGCAGATTGCCTCAGTAGTGGTGGACTGACTCGGTAATGGTGGACGCCCTTCCCCTCACAGAGCTGAACCATCTCGGGTCCAGCTGCGCTTGCTTGAAACTCTCAATCCAGAGCGTTTCATATCACTGGTCTTTGTGGGGGTGGGACCCGCTGAGCCAGATCACCTGTCTCCCTGTTTCTGCCCCCTTTATTTCAGTTGAGTGGGCAGCTCTGTCTCCCAGGCGTTCCAGGCACCAGTTGAAATGGCCGCTCAGATTTGTGTGAGTTTTTGTGCAGAGACCTGCTGCACTGGCTGAATCAGCTGTGCTGGAAACTTGTGGTGCTTTTCAGCCTGGGGAATTTCCTAGTCTGTGGGCAGTAATAGCTCGTTTGGAAATGCGGCAATCACTCACCCTCTGCATTGTTCTTGCTAAGGACTGCACTCCAGAGCTGTTCCTACTCAGCCATCTTGGATCCTTGTCTCTATAATAGCTGTTTTCAAGTCCTTGGATGTTAATTCCAACTTCTGAACATCTCAATGTTGTCTGTTTTTTTGTTGATTTGAGTCACTTTTGCCTACTGTTTTCATGTGTAGTCATTTATTTTTTGTGTTCTGGGTATTCTAAATTTTCTTGCCATCCTTTAAATGATGGTGATTTCATTATGGCAGGCAGTCAAATTACTGGTGGAGTCTTTTAATTCATTCTAGCTGGGCCAGAACCCCCTATACTTTGTAACCTCTGGTATCACCATTTAGCTCTCAGCCTTCAGCGGCAGCTCACAACTCGGCTTGCAGAGGCTCAGTGTGTATACCCATAACACATTTATTGGCCAAGGATCTTCAGAGAGTGAGTCCCAACAGGAACTTCAGGGTCCTGCCATTAATGCATCCCCCCATACTCTAATGCCTTTCCTTGAAAACCTGGAGTCATTCAGGCTGGTGAAATGCCAAAGGGAAGAACTTCGGAAAGGGAAAAATTTTCTACAATGTGCTTCTTACCACTTTCCAGCTACGTGAACAGAACAACCTGCCTAATTTCCCCATGACTCAGTTTAATCACTTGCAAAATGGGGATAATGGTAGTACCCAACTGATAGGGTTCTAATGAAAGTGGAATGAGATAATACATGTGTGTTGCTTACAACAGGGTCTAGCACATAGTAGGTGCTGTCTAGGAATTGTCTGCTGTTTTTCTTTCTGGCTCTGCACAGCTTGTGTGTAGCTCATGCAAATAGTGGCAGCACTTGAAAGATGAGGCTTCACGGTAAGAGAAGCTCATTCTGCACCCTTGTGCTGAGCAGCATTAGCAGCTTTCTGGGGTATTTATAGGCCAGGCAGGTGTCTTAGTTCATTTGTGCTGCTATTACAGAATACATAAGACAGTGTTTTGCCCAGTATACCCAAGAGAATGCTGGGTTTGTGCCCAACCATAACAAAAATTGCCATTTACTGGGGGTTTTCCCGTGAACCAGGAACATTGCTTAATGACTTCGGTGCAGTATCTCCAGTCCTTAAAGCATTTCTGTAGGTGGCTTTGATGAGTCCTGTGTGTGTGTGTGTGTGTGTGTGTGTGTGTGTGTGTGTGTGTTGCTATTTAATGCTTTCACTTCCAACACACAATTCCTTGTTAATTCCTTAGAACAAAAAGCATTTAGCTGACTTTTTCTAATTTTTATTCTGCAGCACTGGAGACAGGCTTGCACATATAGGAGTAGACACAAATATTATTTGGCAAAGGTGGATCTAAATAGCCTTGGTTTCCCTCACTCTTCAGCACTCTCATCATGCCAAGCTCTAGAGGAATCACAGTCTGAAGGAAACTTAGAGCTAGAAGTCCTTGGAAGCCACTGTGTATAATGCTTTCATTTTGGAAAATGGGGAAACTGAGACCCAGAGAGGGGAAACCTTGTACTAGGCTGAGCAGAATCATAAGCGCTTTGAATGTTCAGGTGTCAGGGCATATAGAGCAAGGCTTCTCAAGCTTGGCTGCCTTTTAGGATCATCTTGGAGAATTAAAAAATCCCTGATGTTCAGGTCATAGCCCAGACCAAAGAAAACAACTTCTGGAGGAAATCTGGTTACCAGCAGTTTTAAAATCTGTCCAGGTGATTCCAGTGTGGGGCCAGCTTTGAGAACCAGTGCACCAGCACAGGCACCAGCAGTTTCCAGTCTGTCTCCCAGGAAACCCAAGGGTTTGCAGAGTTATTTCAGAGGGTGCTGGCAGACAGGATAAGGACAGGGAGTGTCCAGACCTTCTTGTTTTGCTTTAATCAAAGGCTCTGCTTGCATCTGTGTTGTTTATTGATCCCCTTGTAAAGTATCACTTGATACTTTACAAAGTGCCCCCTGCAGCGCATCCCTAGGTCAATTCCTCTAACTGTGTGGATGGGGAGGGAGGTGACCTGTGCAGCGCCACATCAAGACCCTGATAGAACCAGGACTTAGACCCCATCTCTTGACTCTCAGCTCAAGTTCTTCAGCCACTCTTTCCTTCCAAATTCTTTTCTTTTGAAATGATGCAATGCCCTGCAAGTCCCCTTCAAGCATCCACATGTTCCCTCTTAATCCCACAGGCAGATCCATGCTCTCCTGTGGACCAAATTGTTTGTTTTGGGTTCTGCAGATTAATCAAGGATAGCTGGTGGTCATGAGGGCATTTTGGATATAGAGATTATGTAGGAGGTTGTGAGTTGGGGGGGTAGCAACTGACATCTAATTAGCCTTCATTTTAAATCTCGATGCAGCAATTATGACTTCTGAATAGCAGTGGTTGTTACTGAGGATGGTCGCCTAAGCAGTGCACATAATTATTATAATTACTGTGTACCTAATGATGCCTAATAAGGAGCAACATTGCACAGAGGCGCGGTTGCTCAGCCTGGTGGTCTGGGCTCTGGAGGGGGAGCAGCTGGGGTTCTGATGCTTGTGTGGGACTGTTTTGTAGGGACGCCAGGCTGCCTGTTGGAGACTGGGGCTGCAGAGTGCACAGGAAGGGAAAGCTCCCAGAGCACACAGGAGGGGAAAGCTGTGTTGGCATCAGCTCAGAGAAAATGAGTGTGGAAGCTGCTAAACTGGAGCTGTCCTCCTTCAGTCATTGAATTCAAGGGTTTACTTAGGTCCATGCTAATTCCAGGACTTACAGGGACTCTGCTTAGGGAAGGCACAAATGGATAGCCTTCATGGATGGAGTGTGTGTGTGTGTATGTGTGTGTGTGTATTAATGAAAAATAACCACAAAGTATTATAGAGGGTGCACTACGTGCAAAACACTTTACATTCATTATCTCATTATACCGAATCTGTGAAATGGGGTTATAATTCATTTCTCCCCTGCCCACCACCATCTGGCCCAGAATTCTTATAAGAATTATAACAACCCCATTTCACAGATGGGGTAATTGGGGTCCAAGGATAAACACAGCTAGCATTTATTAAGCACTCGAATATCTGCCAGGCCCTGTACATACATGATTTCACCTGATCCCCACAACAATGCCATGAGGTAGATATTATGATCGGTGCTTTCTTATGTATTTCTTTCCTACAGAAGAGGAAGCTGAGACACTGAGAATGAAGACTTCCAAGGTCATTCAGCTGATACACGGCAGAGCCAAGATTTAAACCCAAGCAGCTGAACCTTCCTTCCCTCTCTAACCAATACTGTATTTATTAACTAGCATATGCGAGGCACAAGCCAAAGCAGATGACATTCTGGTTTGGGGACACCAAATAAAATCAAATAAGTAAATAAATGTACATTTATAGCAGGATATATAGCAGCATAGCAGGATGAGGAGGTGGACAGGGAGAGAGATGAAAGGAGGGATCTATTGTAAGGAGGATACACAGCGAAGAACTCACGAATCACATGACATTTGAGCAAAGGCTTGAATGTAGTGAGAAGAACAGCCGTGTATTAGGTTGTTGCAAAAGTTGGAGCTGGATCCTGTAAGGCCTTCTAGGCCAGTATAATCTCTTGGTACTTTTTTCTAAATGGCTTGGGAAGCCCTAGGAGGTTCTTGAGCAGGATGTTGTGTCAAAGAAGATGGCATGACCATTTTCCCAATGATCTGGCAAAAAATCTCGTGTAGCCCACCCCATCAGCGCCCTGCCCCTATCCCCAGGGCACTCACCCTTAGACCTGAAGGCTGCTTACTGCAAAGTCCAGCAGCTCTGCACAGTGCGCCAGAGAAGGATCCAGCTCCTTAGCCGCTCAGGTCTGAGATGGCTGCTCCACTCTGTCTCCCCAAAGTTCTCAGCAGGAGTAAGCTGCCCCGGCGTGAAAGTCCCATGCCTTCTCCATGGACAGAGGGCTTCTGCAACGTTTGCAGGGCTTGTCCTTCTCTCACTTCCACCTGCCCCTGGCTTTGGGCAACCATCAGGCAAGGGTGCTTCTCCCTCAACACCTTTCTGTCCCCTGCCCACTACCATCTGTCTGGCCCAGACACTGATTTCCAGGTCATTGAAGAGAGGTTCTGATTGGCTCATCTCGGCTTGGAAGACCCCTCCCCTTTTGCACAGTTCAGTCAATGGCGCTGGGGGTGAAGCCTGGTGGTAGGGGCCTCTGGCGCCCTGTGGGTGGAGCCGATGCTCAGAGGAGGCGTGGCCTGAGTTTCGTGAGGTTCTGGGGTTCTAAGACCCCCTTTTGCCCAGGTTACAAACTCCGCATCTAGTAGTTTCGCTGTGCCTGGCACAGAATGAGTGCTTAAGACAAACCATAATTCAGATAATCTGAGTTCCTGCCTCTACTTCTCCATCTACCAGCTGGGTGACCTTGGGTAAATCTCCTGGGATCTGTCAGTATCCTCTTATATTAAATGGGAACAAGGACTATACCCCAAGGTTGGCATCTCATCAGGGATGTGAATAAGCATGAGCTCTCATGTACTGGGCACCCAGGAGGAGATGCTGATATTCATGTTGTGCTAATTATAACCGTTAGTACTAGGGACTCCCGCCCCCAACCTAGGACGGCTCTGGAGCTGCCCCTTTTTCTCCTCCCCCATCCACACCCCTCCCCAGTCCATGCTCTGAGCTGCTGCTGTGCGGGACCTTGCCTCCCAGTTAATGGGGGTATTGTCCCCACCCTGCAGGAACAAGGAGAGCTCAGCTGGCCTTAGTCACAGGTCAATTGCTTCATACAAATCTGCAGGGATCCACGGATGCTGTGACAAGGGGCGGGCGCGGGAGGGCCTGCCCAGCCAGGATGTGAATTGTCCTGAGAATCAAATTACTAGGAACCCCAGAGCTCACCATCTCTGAAGGAAAGCAGGTGCCTCCTGAGAGCAGGGCTTCTCTACCTTGGGGCACTATGAACATTCTGGGGGGCGTAAGTGTTTACTGTGGGAGGCCCTGTTCATCATAGGAGGGTTAGCAGCCTCCCTGGCCTCAACTCACTATATGACAGTAGCACCCCTGCCACCTACACTGTGTGACAACCAACAATGTCTCCAGACATTGCCAAATGCCCCCTGGGTCAGGGACGAGGGGGCAAAAGCAGCCCCAGTTGGGATCCACTGCTTTAGAGAATGAAGCTGAATGGGACAAATCCCATGGAACGGCCAGGAAGTGCACCTGGGTAAGGCTGGAGGAGGGTATGAGAAAGTGGAGGGCTTAGGCCCTGAGCAGAAAGCATCCTAGTGCTGGGTAGTGATGAGGACCCCAAGTAATGCTAAGTGGCAGGCACTGCGGATGCAGAAGGTTGGAGCATGCCTGTGTGGGAGGTGGTGCTCCTGGGGGAGGTGAGAAGTAAGCTGGCCCCAGGAAGGGGGACCAGGGGTGCAGGGCACAGAATACCCCAGGTGATGGAGACAGCCTGAGTAAAGGCCCTGGGACATGAAGTGAGCATGAGACCATATGAAGAAGACTGGGCAAAGGCTGGGATCTCTTAGGGCAGGGAATGGAAATAATACTAATCGCAATAAACTGTGATCTTGATTTTTGAGTACTGACCATGTGACACATTCTGTTCTGAGCAGGTTGCTTGTGTCACCTCGTTTAGTCCTCAAAACCTCTACATGGTAGATTTGATTATTATTCTCATCTGGCAGGTGAGGACACCACAGCTTCAGATGTTTTGGGGTTCACCAGGGCCACATAGCCTATAAAAGCAGGTTCACACTTCAAAGCCAGGCTATTGACCCTCTGGCCTCACTCTCTGCCCTCAGAACCTCACCCTGCTGGGTGGGTTTGGGAGGGTGAACACAGCAGCCTTCCCCTAATTCCCTGAAGGTGAGACCAGGGCTAATTCACCGAGTGAATGAATGAACACATGAATAAGTGAATGCACTAATAGAGGAAGGCTCTTGTCTGCTGTGTGTCCTGCTCCCCAGGCAGAAATCACCTTCCCATCCTACTCCTGGCCCGCCCAGCACCCCCAGCTCTCTCCCTGGGTACTCTCACTCTGGAAACATTCACAGGGCACTTTCTGCTTGGATCGTGCTCTGGCGTGAGTGCCCCACGAAGTGTGGGTGTTCTTTGGTCCCCTGGCCAGGGCATGTAGAAAGAAGAGAGGGAGAGAAACAGCTGGACACCAGGAAGAACTTCTAAGTGATGTAAACAGCAGAGCAGCCACTGAGAGTGCTCACTGCTTGTGTTCATCTGCTAGGGCTGCCATAACAAAATGCCACAGCCTGGGTGGCTTAGGACAGAACTGCATGTTCTCAGAGTCCATGTTCTCAGAGTCTGAGACAAAGGATTCAACAGGGGCGGTTTCCTCTGAGGCTTCTTTCCTAGGCTTGCAGATGGCTGTCTTCTCACTGTGACCTCACATGGTCGTCCCTCTGGCTGAGTGTCTGTTTCCTAATCTCCTTTTCTTCTATGGGCACTCATCAGATTGGATTAGGCCCACCCCAATGACCTCATTTAGCCTGAATTGCCTCTTTAAAAGCCTTATCTCCAAATACAGCCACATTCTGAGATCCTGGAGGTTATAATATATGGAGTATGGGGGTACAATTCGGTTCATAACGTCAGTCTATTTCACAGGGGCCCTGAACAAGTGCCGGATGCTTGTGAGGCTCAGAACTTGGAGTGTGCAGCCAGGGAGGGCTCTGCCAGTTTTCCCACCTCCCTCCTGACCTCCTCTGCCCCTTGCTGGACCCAGCCCATTGGCTTCAGGATGGGCCCCATGGGACACGCTTTTGTCGGAACCTGGGGAAAGGGTGCACTGACAACGGTGCTGGGAGCATAGAGGCCTCCCACTCCCCTTTCTGAGAAGCATGTCTATTTCTCCTAATTTATTCAGTGCCACTGTGCATGTGTGGCCTCTCAGGTGCAGAGTGATTTCAGCTAACATGAGCCATGCCTGCACCTACCTCTCCTGGAGATTTCAGCCTGATGCCTCCCTTGGGTCTCCAGGGAACTTTCTGATTCAAATTTCATTTGATGCAGATTCTGAAAGTGCCTTGCGAGGGCCCCAGCCTGCCATACTCATTATACTCAGAAGCCCAGAACTAGCAGCAGTGGGGGCACCCTGGAAGCCCCAGGGGTCTCATTTGGTGACAGATGCAACCACAGGCCTCTGCCATGGAACAAGCTTCCGATTATAAGCCACTGGGAACGTTTACTCAGGGCCTTTTCAGGCAGAGCTGCACATCTGGTATTATCTTGAATCTGTGCCTCTGGGGGTGCCATCTGTCCTCAGTTTCCCTAGCTGCAAAATGGAAAACAATACTTATGTCTCAGGGAAGAACAGAGAAAATTCAGTGTGTTTTCCAAATTTCAGTGTGTTGCCTGCACCCTCATGAGTTTTACTGTGACCACATGCCACCTGTACCATTATGTTTATTTTATTTTGGAGGATCTCATTCTGTTTCCCAGGCTGGAGAACCATGGCGCTATCCGTAGCTCACTGCATCCTCAAACTCCTGGGCTCAAGGGATCCTCTCACCTTAGCCTCTAGTACTGCAGGTGCACCCTACCACGCCTAGCTGACTTCTTTATTTATGTAGAGATGAGGTCTTGCTATGTTGCCTAGGCTGGTCTGGAACTCCTGGCCTCAAGCCATCCTCCCACTTGGTCTCCCATACTGTTGGGATTATAGACATAAGCCACTGTGCTTGGCTTCATTGCTTAATTAATATTTCCTTAAATGAATTCATGTTGAAAGGCTTCAACTGATCAATTTCAAAAGGAAAATTTTATATTATTGGCATCAGAGGAAAATTGATATCCCTTATCACACACACGCAAAGCGATAAGAAAAACAAAGAAAATGCTGCCATAACTGTTCATCTGTGTACCAGCTAAACTCATGATGAAGAGCCGTGTTGTACCTCCTGTGCTTTTTGAAGCGCATGACTGTAAAAGACACCTAGGGTCTGGCACATAGTAAGTACTCAGTGAATGATCACTGCTATGAAGAAAATGAGGCCAACATGGTGTCTGCCCTTGGGACGTTTCTCAGAAGTTGGTCGAGGGGAGCAATTTTGCTCCAAGAAACTGCCATATTTATTTGTCTCTGATAATTAGAGCTGCACAATTTATCATGGTGGTATGTTGCAAAAATGGCAACAACCTTCACTCTTCCCAACAAGAAGTGAAGTCCATTTCCTGCCCCTATAATCCGGACTGGCTTTGTAACTTGCTTCAGCCAATGGAATGTAGCCGGAGTGCTGGCGTGCCAGTTCTAAGCCTAGAAGAAGTTCATAGCAGTTCCATTTTTTCTGTAATTCAGTTTATCTGTTTCCTCTTCTTAATTGCCTCCTATTCCTTTTTCACTCCTTTGTGTGTGTTTTTGAAAGACACCTCAAGTATCTTTGGGAAGGAGCTGATTATATATAATGAATTGAAAATCGAGCTGAGAGTGGCCTGAGTGTTCCTGCCATTCTTGAGGCTAATCTGTGGGGACACAAGGAGGCATGGAAGATGGAGAGTGGTGCTCTTGGTGAAAAGGGGATCCTTTCTCTGCAGTACCACTTTGCTCACCTCTGCTCATTGCGGGAGCTAGGACTCAGATGCAGGTGTTCTGACTCCCGGTCTCAGGCTTGCTCCATAATGCCACCTGCTGGTGATGGCAGTCAGTGGGGTGGGTTGGACTGGGGGAGGCAGGGTGGGAGTTTGCTCCTGGCATTGCCACTGGGATCTTTCGCTTTGCTGGGCACAGGTAGGGACCCAAATCAAGACTCGAATTTCCTGATCTTTGAAGTTGTCCACTTCCTCCCCGACCTCCATGGTAACTTGGAACCACACCATGGAGTTATCCCTGGGTTCTCTTTCTTGGAAGTTCCACATCCAACCCCTCAGCAAGTCTCAGCAGCACTCTCACCACCTCATCTGCTCTGTTCCCATTTCTCTGGGATGGCTGTTTCCTAAGGAGTGTCTGCTGCTTCACGCTTGCCCCCTGGAGTAGCATCTAAAAGGTGCAGGTCAGATGAATCTTCCTTCTGCCCCAAACCCTCCCAGGGCTCCCAGCTTAGCCAAGGAAAAATGCAAGTCCCTGATCATATCCTGCAAAACCCCACATCTGGGAACTCAGGCATATCAGGCCTGGTCTCCTTTTCGTCTTCATTTTAAAATAACAAATACATTGACCTGCCCCTGATTACACTATGTTGAAATGAAATTCACAGACAATGTCACCTATCTATAGACTCAATTTAAATAAATCCATGTAAGCCACATAATGCCCTAATTGTATTCTAGAGGAGAATTAAAAGAATTATAATTATATTATAATAGAATTATAATTAATTATAATACTAATTTATAATAAAATAATAGTTATCTCAGTATGTAAATATTCCAGCCCAACTCTTCTGTAAAACACAGTGAAGGTGTCAAAGCCCCCTCTGTAGGTAGATTTTCCAAGAATGGGACTTGACAAATAGTTTGGTGCCCACTCAGCGATTCAAACTCCATGAAGGGCATGGTTTTCACTAACGGGGTCCCCAGAAAGGTGATCAACTCCTGATAAAACCCCCAGGAAAATAGAGCATAACCTTCCCTTGATCCACACACAAGCAGCAGCCCCAGAAAGCTCACTGTTTAATGAAATGGAGCAAAACGTGAACACAAGATTCCAGGCTCCTAATTCTATCTAGGATTTTTTTAGCTGCCTTGATGTATGGTGGATAATTCTTTGTGTGAGGGGCTGTCCACAAGAGGTCTGGCATGTGGGCCACTAGCCAGTAAATGCCATTAACACCCCCAATCTTTGTGATGACCAAAAACAGGCCTGCAAATTTATAACCTCCCCACCACTCACCTGTCATCTGGCTGTCCTGGGTTCCACCCTGACTTCTTTCCTGCTATATTCCTCCTCACCTACTGCATTCCAGCCATACTGGCTTCCTGACCTATAAGTTTATCTGGGAGAAGAATGTTCTAGGCCGAAGGAATATTCCGTGCGAATGTCCTGGGATGGAAATGTGCCTGTCTTGGTTCAAGAGCAGTAATGAGGCCACAGTGGCCTTAGCAGCGTGAGTGAAGGGTAGAGAAGTCAGAGATAAAATTAGAGGCAGCAGGGCCCAGAATGAGGGACCCGTGAGGTCATTAAAGAGGCTGACATTTTAAATGCAAATTGATGGCTTATTTTGTAATGTCAGGAGATTTTTGCAAAACTGAGCCTGCATTCCTACATTGCAACCATTGGTGAGGCTTGTTCCCTGTGGGAGGGGCGTCTCCTCTTCAATTTGCCACAAGCCCCACTCGTCCCTATTGCCTCATACATCCACCTGCCTTGCTCATGTACACTGCCTGTCTGCCCCATAGAGATCTGAGGTTACAAACTTTCCCCACAGAGGAGAGGGTGTGGGGAAAGATAGTGGATATGGGTGTGGAGGAAGAAGGGAATTTTCCCCCTTCCCTCCTCTGGGGAGCAGAAGCCCAGGCTTCTCTGGGAAGGGACTCTGGGAGACTGTGGGTGAGGTCTCCTTTCTGCCACTGCTGTGTATGCTCCACTCCCAGGCCACCTGCTGAGAAAGCATCTCAGCAGGGGAGGCCGAGGCAAGGGCACCCGTGGGGACGTCTCGAGGAAATAGTGAAAATATTTTCCCAGGGAAAGCCAACACTGCCATTTGTTTTAGTTCCTTAAATTATATGTGTTATTTATTTTTTAAGTGGTCTGTCATTATTGGTGAATGGGGAAGCCACCCGGCCTCACAATGCAACCAAAATTTTAGATATTGCTATGTAGTTATTAACGAATGAGCTTTTCAATTTTGGAAAATGTGCTGTGCGCGAAGCCCCAGAGGCTGGGTTTCTTGTTATTGGGTAATTACAGCCCACGAGCAGGGAGTGGCCTGGGTCTTCAGCAGCAGGCAGGGTGGGACTTTTCAGGCTCTCTGCATGGTGGCTCATCATCCATTCGTATATTTATTCAAAGATGCCTATTGGGTGCTTACTGTGTGTGAGGTGCTGCGCCAGATACTGAGAGCAATGACATTAACATAAAGAATAAAGCCACCACTTTCGCAGTGCTTACTGTGTGCCAGGCACTGTTCTGTACCTACATAACTCATTTCATTATCCCAACAGCCCAGCAGGTAACATTTTTTTCCATTTTACAGATGTGGAAACTGAGGCACAGAGAGAGAGAGAGGAACAAGAGACACAGTCTTCCTGTGTGCATAAATTTCCATGCAATGGAGAAAAATCCAGCAGAATTATATGACAGAGAGGGCGGTCAGGGAAGGCCTCCCTGGGGAGGTGGTGGGGAGAAGGAGCCAACTATGAAGAGATGTTAGTGCTACCGGCGGCAAATCCCTGTGGGTCTGTAGAACCTCAGTTCTTGCCTCCTCAGAGGAAACAAGCCCACCAAGTAGAAGTAAGACAGAAAAGACCAAGGGAGGTTTTTGGAGCAGGAATGAAAGTTTATTAAAAAGCTTTAGAGTAGAAACAGAAGGGAGGCAAGCAGGCACCCTTGGAGGAGGGCCAAGGGGACAGTTTGAAAGACAAGTGCCCTGTTTGACCTTTCCCTTGGGGTCTTGCCTGTTGGCATGCGTCTGGGGTTGGGCGTCGCTTCTCCCCTGATTATTCCCTTGGGGTGGGCTGTCTGCATGCTCAGGGGCCTGCCAGTGCTTGGGAGGGGAGCATGAGCAGTGTGTTTACTGAAGTTTACCTGTGCTCACTTGAGACGTTCTTCCCTTACCAGTCAAATGTCCCTGGAAGGTCACAGACCAAACAAACATTGACACGTTGCTCTTAGTGCGTATGCTTGAGTCCACCCGCCTAACTCCTGAGATCTTATCAGGAAGCTGCTGATCGCCAGTTTCAGGTGTTTTCAGCTATTGGGAGACTGCCTTTCTCTGGTGTTGGCTGCCACGAATTATTACTTAACAGAAACAGGATGAAGGAAGCTGGGGCCGAGAAAATGTTGCTGTAGAAATCTGACTGCACTCAGAGCCTGGGGCTTTCTAATGGGCTTGTGATGGTCTTGGGTTGGGGGGCCTCAGCTGCCAAGCAGGAGGCCAGGGTCAGGGGATGCCTGGGGTTAGGGATCTCTCAGGGTGCAAAGAGGACACTCAGGTACTTGAGTTGACCCTCATGTGTGGGTGGCTGGACAAGGAGGTGCTGAAGCGTCAGGCAGGATTTCTCAATGCAGAGTTGAGGGGCACCTCCTCCATTGTCCACTTCCACCCTCTCCACTTAGGAATTCCGTGTGTGTGTGTGTGTGTGTGTGTGTGTGTGTGTGTGTGTGTGTNCTCCGGGAAAGGCATGATTAATTTACTTGTACATTTCACTATTTTAGGTCAGTTTAGTTAATAAGCATTTATTTTGTGCTCAGTGCCTGTGAAGCATTTTGCTGGGATTAGAATTTGTGTGTGTGTGTGTGTGTGTGTGTGTGTGTGTGTGTGTGTGTGTGTTTTAACATATACAGATTTATGGGCTTCACCAGATCCTTCTAATGCTAAACGTTTGCACGTGGAGCCCAGAAATCTGCCCGTGTGACTGGTGACCTAGAGGATTCTGGAGCATGGAGAAATTTCAGAACTGCATAGTCAAGAATTCCCAATGAGAGGCTGGCTATCTGGAAGGGTAGAGATCATATCCCCTCCCTGTGCTGCTAGCAGAGCCTGTTCTGAGGCTTCTGTTTAAAGGGCAGTCCAGAGGAGAATGGCTGGGGGAGGAGGCTCTTACCTCATGGCCCGTGAGCCACAGTTAATGGCATTTTCAGTCTGGAGCTGAGAAGCTGGGTGGGGCACTGGGAGCTCAAGCCCCGGACACAACTGTCTCACTGGAGGGGGTTGACTTCTGAAGTAGAACCCTAAATGTAGAACCAGGACTGAGGGGCACAAGTTCCAGGAAGAAGATTTTAATTCAAGTTACTGAAAGATTTTGTAATGGCCAGAGCTGTCCAAAAGCTGGAGATGTGGACTCTAGAGTCAGGCACACCAGATAGAGTCTTTGCTCAACCACTTCTTGGTTATCCGACCAAGGGACTTAACTTCCCGTTGCTTGAGTTTTCTCAGCAATAGAATGGGGATGAACACAGCAGCCACTCAAAAGTGTGAAATGAGTTAACAGACAGACAGTGCCTAGAACACTGTACACAGTAAGTGCTCAATGAACATCATCTGTAGTCATCAGCACATTCTTATTGGTGGCATAGAGGGACTTGCCTTTACAGGCAGGGCAACCTCTTGTGAGGATGGAAGCAGACTCTAATGTTCCCTGTTGCTGATTCTACGGGCACCTGGAAGACCCTTCGCCCTAAAATGATGTTTCCAACTGTCTGCTATTGCCGCAGGCTAAAATGGCAATGACTTTTGCCTCCCAGCACTGGGGTCTCTCTGGGGTGCTCTAGGGAACTGGGAGAATGAACAGATCCAGCCTGGCCACAAAAGGCTCTCTCACTATCAGATGCCATTAGCCAATGGCGTGTCCTTCCTCATCACCCTGCCCTCACACAGTCACCAGAATTCTTATGCCTTTGAGAAAGGGTGTGCCATGCAGGTCAGCAGTGTGACTTACACTGGATCAAAGTCTCTCTCTGGGAAGCTGGGCCTGGGACTTTGCTCACTCCCAGCGAGCATTTCAGCCTTCACTCTGAGACCAGGTTCTGTCTGCTGAGAGCCTGTGGAGGCTGAGATGGCTAGGTGGGTTGTGATGATTGATGGTGATGATGATGGTAAAGATGAAAAATAAGAAAAAAGTCATAAAGCTGGCAACCATTGCTATTGTTCTTTCTCACTCCACTGAGCTCTCACAATGTGTCAGACACAGCATTCAGGGACACTTTCCCATTCATTATCCCAGCTAATCCTTGCAGCAACCTTTATGAGGTAGTGCTGTCATCGTTACTGGGTGGGGTGGTTACTTAGCAGCATATTTAAGAGAGAACTGAGGCTCATGGAGTTGAAGCTCCATGTTCAAGGCTACCAGGCAAGCAGAAGGTGGAGCCAGATTAGAGCCTAGTTCTGGGTATCCATGCTTTTAACCACTGAGCCATGCTGTCTGAATGCAGCCACCCCAGTAGCCCAATGGGCCAATAAGACTGGCTTGTTGAGAAAGGGGCACTGGTGTGGGGCATACCCTTGTTGTCAATGGGATGAGTTTGAGAGAGGAGACCCTTGGGGACTGAGGAGTATAAAAGACTTTTAGCAGAAGCTCCCTCTAAGTAGAGGCTTCCTTCATCACCCTGCTCAGACAGCACTCCATCCTTGGCATTTTACACTCCCTTGGTATTGCAAGACGGGGCAGTGATAACCACTTGATTTCCACTGAAATCACTTGTTTTCTCCTCCTTCCCAACTGGGCTCTCCCCTAAGACCCAGGTGTTAATGAAATCAAACAAACGAAAATGGGTAAATTATTGCAAAGCTATGAACACCTCCGCAGGGCCACGCCTCACTAGTTTCCAATACCATCTCATTCCGGAGGCTGCCGGAGGAACCGAAGCAATTTTGTCCCATGGGCGAGGTGGTGGAAGGAAGGGACAAAAGAGACAAGATATCGCAATCAGGAGGTCGCTGACCCAGGCTTTTGTATAATTATAGAATTTCATTTCAGGCCAACTGGATGGACGGCTGAGCTTGTTGGCAAATTAGTGGTGAAAAATAAAGCAATTTTTTGCGTCCTTGAAAGAGTTACCACTCCAATGGAATGTCAGGGCCCCAGAGTCGGGGAGGAAGGGATAGACGGAGAAGAGGGTCCCAGGTTGGAAGCAGCTAATCATTTGAACTCACAAGGCAGAGATGTTTGAGTTGGGGATCTGGGTGAACGTGCCCCTTGTCGCCCTAAGAGGACAATCCCAATTACCTTTGAGGTATGTCTTCAGTACAGAAGGTGCTGAGACAAGAATCCGGCCTGAATTGCGCTTTTCCTAGAATGATTCTCCCAGAATCAGGTGTGATTTTTCTTTTTTCTAAGTAGTGTCCAGACCAGTCTGGGCTATAACCCTGGCTTTGCCTTGACATGATCAAGGAAAACCTCTTAGTCTTTCTGAACCTCAGTTTTAATGATTTTGTTAAGATGGAGAGCTGGAACATTCACCTCATGAGATTAGCCCAGTTGATCATAGATGAGAAAGTACTTTACACCTTAAAATGAAGTACAGTTTTGCTTGATATATTCGTTCCAAGCTTTTATTATGAACATTGCTTTTCACTTTTAGCAAATAGATTTTGCCTCTCGTCCTTATCACCGATTACCTTTATTATTATTATTATTATTATTATTATTATTATTGCTATATCTGCCCATGCATCTACTCTCTATTTTGTTGACACTTTTCTTTAGGTTGTCTTACTTTTAGAGTTTTCACTTAAATACCCCTTCTAGCTTTATGTTAAGCCAAAATGTACATAAACATACTGGTTTTTGTTTGTTTGTTTTTCTGACACAGTTTCGCTCTTGTTGCCCAGGCTGGAGTGCAATGGCGTGGTCTCGGCTCACTTGCAGCCTCCGCCTCCAGGGTTGAAGTCATTCTCCTGCCTCAGCTTCCTGAGTAGCTGGGATTACAGATGCCCACCACCATGCCTGGCTAATTTTTTGTGTTTTTAGTAGAAACAGTGTTTCACCCTCTTGGCTAGGCTGGTCTCAAACTCCTGACCTCAAATGATCCACCCGCCTCAGCCTCCCAAAGTGCTGGGATTACAGATGTGAGCCACCATGCCCAATCCACTGTCTGGATTATTAATGGCCCTGTTTCAGATCAAAAGTTCCAAAGGATTGGAAGGAGGACAAGACTTGCCTGAAGACATACAGTCAGGCAGTGGTAGAGCCAGGACTCGAACTCAGAATCCTGTGACCCCACCAAAGTGCTGCATCCTCTCCATGAGTGGACCAGATCACAGAGGCTGGGAAGTAGTGTCATTACTCTCCTCCTCTTCCTATAATTAACAGTTAGAAGGTGAGAGAAACCAAAGCTGAACTAGGTACCCACAAGGGTTTACATTAGCCTTTGTCCATTCAGGGATTTCCACTTATATCACACAGAGCTTTCCTGTGCTGGTGAGCCAGCCCAAGTGAACCTTGAGAAGTGATGTTGTTCTTGATGTTTCAGGGGAATTCAAGAGGGAAACTGTGATGTCTTTGAATTTTTGGACAAGGTGGGGTGAAACTGCAGCTGGGTTTATATGTAGGCTCTCCAGTGGGGTCATGTGTGGACATCTAGGGATAAGTGGGGGTAGGAAGATCACCTGCCATTAGCCCATTGATGACTGGATCACAGATAGATACTTCTGGGAGGCTTCAAAATAATTAGAGGCATAAGAGCATTCCCAGGAAGAGACTAAAGAGCACCTCTGCTCTCTAGAAACTGGGAGCAGAGGGAAATCACAGGATGGTTAGAGAATGGTATGAGATGGCATGTGAGAAAGTAATGGATGTTACAAGGTCCTAGGTGCAATTGGCATTGTGAGGAGGGAGAGACTGGGACTTTAGGGTAACTTGGGATGGCTCCCTGCAGGAGGTGAGACTTTATCAGGGACTTGGGAAGAGAGGGCATTAGCCAGAACTTTTAGCTACAAAGATCAGAAAGTGCATCTTGCTCGGTTAAAGCAAAGTTTTAAGAAAAAAATAGCACAAAAAGCCATTTGTTTTGTTTTGTTTTGTTTGTGGCTCATATAGCCAAAACACTCAGGGTAAAGCCTATGAACCCAGCTGCTACAGAAGTGTGGTCCGTGCTGTGGCTGTGTGTTCATTTCTTAGCTCTGCCGCCTTCTGGATAGGGGTACTTATTTAGCAGCTCTCTACATGGGGCTGTAAAGATGCGCCTGACAGCTCTCGTTCCCAAGGTCCTTGTACCCTGTGTCTCAAAGTGTACCTGCAGGATTTTAATACACGGAGGTGACTGCATGATGACACAAGAAGTCAATGGCATTGAAAGATCTTGATTACTGAACGGCTCATGAGAGAAGGGGCATGCCACACCACAAGAGGCCAGAGAGAAGCATCAGCGTTGGTCAGGAGGCAGAGAAAGTGAGGGGAAAGACTTTGCCAGAGTCTTTAGTGAGGTTTCCTTGGGCAAGGCAAGGATTGGGTGTGGGTGTTTCGGGTAGTTAGTTTAAAATTGGCTATTCTGAATAATTCTGGCAGGCTTTGGGGCACAAGGGCAGGAGAAATACTGCCTTGAGGTGTGAGAGTTGAATAAGGGAGGTGTTTGGGGGTATGGACTCAGGGCTGGTTGGTTTGCATATGAAAGGTGTGTACACAGGTGAGTTGTTTATTATCTTTAGGAATCAGCTAGTCCTGGGAAAGGCAGTTTCTCCCCAGTTAGAGAGGTCACAAATGCCAGAGCATCAATAATACAGAAAGTAAGCAAATATTATTAATACAATTGGCCCAATGAGTGGATGCCCAATAGATGAATACAGACTGTAAGAAAACACAGGACATCCTGCGAGTATCTTTTTCTTCCTAGCTTTGATGGGGTGGAGTCCTGTGATTGGTTGAGCCTGAGCGATGCTCCTATCCTGGGAAGGCCAGGCCCACCCCACTGGGAACACAGGAACACACTACTGCAATGGTTGGAGGGATGATGATGATGCTTAGCTGAAAACCCTATGTCTGGGGAAGAGAGAGGACTCTGCCATGGTGGGCTGAGGGCAGGGGCATTTTAGACACAGGAGGAGGAGCAGGAGAGAAATGTTAGCCATTTATGAATCAGTCTTCATACACTACTGCCTTCAAACTGGCTTGCCTGCTCCTTCCCTTAATATTTCAGATGGATGGATTAGCTTTCCTGTTAACTTCTGTAATTGATTCATTTTCAGGTATTAAAATGTCCAGCCCAGTTTCTATCAAATCCAGTCTTGCAGCCTACTCCAGTCTTCCTCCCTCCTTTTGTCTCAGCCTGACTTCAGCTGGAACCCTGGAGGAGGGGAGGCTGGGGAGCTGGGACTGTCTGGCATGTTCCTCCCTCCTTGCCCTCTTATCTGCTATTGTGGGTGTTCTGTCCCCTGTGTGTCAGCCCTGAGGTGACAGGACAGGTGTCATCCTGGATGGGCTGTTACAAGGCATCAGTTCCATCAGGGAGTGGCATCTTGTGTTGGCTTTCATGCGGCATCATGGTTTTCTCAGGAAGGATCTCTGTGTGACACTATTTCTGGGTGTGGGTTGCCTGTTCTCTGGCTGACCTTCTGGGACCTTCCGCCTTCTCCCTTTTCTTGCAGGATATGCTACAACTAGCAGACATGATGCCATCAAGACATCTTGAGCCTGGCTACCTCCCATAGCCTGTATTTGGTCCACAGGAAACTCACTCAGTCTTGCTACAGCAAGGCTGAGGTGGTATAGGGTGCCTGTTGCTGCCTCTCTCCTCACCTTGCCACAGAAGGCTGCCCCAGTCTGACCCCTGCTTCCAGAGTTTCTCCAGGTAAGAAAAGGGTGTGAATCTCTGTACATGTAAGCTGTGGCAGGCATGCACCTCTCCTTGCTGTCATATTCCATGGGGTGAAAGTCACTGTTAGCACCTGTGACTTTCTTCCTGTGGGCTCTGCACAATGTACCAGGGGAACTGACATGTCTAGGAATAGGAGTCTGTGGATAAATACCCCAGCTTCTTTGCATTTACTTGGGACAAGGTGTGTGCATGATAGTCATCAATGGGTTTGAGCCCCAGTTGCCCACAGTGGTCCCTGCTTGTTAATGCGCTCTGTATTGGCTTCCTTTCCATCCCTCCCTCATTTTCCCACTTCCCTCTCAGTACTTCTCAATATTCTTGGGAGGCTGGTGCCCTTCTCACCAGTGCATCCTGATGTTATTGGTGAATAACACACCCTTTTCTTACCTGGAGAAACTCTGGAAGTGGGGGTCAGGCTGGGGCAGCCTTCTGTGGCAAGGTGAGGAGAGAGGCAGCAACAGGCACCCTATACCACCTCAATTTGCTGTAGCAAGACTGGGTGAGTTTCCTGTGGACCAAATACAGGCCATCGGAGGTAGCCAGGTTCAAGATGTCTTGATAGCATCATGTCTGCTAGTTGTAGGATATCCTGCATATTCTACTTTGAGAAATATGGAATATTTCTCAAACTGCTTGTACTTGAGTCTTTAGCACAGAGTCTGATTCCAGGTAGAACCCAGCCTACGACGCGTGTCCATAAACTCCCAAGTACACACTCTCAGGATGGTTCTTTTCTCATGCTATCACAGTTGAGGGTGGAATGGGGCTCACAGACTCCACAGCTCAGCAAGCCACCAGCCATGGGTGTCAGGCTGGTCTCTCGAGCAACCAGCCTCTCGAGCAACCTCCCATGCTTGGTGGCTGGTGTGCCTTCCATGCCTCATCCCTCTCCTTCCCTCCTCCTGAATCACAGTGCTCTCTGCCCAGGCTGACAAATCTCAAAGCTGACATCTTCTTTCCCCATATCTCTCTCAAACATTTGCTCTTCTTCTTAAGTAGATTGGAGTGGGTAATGGGGATGCTCTTAGGTCTTAGTGGGTAATCCATTAGGCCACCTCTTAAAAAGTCCGATGGGTGTGTCCTGCAGCTCCTCTATAGAATACCGGGCACTTATCACTTATCTTGTGATGAACTTAGCTCAGAGACTTAGTCAGAGAGAAAAATCCCATTCATCAGCTTGCTTCAAAATATAGTTGATGCACATACACCTACCCTGAGACCTCCACAGTTCCACTGTTTCATATGTACCCAACAGAAATGTGCTCATATGTTCACCAACAACACATACAAGAATGCTTATAACAGTGCTATTGGTGATATCACAAAACCGGGAAAAATCAATGTCCATAAACAGTAAAAGAGATTATTATATTGTGATATAATCATACAGTGGTTTACTACTCAGCAATGAGAATGTATGAAACATTTGCATATTATATTTACATGATACTTACATATCATGTAAAAACATGGATAAAACTCACAAACTTGGTTGAGGCAAAGAAGCCAGAGACCAAGGCATACATACTGCATGGTTCCACCTATAAAGATCTCAAAGTCAGAAAAAATTTACCTGTGATGTAGAAGTCAGGCTTACGCTTATCTTTAGAAGGGGGGCATTGACTGGAAAGTACCATGAGGTAGGCTTCTGGATTGGTGATCAAAATGTTCCATTTTGCCTCTAAGGACATGTTCCATTTCTTGACCTGGTGGTGGATGTCTGGGTATGTTCACTTCATGAAAATTGCATCCATCAAGACACTCAGGATTTGTGCACCTTTATTAGGTATGGAATACTTCAATTTTTATATGAATATATTAATAACAGGCCAGTATAAACCTGCTCGGTGCATGCTAAGCCTGACAAGAGGAGAAAGAGTTCTCATTCTGAGAGAGTTGCATGAATGGGCAAGTATGTACTGTCAGGAGGCAAGAGAGTACCTCTAGGGTAGGATTTTGGGAGTGTTTGATCAAAAGGTCCAGAACATATAACTGAACAAATAAGAATTCATTGAATTGACATCACTTTCTTGGAAGGTAAGATTTAGTACCCTTGCAAAAGTCTGAGGAGATGGGACAAACTCCCTGCTAAGGAAGCTTCTAGAAGCCTAGAATCCTAGGCTTTCTCTAGAAGCCTAGAGAAAGCAATGGTCCATAATGAGATGAAGTAGAAATAGCTGAGTTTCCCTGGCAGAAGGAAAAAACCTGAGGGAAAGGGACATGTAGTACATGAGGCCAGAAGACCCACAGAGGACATGTTCCATTGAAGGACCCAGAGGACACACCATTCACCAATAACATCAGGAATGCACTGGTGAGAAGGGCACCAGCCTCCCAAGAACCTCATTGCTCCCTCTACACTGGAGATTCATGCTGCTGATCAGAGAGGCAGATGCAGAACTGGACCATTAGGAAGATGATGACTTCCTAATGAATCAGAAGTCAGAGAATTGCAATTATCATAAAGACTGGCAAGATCAGGAGGGCTATGATGGTGGCTTGACCTGCAGGGAACTGAGAGGATGGATAACAGAGCCTGGTGTCCTTAGAGGAAAATATTCAGTTGGCCAACAAGGCTGCTGCCTAACTTTTACAAGCAGAAGGCAAATATGGAGTAACAGAGGTGGAGAACTGCTTTTAGCCAAGAGGGAGTAGCCAGTTTCAGATTTGCTCTTGTTCCTGAAATAACCAAAAATACACAAATATGTGAAACATTAGATTTCAAGACACTAAAATTTAGGCAATGAAGAAGAGTAACCTTTCAGAAATTGGAATCAAATGAGGGGAGCCCTATAAGTGCCCCATCTTATTACCCTGAGAGAATTTCCAGGTTATGGCACAGAAAGAGGAAGCTCAGGCAGACTCTTGAGCTTAGAAGGCAGAGTTGAAAGTTGGGAGAGAAAAAGGCAGAGTTTGTAGGATAGTACACCAGAGAAGAGAATGCTGCACAGGAGGATAACTCTACAGAACTACAGAAGGACTCCCTCAAGTATTCAGAAAAGAGCTGATAAGTACCTACATGTGAGGAAATTGACCAGGGCCAGAGATAGAACCATCAAAAAGAATAGCACTCCATACTCACACAGGGCTGGAAATAGTGCTTGTTTCCATCAGCCACGAGGGAAAACCTCAAGATTCCTTAGGCATTGTGTCACATACACAGAAGGGTCTTGACTCAGTTGTATGGAATAATTCACTGTAGACTGGACGTTGTTCTGCTTCTGCATAACAAATCTTAAAAGCGAGTCCTCAAAGTATCAAACTGTTTCTGAGTAACTGAACTGTATCCAAAACAAAGCTCAATAATATTTTTAGGAATTAAAAAATCCAACATACAGCAAAGTAAAACCCACAATGCTTGGCATTCAACAAAAAATTACTAGGCATAAAAAAAGTACTAAAAAATATCTCCCATAATAAGGAGAAAAATCAGATAAATAAAATTGAACAAAACTGACACAGAAGTTAGAATCAGCAGACATTAATTAATATTTAATAGTATTGTATATATCTTAAAAGTTAAATAGTGGTATGCAATAGAAAAAATGATCCAAATTGAACTTCTAGGTCTCATAGTACAATATGTGAGATAAAAAATATATTGCATAAGATCAGTGGTATATTAGATACTGTAGAAGAAAAGATTAGTGACTTGAAGACATAGCAGTAGAATCTATCTGAGCTGAAACACACACAAAAAAGACAACAGGAACAAAAACAAACAGAGCATCAGTGAACTGTGGGACAATTTCATGTGACCAATATGTAAAGTACTCAAAGGAGAGAATAGAGAAGAATTGATAAAAATTTTAAGAAATGTTGTCTGAAATATTTCCCAAATTTGATAAAAACTATAAACCCATGGATTCAAGAAATTCAACAAAATTGAAGCAGAAGAAATATGAGGAAATCCATAACAAAGCACATTGTAATTAAACTACTCAAAACTGATTATAAAAAGAAAGTCTAAAAAGCATCCAAAGGGGAGGAAAAAAAGTCATAGTATACACAGATAAATATAATGGTTACAAAAGATTTCTTGTTGGAAATAATGCAAGTAGGAAGATAGTGGAGCAGTATTTTTTAAAAAAACAAAAGAAAAAATAAAGATTCCTGGACAGAAGCTAATGGCCTGGCTGACTGGTCAGAGTCCCGGGAGGAAAAAGATAAAAGGATTGGAGACAAGATGGTCTGAAGCTGAGACATGTGTATGGACATATGGACATTGGTGTAAACTCTGAAGATTTTTTATCACATATTAACTCTGACCAGGAGCTATCTACCACAGAAGAGTCACTGAATAACTAAGAAGACAAAACGACTTAGCCAGTTGATTTTAACAAACCTTCATCATTGGCCATCCCAGAACTGGCAGAATGGACAAATGAATAGCCATGATTGTAGAGACAAAGGATAGTATGGGTCCAATCATGAATTTCCACTAAGGAAAGACAATTTAGCTACTTCTGCCATTGAATACCTAACTTGCCAGCACCATGGACCAATACTGAGCCTCTAGATCTGGTGCTATTCCTCAAGGAGACCACTGAGCCACTTGGTAGCAAGTTGACCACATTGGGACCCTTCTATTCTAGAAGAACCAGTGGTTAAACCTTAACAGGATAGATACCTATTACAGGTGTAGTTCTGCCTTTCTACCTGCAGAGTCTCAGCTAGCACAACTATTCAGGGATTTATAGAATTTTTGATTCACAGACTTGGAATCCCACAAAATGTAGCATCTGTCTAGGAAACCCATTTTATAGTAAAGGAGGTGTAAAATTGAGTCAGCGACCCTAGTCTACTTGTTGTATCATATACCATACCATCCAGAAAGAGCTGGCCTCAGAATGCTAGAATGGCCTCCCAAATGCACAACTAAAGTGCCAGCTTGAAGGCAAGCATCAGATGCCATCCTTCAGAATGCAATATATACGTTCTATCAGAGATCCCTGGGTCTCAGATAGGAAAAGTACATGGACTCAGGAACCAAGGAACGGAAGTGTCCCTTAACATTATTCCCACTGACTCTGCAGGGGACTTTATGCTTTCCATCCTCCCAACTGTGGACTCTGCTGGGATTAAAGATTTTGGTTCCCAAAGAGGATATACTCTTGCCAGGGACACAGCAAGAGCCCTCACTGCATTACAAAACTACCACTGCTACCAGGGTGCTTTAAATACCTTGTATCCAGGGGCCAGCAGGTAAGAGAGGAGCCACCACCATGGCAGGGATAATTGATCCTGTCATCAGGAAGGGATAGGGCTGCTAGTATGCAGCGGGGATGGAGAGGAATATGTGTGGAATTTGGTATTCCCTTTCCCCATTGTAACTGTGAAAAAACACATGCAGAAAACACAACATAAGAAATGCATGATAAGGCCAAATATGGCGGCTCATGCCTGTAATCCCAACACTTTGAGAGGCCAAGGTGGGGAGATCACTTGAGCCCAGGAGTTCAAGACCAGCCTGGGCAACATGGCAAAACCCCGTTTCTACAAAAAATACAAAAATTAGCCAGGCATGATGCTGCACCTGTAATCCCAGTTACTCGGGAAGCTGAGATGGGAGGATGGCTTGAGCCTGGGAGGCAGAGGTTGCAGTGAGCTGAGATCACACCATTGCACTCCAGCCTGGGTGACAGAGTAAGACTCTGTTTTAAACAAACAACAACAAAACAAAACAAAAAAAGAAATGTATGATTACCAAGAATTCAGACTCCTCAGCAATAAAGGGTTGCTTCACACCACCAAGGAGTCATCAAGACCTGGAGAAGGTGGGAGAAATTTAGGAAAGATAGTGGAAGAGGCAGATGAGTGCCATTTGTGGTCCTGAAATCAATGGGGTGATGGGGGTTGTAGCTCACCCTGCCACCTCCTTTCTTCTAAGTGTCCCCTCAGAAAGAGAGGCCCATGGGAACTAGGGAGGAATTGCTCCCCAAACATGCATGGGAAGTGGACCTATAAAAGCAAGAGGTGGACTGTGGAGGTCATAGAGATGCCTTGCTCAGCTTTCCCTTCAAGAGGACCTGGTGTTTGGGTTCTAGGGCTGGACCATTCCTGCTTGATGTGCATCTGCGTTGTTCAGGTACTACCCATGAACTTGGCCAAGTCTTTCTCAGAAGTCCTCATGAGCCGGACTGAGTCTTTCTTAGAGCTCTACTGTATCTGAGATTCTCCTTACTCAATCCCTCCTTCTCACCCTCCTTTCCCAGGTGTCAGATATGCATTGCAGCCTGAAGACTCTCTCCATCTTGTCTTGTTCCTTCATCCTTTATCCTTCATCCGCATTCTGCCTAATAAATCTCTTGTACATCCACTCCTGTCTTGACATCTCCTTCTCAGAAGACCCCAGTTGGTGCATCTTCTCTGTCCAGCACTCCTAATACCTTCCCTTCTGTATTTCTCTACCGTGGGCTTCTTTTTTCCCTTTCATGGATCTGATCCTAATTAGTGATGTGTTATATTTCCGTGTGTGTGTGTGTGTGTGTGTGTGTGTGTGTGTGTGTGACACTGCTCCTTGAAATATGAAGTTTATGCCGACAGGATGCTTTAAAGGATGCCTGCATTATCTACTGCTGTCCCCATGGTACCTGGCACATGACAGGCATTCATAGTTCCCACAGGCCTCTCTTTCCGAGGGGACACTTAAAAGAAAGGAGGTGGCAGGATGAGCTACAACCCCCATCACCCATTGATCTCAGGACCACAAATGGCACTCATCTCCCTCTTCCACTATCTTTCCTAAATTTCTCCCACCTTCTCCAGGTCTTGATGACTTGGTGGTGGTGTGATACCTGTTAAATGAATGTTCAATAAATGGTGGGAAAATTGAGGAAGCATGCATTAAACATATAACAAGGCTTTGAAAATACCCAAATGTTCTACTTCCCGGAAGTGCCCACTCAGTGATCCAGTATTATTTCTAGCCTGGATCTCCAAGACTCCTTCTGTGGCTGTTTGGAGCATGGGACCAGGACCTAGCACAGGGAGGCACCAGCTGGGAGGAGGCTGAAGCCTCCTGGCTGCATTTTACCAGAAGCCAGATACACATTCATAAGGTTGAGGTGATGAGCCATCCTCTTTCTGGAGTGGGCACTTTAGGAACATTATCCCTTGAAAAGCATCTCCCTGGGATAAATGCTGAACACGGTGTTTATCTTCAGAATGCGAAATGTATGAAGTGCTGTAATTAAATCAGCAGGGGTGGGGATGGAGCGTTAGCTCCAAACAGTTTCTTTGAAGATGAAAGTCATTAGATTTCAATGAAAATCTAGGATGTAGCGTTCCACTGACACAAGAATATTTAACCTACATCCTAGAGCGGGGCAAGCAATTGATAGTATGATTGATAATAACTTGATTGCAGCAATTGCGAAGGGGAATTTGAAAATGGTTAGATTAGCAGGAAGCAGGCGATGAGTCGATGGTATGTTTGTGGAGCCAAATTTTCCTACAATGTTGAATGTTGAAGTTTCTTCATGTTCTTTTTTTTTTTTTTTTTTTAGGGAGAGTTTTAATTTTTTTTTTTTTTTTTTTTTTTCCGGCCAGGAGAATTCTCAAATCTCTGTAAATAAGCAATCCAGGAGCCAGAGAATCGTGGGATCTCACATAAACAAACCATCCAGAAAAAACACAGCCAGACTCCTTTTGGTAAACCTCCATGCCTGGGGATCCCCTACCACCTGGAAAGCAGTTTTGCCTGCCATGCACAGCATCAGTAATTTTTACAGCTGCAGCAGACTTCGTCAGACCTGCCTGCTTCTTCAGCGGATTGTTCAGTGCACACCACCAGCTACCTGCTATAAGCATTCACACCTCTCTACCTGCCTGGCAGCCTTTCTCAGCTGAACACAGTCCAGACCAGAAGTGGCAGGGAGTGAATGCCCTTGGAAGCAGCTCTCTACCAATGACAAATGGAGCTGGTGGGTAAATTCTCAGCTGCCTCCCCTCTCAGGTGGAAGAGCCCTGAGATACGCTCTATGCAATCTCTCACAAGTCCCCAGCAGGCTCAAGCTCCCATTGTCCAACTCTGGTAACCTGCTCAACGACACCCCCTGTCTTGCCTTCCCTTCCTGGTCTCACTTCCTCACTCTTATTGTTGCCTCCTGAGTTCACATCCAGCATAAATGACCTGTACCCAGATCTGTGTCTCAGAGTCTGCTTCTGGGGGAATTCAAAGTAAGATAACTGTCGAGTGTTTTCAAGGGTGAGATGCAATACATGGACAAGTGGTTCAGCTGGGGCACTGGCCAGTCAGACAGGGCTGCTGGCCACAGTGCCAGGCCTTAACTCCTGAGCTGCCGCATCATCTTGGGAAGGTGGGAATGCGTGTGGAAGTTATCCTCTGACTTGCATCACTGCAGAGGACTGGAAGTGCCGGAGACCGTGATTAGCCTCAGGGGAGGCCCTCAGTGGTAATGAACCAATAAATACAGAATTATTTCAATATTTTATCTGATGGAGCTATGCCAGTGATTGCTGTTTATCAATTCTCAATATATTTGAAATGTATAAAATTTATTCCTGTCGCTTCTGGGGTCAGGGAAGTAATGGAAATGAGTGAAGCAGGCTAAGTGCAGCTGACCCGGAGTGGTGGCTCACGCCTACAATCCCAGCACTTGGGAGGCCAAGGTGGGTGGATCATTTGAGGTCAGAAGTTCAAGACCAGCCTGGCCAACATGGTGAAACCCTGTCTCTACTAAAAGTACATAAATTAGCGGGGCATGGTTGTAGTCACCTGTAATCCCAGCTACTTGGGATGCTGAGGCAGGAGAATCGCTTGAATCCAGGAGGTGGAGGTTGCAGTGAGCTGAGATCGTTCCACTGCACTCCAGCCTGGATGACAGAGCAAGACTCTGTCTCAGAAAGAAAGAAAGAAAGAGAGAAAGGTGGGGAGGGATGGATGGGCGGACAGAGGGAGGGAGAGAGGGAGGGATGGAGGGAGGGAGGGAGAGAGGGAAGGAAGATCATGCAGCCCCATGGAGCTTTATTTTTCCATTTGATTGGCAGGGGGAGAAAGGAGTCATTCTCTTCCATGAGAAGCACAGCAGCCAGTACAAGCTGGCTGACAAATGTCAGCGATGGCAGGATTTTGGGAGACAACAGGGTAGAGATAGGAGTGTCCTTGCCCTTCCTAAAGGGGCGATCACATCTCCAGTCAGTCACTACCTTGTGGGATGTGGGCCCGGTGGTGACAACTTTCTAAGAGACTTAGAAATTTTGGATTCTTATGTGATGTTCTCTAGTTTCAAATAATTTAAAACCACTGAGTGGGCCAAATAAAATATATGTGTGTGCTGGTCCAGTGAGCAGGCTGCCAGTTGGTGACCTCTGTCTTAGAGAGTGGATTTGAATTCAAAAGTGCCTCCCATCATCTAGTGTCACCCTCTGGGTGGTGTTGCTGACCTTGACTCTGTCTGCGACCTCCTCTCACCGAGATTCCTCCTAAGTTGCCTGCATCTGATCCCTTGCACTTTTGTATATGGACACTGAATGCAAAGGGCTGAAGCCTAGCTGGGACTGGCCTTCCTCGGTTTTCTGTTCCTAACCAGGCATACTTCAGGACCTCTCTGCACATGGAGGGAGTCACGTTCAGGAGGCTGGAATGGAGACTTCCCGAAAATGATGCTGCTGAGGGAGGAGGGGCTGAAGATAGGTCTGGATTCATGGTTGAGGGGACTATGGAGTTTAGCTGGGAGAAGACTGTGTGTGTGTGTGTGTGTGTGTGTGTGTGGTGTGTGTATGCATATGTATGAGTGTATGCATGTGTGTGTGCGTATGTGTGCATGTGTGTATGCATGTGTGTGTGCGTGTGTGTGTTTATGCATGTGTGTGCGTGTATGTGTGTGCGTGCGTGCATGTGTGTTTATGCATGTGTGTGTGCATGTATGTGTGTGCATGTGTGTGTGCGTGTGTGTGTGTGTGTGTGTGCGTGCGCGCCTGTGTATGTAGTGGTGGAGGTGAACAAATATCAGGGGAAAGCAGGCAGATAGCTGAGAGTTACCTTCCAATATCTAAAAGGAGAAGAAGGCACCTTTCTTCCTGCAAGTCAAAACTAAGATTCAAAGTAGAAGAGAGAAGGTCAAGCTTGCTGGTTTTAATTTTTTTCCCACTGCGCTAGTAAAAGCTCAGTTGAGAGTGACAGATTTGCAATTCAGACCTACCTAAGCAATATAGGGAGATTACTGGTTTATGCTACTACAGCGAAAGATGGACTTCAGGAATGGCAGGATACAGGTGCTCAATTATATTAGCATTTTCTCTCTCTCTTCCTCGGTCCCTTTATCTCTCTGCTCTATTTTCCTCTGAACCAGCTCCATTTTCAAGCAGGTTCTCCCCTTTTGGTGATGAGACAACTGCTAGCAGCTCTGGATACATATCACCACAACTTTCACAATGGCTCAAGAAGCCCCAGAAGTATATCCACTCATAAATCAATCCCTACATCTAGGGGGAATGGAATGTGCCAATCAAGTGGGCTTAGGGCCTGCACCCATCCCTGCAGCTAGTGGAGGTGGGCTTAGCCCCACCAAACTACATGAATTGAGAATACGGAGGGATAGTTTTGAAAGGAAAACCAGGATGCCTTTGCCAGAGGAGGAAGAAGAAGCTATGGCCAATAGTATAGCAGAAATCACCAAAATCTACTAGATCCATCAGGAAAATCAAGTGACATTACAGAAACCCTGGAAAAGGAGAGACAAAAATATTCACTTCTAACCTTATCAGTGGAACTCAACTATAGGTAATATTTTAGTTTAAATTTTGCCCCCCCAACGCCCCTACACTTTTAAGGTATTTTAAATTTATGTGTAATCACAGTAATACACATTTGCTATCTTGCTTTTTCACCCCCCAAGTTTGTTTTCCCAAGTTGCTAAGGATTCCTCATTGACATCTTCATTTATTAGAGGCAAGGTCTTACTCTGCTACCCAGGGTAATGTGCAGTGGCACAGTCATAGCTTACTGCAGCCTCAAATTCCAAGTGATCCTCCTGCCTCAGTCTCCCAAATACCTGGGACTATCGGCATGCACGACCACGCCCAGCTAATTTTTCTATTTTTTCGTAGAGGTGTGATCTTGTTATGTTGTCCAGGCTGGTCTCAAACTCCTAGCCTCAAGTGATCCTCTCACCTTGGCCTCCCAAAGGGCTGGGATTAGAGGCATGAGCCACTATGCCCAGCTGACTTTTCTATTTTTGAATGGTTCTCATGTAAATGCCTACATGGTGTCCTTGATTTTGTCTCTTACTTGCAAATGGAAAATATTTACTATCTGGCTCTTTACAGAAAAAGTTTGCAGATCTCTGGCTTAGAAAAAAAACACCAGATAAGAGATTGCCCTCTAGAAATGAGCAAATATGTTTATGACCACTAGGGAGAAATATGAAATAACCATCATTCTTTTTTTTTTTTTTTTTTTGGAGATGGAGTCTAGCTCTGTTGCCCAGGCTGGAGTTCAGTGGTGCGATCTTGGCTCACTATAGCCTCTGCCTCCCGGGTTCCAGCAATTTCCTGCCTCAGCCTCCCAAGTAGCTGGGAATACAGGCGTATGCCACTATGCCTGGCTAAAGTTTTTGTATTTTAGTTGATACGGGGTTTCACCGTGTTGCCCGGGCTGGTCTCAAACTCCTGAGCTCAGGCAATCCACCCGCCTTGGCCTCCCAAAGTGCTAGGATTATAGGTGTGGGCCACTGCACCCGGCCTGAATAACCATCATTCTTAATGCATGAAGGTGGCAACCTCCCAGGCACTGAAGGGGTATGCCTGGGCCTGCACAGTCACTTGCCAGGGAGGCTATGGAGGGAGGAATCCTGTTATGAGTGGGAGGCTGGAACACAGGCCTTCTGAGGATTTGGTGATGTGACTCAAAGTCTGTGACTTCCTTTCTCTAGTCACCTTAGAGGGAGGCCTTGATTTGGTGATGCAACTGCAAGTCTGACTGAGGATTTGGTGATGTGACTCAAAGTCTGTGACTTCCTTTCTCTGGTCCCCATGAGAGAGGTCTTTGGCCAAACGGGGCAGCTTCTGGTCCAGATCTCACCCTCTCCTGGAGTTTGACTCCAAGGCCTGGCGGGTGCCAGGTGTTTGCAGGGCTCAGCGGTGCGGCAATTGCTACCAGCTGACAATGTCTCAGTTGAGAGGGCTCTCAGATCTCCTGCTCCACCACTTCACAAAACAGAAACTCCGAGCCCCGTGGGAAGAGCTTGCTCTTTGGGAAAACTGAACACGGAGCTCACCGAGGATCCGCTATCAGGAACTTAGGAGACTTAGCCTAAACTCAGAGGCAGCTGCTTTGATATCCTGGTGATTTGAGGAATAATGTTACAAGCTTTGTGAATCAAGTGTCTCACAATACCTTGCAATTTTTATGCGGGAGGTGGATGGCTGCAATGAACCTCAAAATGTCATCCAGTCTAGGAATGATAAGTCATCTCACACGTTAATTCTGATTAGGTGCATGTGTTAAGAGGGATTCTGAGACTTCATTCTGGTTCAGAGGAAATTAGATTGACTAGTAATGTCTGCCGTGGTCATGAGATGCTGAAGTAATGGTGTGCATGTCAAGAACTTGGTACTCTTGATATAGTGTAAACTGTGTTCCTTGCCTGGAATCACTGCCCTTTCTCTATTATTTCTAGATACTTCATCCACCTATCCCTTTAAGGATGCAGTTTTGCATACATTCATGTACTAAGTGCCAGGATACCATAAGGAATAAAACACATACCAGTTCTCAAACAACTCAAGGGTCCCAGTAAAACTTCTGAGAATCTACACATTAAAGCTTCACTCCCTGGGCTGGGCAAGGTGGCTCATGCCTGTAATCCCAACACTTTGGGAGGCTAAGATGGGAGGATCGTTTTAGCCCAGGAGTTCAAGACCATCCTGGGTAAGATAGTGAGACATCATCTTTACAAAAAATAAGACAATTAGCCAGGTGTGGTGGGACATGCCTGTAGTCCCAGCTACTCAGGAGGTTGAGGCAGCAAGGTTGCTTGAGCTCAGGAGGTCAAGGCTTCAGTGAGCCGTGATCGCACGTGCACTACCCTAGCCTGGGTCACAGAGCAAGATCTTATCTCATATATATACCTCACACCCAGGAAGCCAGCAGGGAGGAGGAGAACTCAGCCCTCAGGCAGTGGAGATGAGGCCTCCAGAAACTTAGCAGCCTGGAGTGATAATTCAGTGAACTTACAGACAACCTAATTGGAAGGCATGTTGATGGCAGAGATTTGAGAGCCCCAAGAGCACAGAAGGGTCTCTGCTTCAGTTAGACTGGAACTTTCTTTCTCTGCAGAGTGACAGGTGGGGCTGCTGTAGGGTGCAGGGTCTGATTTCTTCATCCAATTTCATCTAGTCATCTCCCATTTGACAGTAGAGCTTACACTGTCTTTGGTGTAGAGTGGGTTAGGGCCTTGGCACTTACGGCAGTTTCTGCTTATGAGAACTAAAGAACTTTAAGAGGCGCAAGACGTCCACGCTGTACATGCAGAGGTCAACCAGGCTGGCCTATATCTGGACTAACTGGCTGCCTAGCCTTCCGCATGGGTCCACTCACATCAGCTTAGACATATACAGAACCGCTCTCAACCTCGATTTCCCTCTCTGTCACAGGGAAGCTGGGGAGGCCTCCCTCATAAGGCGAGTGTGAGGATGCAGGAGGGCCTAGATTTATCCAAGTGCCAGGCCCCCCTGGCCCTCACCCTCCTCCCCACTTTCTGCTGCCCTTGCCTGCGGTTTCCGTTTGGGGGGATTATCAGAGGAACCCAGTCTCAAAGTTAATTCTCTTAATGAATTGTAAATAACCAGGCCAGTATGGAAAATGCTAACGATCCCCTTTGAAATTCTAAGCATGTCTGGTTCCAGTTTATAGGCAATCCTCTGAAGAGGCTTGGGGTTGATGCTGTCACTGTCTTAGGAGGGGCGTGTGGAGCTCTGGCCGGCGTGGCCCAGTGGGGCCCAGCAATGCCAGACAAGGCCGGGGCTTTGAAGAACTCCGCTCAGTGCCCTGCAGGGGTGCGTGTCCGTGGCTGGAGGGCAAAGACGCTGGAACTGTCTGCAAGGCCAGCCCACCCTGACCTTCCCCCTAAACCCCCACTCTTTTAAAAAATAATTTTAGCTTTTATTTTAGATTTAAGGGGTACATGTGCAGGTTTGTTACATGAGTATATCACGTGATGCTAAGGTTTGCGGTATAATTGAACCTGGGACCCAGGAAGTGAGCATAGCCCCCATCAGCTAGCTTTGCACATTTTGACCATCTCATTCTCTCCCCCATCTACTAGTCCCGAGTGTCTGTTATTGCCATCTTTATGCCCACAAGTACCCAATGTTTAGCTTTCACTTATGAGTGAGAACATGCAGTATTTGGTGTTCTGTTCCTGTATTAATTCACTTACTTAGGATAATGGCCTCCAGTTGCATCCATGTTGCTGCAAAGAACATGATCTTGTTCTTTATTATGGCTGCATAGTATTCCATGGTGTATATGTACCACATTTTCTTTATCCGATCTACCATTGATGGATACCTGGGTTGGTTCCAGGTCTTTGCTATTGTGAATAGTGCTGCCATAAACATATGGGTGCCTGTGCTTTTTCATGGGATGATTTATTTTCCTTTGCGTATGTACCCAGTAATGGGATTGCTGGGTTGAATGGTAGTTCTGCTTTAAGTTCTTTGAGAAATCTCCAAACTGCTTTCCACGGTGGCTGAATGAATTTACATCCCCACCAACAGTGTGTAAGAGTCCTCTTTTCTCTGCAGCTTTCCCAGCATCTGTAGTCTTTTGACTCTTTAATGATAGGTAGGCCCCCACTCTTTTTTAGCTATGTTACCCCCCACATTTGTCAGCTTCCCTTTCTTTCCTGTCAGCCTATGAAGCCAAAGATAGGGCTGGCTTTGGTCTTGCGTCTGCCATTAATTGATCTGTGAATTTAGGCAGGTCATTTTCTCTCTCCGGAGCTTTAGTTTCCCCATCTGTAAAAGAAATTAGACCAAAGGTTGCAAACTTAAAAGTCCCTGAGCTGGGCAGGTAACGCAGATTGATGAGAGCACGCAGTGGGTCCTGCGGCAGGGCCAGCTACTGCTCAGTGACAGCTGATGGCTGCCATGTGAAAATGTCAACCTAACATGACCAGCTCTTCTGACTTTTTAAAAGACAAATTGTAATTTTTATGCAAAATCTCCTCATTGAAAAATACTGGAAACAAATTTTTAAACATTTAAAAACTGCACAGGTTAAGCAAAACATGGGCGTGCGCTGATTACTGTTGTGGGCCTCCAGTTTGAGAGCCTGGCCTTTTGACCCTGCCCGTCAAAGGTCTTCAGATTTATTTTCAGGGCTGAGGCCCTCACTCTGCCCTTACTCTGCCCTCACAACCCCAGGTTCCCCCAGCTGTATTCCTCCTGATTGGAGCACTGTACCAGCTGTGAGGTTGGTCTCAGATACTTCTTGATGGTTTTTTTGAGACAGGGTCTGGCTCTGTTGCCCAGGCTGGAGTGCGGTGGCACAATCTCTCCACTCACTACAAACTCCACCTCCTGGGCTCAAGCAATTGTCCCACCTCAGCCTCTTGAGTAGCTGGGACTACAGGCACATGCCACCAAGTCCAGCTTTTTTATTTCTATTTTTTGTATAGACAGGTTTCACCATGTTGTCCAGGCTGATCTCGAGCTCTGGAGCTCAAAGGATCTGCCTGACTTGTCCAGCCTCTCAAAGGGCTGGGATTACAGGTGTGAGTCACTGTGCCCGGTTGGTCTTAGATATTTGTTTTCTACTCTCACATCCTCTTGAATTCAAGTGAAGTCATGTGACTTACTTTGACCATTAATGGGTACAGATGTAACATGTGCCACATAGAAATGGAAGCGTGGAAAGCTAGCGGAAGCATCCTCATGCTCTATCTCCCTCTGCCACAGGGATTAAAATTGTTCCAGGTGCCAGCAACCCATCTACCAGGCTCCCAGAGGATGACAGTGCAGAGCGGAGCCTGTGCTGCTCTGCAAGGGACATATAGGGTGAATGAGAGTTGTGTGTGTTTGTTACTGCAGCATAACTGATCCTATCCTGACTGTTACCATTTTCGTTTTACCCGTAGCCGTTAGGTTCACAGCTGGCCTTCTAAAGGCCAAAGAGACAGCTGGACAGTAGCAGCAGATGGCCATAGCAGCCCTTGATTTGATTTGTTTTGTTCTCTGCTGTGTCTCCAGAGTGTGTCCCAGGGCTTGGCACATAGCAGGTGCTCAATAAATATTTGTTAAATGAATGAATGTATTGGCACATAGGAGGGTTTCAGCCATCTGGCTGGGTGGCCAGGAAGGCCAAGGGAGGCTGCAATCAACTGTTATGTGTGGGTAGAGCTTGGCTGGGTCCCTGACAGTCTTTCCTTGGTTATAAAAGTCTCCTAAAATTCTGGGGAAGTCAGGCCCAGACTTCAGGGTTCATACTCCTAACTTCTAGGCTATGGGCAGACTGGAACGGTCCCTGCATGTGATTCTAGGACAAGCTCTGTTCTTTGCATGCCATGAGGCCCATGGCAAATCCCTTGTCCCTTCTTTTCTCTGCTTCCTCATCCCAACTTCCACTCATTTGAGTGCTGCCTTCACAACTATATTAGAGTTACGTGCCACCTTAATGACAGTTGACTTGATGCTTTTTCTTTCTTTCCTTACATGCTTTGTTTACATCCTAAGCAACATTTCTAATATGTATTAAAATAAATCTATAGCTGTGCAAAACTTGAGCATCATTCTTGATTCTTTTGTCTCCTTTTTGGTTTTTCTTTTTTGGGAACAGAGTCTTGTCTGTTGCCCAGGTTGAAGTGTAGTGGTGTGATCGCTGCTCACTGTAGCCTTGAACTCCTTGGTCCAAGCAAACATCCCATCTCAGCCTCCTGAGCAGCTGGGATTGCAGGCATGCACCACCATGCCTGGCTAGTTTTTAAATTTGTTGTAGAGACAGGGCCTTGCTATGTTGCTCAGGATGATCTTGAACTGTTGAGCTCAAGGGGTTGTTCTGTGTTATGCTGGGATTAGGGGCATGAGCCAATGTGCCTGGCCCATTGTTCTGTCTGTTATACTGCATTAGATTCCAATGGCTTGTCAACACAGCCTCAAAAACAGGTCCCTGCTCTCTGGCTGCTGTCATTCTCCACCCTGCTCCTGGTCCCACTGAAGGTACCTAACTCCAGCCACACTGGCCTGCCCTATGCCCCTGAAACTTGCCAAGCTCCTTCCCGCTGTGCCCTTTGCACAGCTCTTTTTTCTGCCGGTAATGCCCTTTCCCTGGGTCTTCTCCTAGCCGGATCCTTGGCATCAGTTAGGTCTTGGTTTAAGTGCCACCTCCTCAGAGAGGTCTTTCCTGGCCTTGAGGTCTAAAACAGCTTTAGAATCTCCATCTCATCTCCTTATTTTATTTGTTCATTGCCTTTATCACTGCCAGCTATTTCCTTGCCATTTATAAGTAAATTGTCTCTTCCCACTAGAACAGGATTTTTCAACTTCAGCTCCATTGACATTTGGGGCCAGATCATTCTTCGTTATGTCCTGTGCATTATAGAAGTTTAGCAGCTTCCTCTAACACACAGCCTCTACCTCCAGAAGCCAGTAGTACCCCTTTCTAGTTTTGACAATCAAAAACGTCTCCTGTAGGGGCGTGGGCAAAATCACGCCTGTGTCAAGAATCACTGCTCTAGAATGAGAGTGTCACCAAGACGATTGTCTCCCTCCTTCAGCTCTGCACCCCCCATGCCCAGGACACTGCACAGTAAATAATAGCGGAACTGAATAAATCGGTGAAAAAATCATTAAAATAGGGGGACATAATTTGAGTAGCACCAGAAGTAATGTTGATGCCCTCAAGGGTTTGCAAGTCGCGTTAGGGGAAATGCAGAGTGTCACGTCTAAGGTCACATCCAGCTTAAAGAGGAACTATGAGATTCTCCCAGACTAAGGGTCTCCACGGAGGCTGGGGTGAGCCTGAGAGGGTTGGCTCTAAGCATCCTGATGGGCTGTCAGTTTTTAATGCAAAACTGAAAGAAAAGTTTGCAGCCACGACAGGGCACAATCTGAAGACGATAAATCACAGTTACTTGCGGCCGGCTGACAGCAGTTTAAGCCGCTGCAATCATCAGGCTCCAAGGGAGAGGCTTCTTTTATCTTACTAAATGCAAAAAGTAGAGCTGAAATTGGCAATATCGCGGCCCTCTCAGCGGCTGGGCTTTTTACATAAATATCAGCAAGCAGTAAGTAAATTCTGTTGACGAAACGTAATAAAACAAAGACTGTTTCAAATATGACCATTCCCTGATGCATTCTGAAGCCTCGTCCCACTCACTTATTGCACGCTGCTGAGATTATAAGGTTTGCTTTTATCTGTCAGAAATCAATATTTCAAACATCGGATAAAAGAGGAAATTGAACTGGGAATAGGCTGAAGTGCTGTAAAAACTACAAAGCACAATTATCAAAAAGCACTTAAAGTGCTTAATAGGACACACATATAAAAATGCTCAAATTAATGTCAGGGAGCCATAATGAGAACTTTTCCTATGCTTTTTCATCTCCACGCGGTGTAATTTGAAGGCTGGCCAGTCCATCAATATGGTTTTCAATTTCTATGATGCCCCGAGGATCCTGAGCTCTGCATTTGTTAGAAATGAACCATTACATATGATTGGTTAATATTTCAGTTTATTGAAGATACATTATTTTGTATGGAGTGTTTAAGTTGTTGAGGTTTAACCATTACAAACAGTTATGACAAAAATAGATTCAGAGGTAAACAGCCTCTACAGTTATGCTTTTAATAAGCACAGCCATAACTAGGAAATTGGATTTCTAAGAGCTGAGAGACAGGAGGGGGGAAAGTTGCAGAGACATGGGAGGGAGCGGGAAGGACCCTCTGTTCTTCTCTGCACCCATAAACGTTTATCCGAAAATTGATGAAGATATCTTTTTTTTTAACCAAATGTTGTTTGGTTATTTTGTTGATTTTCTCTTAAAACAGAAGAACATTTCATTCCTCCTAGTGATCATAAACGTATTTCCCCCTTTCTGGAGAGGAATCTCTTCTCTACTGTCTTTCCAGGTCAGGGATCTGCAAACTTTTTCTGTAAAGAACCAGATAGTAAGTATTTTCAGCTTTTTAGCTCAGGAGGCAAAATCAAAGATACTATGGAGGCGCTAATATGAGAACCATTAAAAAATGGAAAAGCCGGTCTTTGCTCGTGGGCTGTATCAAGACAGAGGGCAACCCCTGTTTGTTTGAGGATCCCTTTGCTAGGCAGAAACGTGTGCTTACATAACTTTCATAATAGTTTGTGTCATCGTCGGGGCAGAGGCATAGGATGAAATAAATCCACAGCTGCTTGGCCTGGCCTGCACGACCCTGTGACCTGTGACCAGCCCTGCCTGCCACCTTCCCCTCCAGCTCTGCATCCCTCGCAGCTGTGCTCCAGCCCCCGGGCCTTTGCTTTGCTGCTCAGTTTCTCTTCCCAAGACTTGCATTTTCTCTTTCTTCTGCCTGGAATATTCTCTCCCCAACATGCTCTGGGGTGGCTGGTTCCTTCCGGAGTTTCAGATCTTGGTTCAAATGACCCCTACTTAAGAGGCCTTCCTAGGCCACCTGGTTCTGCCCTCCAAAGCACTCCAACATGCATTTCCGTTTGGATTTTATTTATTTGTTTAGTTGTTTCTTAATAATCACCTCTCTGCTTCAAGGGAAGCCACCATATCTGATTGGTTTACCTGTGTATCCTCTAGTCCAAGCACAGAATGGTTCTGAATATGGTTTCTCATGTCTATTTCAAATGTTTCAAGTTCAGAGTCACTAGGCTCAATAACTATATGCTGAATAAGTGAATGAATGAGTGAATGACAATTTATTATCCCTCTTGGGTAGCTAGTCCCAGTTTGCTGACAAGAAAGACCATAGTCAAGAGACTTTCTCTCATTCCTAGGTATGTGTCTCCGTAAGAAAGATAATTACTTGCATTTTGTTCATGGTGTTCCTTTTGCCTGCAGTCCACTTTTCCTCTTTTCCCTCCAACCCCAGTTCATCCATGAATATCCAAATTTTCCTCATTCCTTACCTGGCTAAATGACCACTCCTCCAGGAAGCCCTCCCTGATCCTCCAGTCATGATGATGCTGGCCTCCTTGGGGCTCCTCGTGTGTCCATGCTTCACACACATGCCCATCACGTGGCTGGGCTCACCTGGGAGCCTGGGGGCAGGGTCCTCTCCCTTCCTCTCCCTCACAGAACTATGCATGCAGGGGTCAGGTCAGGGTCAAGACTAGCAGCTGGACAGTCAATGGGTGATGGCACCAAACTCCAGAATCAAAACCTGCACTCAGATCTGTCTCCAAATCACGCCCCTGCAGATTCACACAGCAAAATTGATTTTGGAGCTCAAACTATGATCTATACCATGGTGTCAATAAATGTTCTTCAGGCCTGCAGTAGGCGTAAGGTCTAGATAAGGTTCTGCCTGGAAGGGAGGTGGGAATGGCTAGAGAGAGTCCATCTGAAAGTTGTCTGGCAAAGAGGCAGAAGTTAGGGAATGTTGTCTATGTGTTTGGTACCTGGCCTCTGATCACTGAGCCTTCTCTCTGCTTACAGCTCTGCAGGCATGCAGCTCTATGTTCCTAGATTTGAAGGTACTCCTCTTAGCATGTAGATGTGGAAGGAGGAGGCACTATTGCTGCTGGAAGGAGGTGAGGGGGGAGGGTACAGGTGAGCTCACTTTACTCAGTTGTGTACTTGAACATGGGATGCAGAGCCTCTGTCTATCTGGAGCTCACATCTTCTCCGAGGAAGTTTTCTCTGGCTTTGGGTACAGAATGCCACTCTTCAGAGAGAAATTCCCTTTGGTGTGAGCAGAGAAAAGAGAAAGATGTCAAATGTGAACAGGGGCATTCCCTCCGGAGGCTGCTGCAATGTGAGCCTTACCCTTTCTTGGCATTCCATCAGTCTGCAATGGCTGGCAAGTCCTTGCATCATCTTTGTTTGCTTTAAAATGAGAAGGTGGAGTGTGAACCTGGTGCTCATAAGCCCTGCCTCGCCTGGTGCACACTTGCTGGCATGAGGTGGAACAGGGTGGGTATTCACCCTGTTATAATATCGGAGGTCTATAGATTGCAACTGGCGAAAACCACAGTCAAACTAGCAGAAGCCCAGAGAGGCTGAATCCAAGAAGAGCTGGACAGTCAGGTGCATAAAGGGATGAAGATATACCTTGGTCTCAGGATAATGGGACCAGGGGCTCACACTCTGTCCCCCATTAATGCAGCAATGCAGCCAGCACCTGCTGGGTGCCTTCTATGTGCTGGGCACCTGCCAGGATATGAGTAGACAGGAGTGAACAAAACCAGTGTGGCCCTTGCCCTCTTGGGCTGACAACAAGCTTCTCTGTGTGCATTGGCATCAATCATGCTCGTTCCTTCCTGGCCAACTTTCTGCACCCAGTGAAAACATGGCTCCAGACGATGGGGACATCTCACAGCTGCATGATGCTCTCTCATTCCAGGTCCAAATATCTGGGAGAAAAACGGAAACAGTGCCCATTGCGGGACCAATCCCTTGGGACCAGGGTAGCTGTGTGAACTTGGAGGCTTCACTAGGTACTGTGCATAGGACTCCTTTTTGGAGTTGGAGAAATCAAGTCTCCAAAAAGGTGATTAGTTTGCCAAAGATGACACAGTGTTAGAGTCAGGATTCAAAGTTGAGTCACTCTCACTCCATACCCTGTGCTGTCTCTATAAAAATATAATCAAGGACATTGGATGCTGCAAGTCTGAAGACTTGGACAAGGGGGTTGGCTCCCCATTAGGAGGTGCAAGGAGGTGGAGGAGGTGCAGAGGAGGGAGAGGAGAGTGTTAAGTGAGGTAGCACTCCCAGATGGGGAGGGGCAGGTTGCAAGCTTAGGGTGGGTCAGAACACAGGTGAGAATACCCCTGGGTGTCATGGGGCCAGAGCTCACCCTTTCAGATGAAGAGCTTCCTGCAGCATCACACCCACCCGGAGAAAGAGCCTTGACACTGCAGAGCTGGGTCTCCCGCATTGTTCCAAAGTCGCTCTGTCCCGCAGCAAAGTGAGGAGAACCCATCCTGCGGGGACTATATCTATAGAATTGCACTTTTCAAAGCTGCAAAGTGCCTCTCAAAGAGGAGATAATGAGAGAAAGGAGATGTCTGCACCCACAAAGGAGGAGCATTACTCTAAGTAGAGGATTTTGTAATTATATTCATTTGAAATAATCAAGCATTTCCACCTATTAAGGGAGTCGAAAGGAGTTGCTGGAGAAAGTGATCCAGCCATTTCCTAGGGCTGCTCCTCATTGTTCACATGAAGAAAAGGAGCTGCAAATATAGATTGGTCTTGCTGTGAAAGGAGGTGGAAGTCGATGGAGCAGAGGAGGAGGGAGGGCTGGCCCTGGGTCACTGTGCCCCAGCAGCCCCGGAGCCTGCAGCAGGCCAGGCGCTTGCTTGAAAGGGACGGTTGGGCACTGTGGTGGGACCAGCAGGGTTCATGGGGGGAATTTAGAGTAGTTCTGCCCGAGGGAACTTTCTGGGATGCTGTACATAGCGTCTCACACTATGCTGTGGAGAGGGTGCCCGACAGCCACCAGTGGTTGCTGAGCACTTGAAACTTGGCTGGTGTGACTCATGAGCCAAAATTTTAATTGTATTTAAATTTAATTCATTCTGTGAGTTAAATTAGTGGCTCCCATACTGGACAGTGAAGAGGCAGAGAGAGTCGCAGCTGGCAGGCTCTGGCTGGTCATCTCCTAAGATCAGCGCCTGCAGGGCAAGGCCTTAAGCGTCCACAGGGTCTGGACAGGTGATGTCAACATAAGTGAAGTTATTAAGTAAATGAACAAAAATCTCATTTCTCCTGTAGCATGCCACCCTTTTGGCCCATCTTTGGTTTTCCCATGTTTGAGAAACATCAGATAAGCAATAGGCCTGGTTCTCTATTGAAAAGTGGCCTCAGGGCTACAGAGAGCAGGGAGAAGTAGAGGCTCATACAATGGGGACTAACAAAACTTCTCTGTGGTTGAATCCAGAGCAAAAGGCTGCCAGTTGCAACCTCTGCGGTAACACCACTTTCCATCTTAGAGAGGAGGAAGAGAAGGGTGTCACCATGGGTCAGAGACTTGGACAAAGTTGGTGGTAGACCCACCCAGGACTAAAATTTAGACTTTTTTCATTCTCAGGCAAGGTAAAATGTTAATAGTGAACAACGATCATCACAGCACTAGAGCTATTATTTTCCATTGTGGTCTCAAAAATGGGAAGATTGTTTACCACGCTCATACTACCTGCTTGACCTTGTGCTAGATGCCAGGAAATCAACCATGTATTAGAAGTGTGAGAAGCTTGACAGGCATTCAGCATCCTGGATCTTCCTCCAGCAAAAACAAGATCAGGCATGAGATGGAAACCCACCCCACCCTTCCAAGGACCCTTTTTCAAGTGTATCTTTTGGATTCATAGCACTAGAATGAAAAAAAAAAAAAAAAAAAAAAAAAAAAAAAAAAAAAAAAAAAAAAAAAAAAAAAAAAAAAAAGAAAAAGAAAAGAAAAAGAAAAGCAAATCCAGACCCGACTGCTTTTAACCTGTGCGATTTTGGGCAAGTCCTTCTATCTCTCTGAACCTCAATCCCCTCGCCTGGAAATTGGTACCATAGTCCTATTTCAGGAGGGAAGGTTGAATGGAAAAACATATGTGAGAGTGTTTAGCACAACAGGTGCTCTATACATGTTAGAGGAGAGGGAAGTTAGAACATGATTTAAATGTAGCGTATCTGTAGAGGCCAAGGTAAAATATTAATAAAATATTAACAGTGAACAATCATCATCACTATTAATATTAATTTCTGGGGGATCCCCTCATCTTACCCTAGGAGATTCCATGCCATGCGAACCTTGGGGGACAGAGCCCATCACCCAACTGAGTGGCTGACATGTTCCTGCTTCCCTTGGAGGAGGCAGAGCCATATGACCTGGTCCTGACCAATGACTTGCATCTGCCACACATTTACCAGGAAGCATACCAGAAAGAAGCAGGGATGGACTGCTTCAGCAGTGGCCACAGTCCTGGGTGGCCAGAGCCTGGTTCCAGCTGTGGCAGCTGGTATTTTGTGGTGGCAGCAGGGACTGCCCCACTGGACTGGGGAGACCTTCACTCTGGCTCCCTGCACAGACTTCCTTCCCCAGCCCTCCCAAGGAGTCTGGGACGTTTTCAACATATTCTTAAAAATTCTCTTTCTGCTTAAATCAGCCAGTCCATTTCTGTTGATTGCAACTGGGGCTCTGAGTGATACGCTTTCCTTTAAGGTTTAATCTGAGCAAACTTGTCCATCAAGTGCAGGAAACAGTTCCGCGGGTATTTAATCGTTTGCCACCCTAAGCCCATCTGTCGTGAGGTTGCATAGGAAAGTGGGCATTGCTAGAAGACACGGAGCAAACAGCCCTCTCTTCTCATCTTGACTGACACCCATTTGTTGTGTTGAAGAACCCCTGGACTATCACACCAAGCCACTGGCCAATGATGGTCTGCTAGAGGAAGAAAACCGTTGTTATGAACAGCAATAAGCAAAAGAATTCAGCATTCGATGTTCAATAATTGATCACCAAATTGTTTAAATGTCGTAAGTGAAGACTGGATTTTGGAAAGGCTATGGTGCCTTTGAATAGCTTTGCCCAAATCACCCTCTATATAACTGTGAAAATCTGTGATGAGGGAAATGATGATCTATATTGCGGTGAGATAGTTTAGACTTAAAAAAGACCCCAAATTGATAGTTGTCTTCATTCTAAGAATGAACACTACTGTATTACATTTATTGCCTATATTTTATTTCATAAACATAAAATGAAATCATTTTTCTAAGTTTTAGTTTCAGTTTTCAAGATAAGGCCCCAGTCATTTATCTACTGACGACTAAGAAGTGCTGGCTTCCATGTTAAACAGCTCTGACAGGAACCTGTTGCCCTGGGACAACAAAGATATTTGGGTACAGCCTCTCTGCGCCTGGCCCTAGCCAGCCCGCATCCCAGCTGACCACAGCACCCTCCAAACTGTGCCCTACTTGGCTTCTGATACATCTTCCCCCTGATGAGGCCCATCTCAGCCTGGCTGGTGTCCCACGAGGACCTGGGCTGTAAAGACCAGGACGCTTGGCTCTCTGGCTGAGTTTGCCCCCGGTACTTCACATTACCGCCTGACCCCTCCATCTCAAGCAGGAACTAGGTAGGGCAGCCGCAGCTGCTCAGCAGCCCTGGGCCACCCAGGAATTCTGGTCACCGCAACTGCTCTAATTACTTTTTCCTCCTGCCTCCTGCTCAGGCCGTCTGCATGCTGATGGTGCTGGGCCGGGTCTCCACTGGATTGGAGTGGTATTTTTTTAGCGTCCCAACCAGTGTGTCCGGTTGACTGAGACATTTCGGGGAAGAAGCAGGTGCATTTACTTTTCAAATATTATTTTACTAATCAATTGAAAAATTACCTTCATGAATGACAGAAGTGCAGACCTTTGGAGTATTTCATTAAAGGGAGCAAACATTAATTACGAATCCAGCCCAACCTTGCCCAGACATAAATTATGGGCCTGATCTATTTTCTCTGCTCTTAATTGCAAGCAGTGACTAGTTCTTTAAATTATTATCTGCTAGGCCTCCAATGAAAAGAGAATTTATGGAGTGATATCCCGAGGCCTTGCTGGTGCCTATGCTGCTGCTCTGTGGGGATAGATGGAGAAGGAGAAGGCCACATCAGAGGAGCCAGGGTGGCATAGGTGCCCCAGGAAATGTGTCACATCCTTTCAAAGAATGGAGAAGGGAACATTTTCCACCACTGTATTTCTAAGTCTTTCTGATCTGGTGTCTCAGGAGTTGGCCTGGGTCCCACTGAAATGGGTGAATTAGAGACAGATGCCCCTCCCTCCGTTCACTTACTGCCATCTGCCAGAAAGCAGGCATAAAAACTGTACCAATCTAGGCTAAGCAGGCAGTAAGTGGTGCCCCCTGCAGTTGTGTAATGCAACTTGCAGAGCTATACAAGGTGGCCCTTGGGGTGGCCATCAGTCCAAATTAGTCTCTCTCTGCTTTTCAGATGTTATCTTTCTTGCCCTAACCCCTATCCTTGCTTCATTGACACAACTGGTGGGTAAATATCCTTGAGTGGGCAGAAGTTTAGGGTTTATCCTGAAGAAGGGGCCTCTACTTTAAAGGCATGACTCAAATCATAAAGACCTTTGAGTTTTATGGGAGCACCCACTTGTAGGCAGGGCCTGGTCATAGTGACTCCTGTCTTGGACACTTTCTCTGAAAGTTAGTAGTCCCCAAATTAGGCACCTCAGATAGCAGCATGGAGGATCAGAATATTCCCAGGGGAGAAATTTGGCCAGAGTTGGAGATGAGATTGAGAGGGACAGATGGCCGGGGCTCCTGGCTTTTGCTAGGGGAATAGATGCTAGTCTCTAGTGAGCCACTCTGTGAGCCCAAAGCAGGTATATCTGCTGTTCTAAAAATAGTCCTAGTGAATGTGAGTCCATTGCTTGGGAAGCACGCTTACAGCCCCTTCTCTCTGAATGGGATGGGAGGCATGGTGAACAGTCCCAGCTGACTCGTTTACCACCAGCCTGAGGTCCCTGGACCACCTGAACTGACCAGAGAGGGCCCCAGGCCAAAGAACTGCTGGGTGGAACCAGGGTAGCATGACACACTCCTCTCACTTGTCTGAGCCTGGGCCATTTGTCATTGGGTTGAATGAAGAATGGCCAATGGGAGAAACAGTGAGTGACCCTCTTCCATGTGGGCATTCAGGCATCTGCAGCCCTAGGTATATTAAGAAGACCTTCCACACCTGAATCCAATCATGGCTCAGCTCTGGCCCTCTCATCATCTTGGCACCTTTAGGGTTTGGCATCTCAGGCTATTTTTTAGCCCCTGGAGTGGGTGTTTCCATGACGTTTTCCCTCAGTCATTTGGTTTATGGCATTTTCCCCAGCAGTGATAGATCTAAGGCCAACTGGACAGGGCCCAAAATTTGCCAGAGTACTGTAACAAGATTACCAGGTGACAGGGGTCTACAAAAATCCACCAACGTTCTGGTGCAGGTGTGTCCGATTGGCTGAAAAAAACGAACAGAAAAGATGATGGAAATGATATTGCTCAAAATCATGAAGGAGATGATCTCTTAGTGGGATCCAAATTTCCTTCTATCAGTCAGAGTCTTGGCTGAAACCAATGCCATACTTGGACTGTGCAACTAAGGTAGTTTAATACGGGGGCTCTTTACAGAGGAATGGGTCCACCTGGGGTGGAGCAGCCCACAGGGCTCGGAAGAGCATTGAACGATGACCTCCCCTAGGCCTAACAAAGTGAGGGAAGAGGACAATTACCAGATGGTGGAGACAGAGGGCTGTGTGAAGAGGGCAGCTGGCAGGAACCTTGGTGATCCTGGTGGGGGTGGGATGTGGTCATGTCCATGACAACTCTGGGGGACGAGTCTGCTAGTGCTGCCCATTGGGTGAGTCCAACCAGAAGCCAAAAAGCGTAGAATTCCAGTTCTCCAGCTTATTTATCTCAAGGGGCCCAGAGCCGGGTGGGAAAGGGTGGAGAGAGGATTTGAGCAGCAAATGAAGACACCCAGCATATTCGCCCTTGACTCAGTTTGGAGGTAACAGTGAAGTTCACATTGACATTGAGGTGTTGAACTCCACTGGCTCTTGACCCTACCTGCTGCTGCATGGCCTCCCCACTCCTATGAATCACTCCCTCTCCAAGTATTTCAGAGAGTTCTCAGGGAAAGTCTCAAGCGTGCTCCGAAAGAAGTCTTTTCTAGTTGGGTGTGACCACTGCTCTGGGCACCACCAACAATGCATTGGAGGCTTGCTGTACAAAGCTTCATGGTGGTCTGCAAAGAACTGAGGGGGAAGGCCACCCCACCCTGAGCTGCCAGAGGAGTCCCAAAGCAATGACAAGTCCTCCAACATCTTGTGTACAGTATGGAGTGAAATATCCTTTGCAGTTTTCACCTTCAGCTCTCTTGCTGTCAGGACTCTGATGCTAGTGCTCAAGGCTCCCCCAGAAGACATATCAGGGACAAACTGCTCCCCTTATCATATTCAGGATCTTAATTCCTTACTTAATAACGTATAACCAAGGTTTTCTTCCTTGATCACACTGGTCCTACTTGAATCTCTTTATCAGTTTGGGCTCTCTCAGGAAGCCATGGAAATATTAGAGCCGAAAGAGACTCCCGACCATGGATCCACCACCCAGTTTTCAAATTCATCAGGACCCTGGTGTGGTTTCAAACTGGGAACCTCACTATATAGGAAACTATCACATGACCCTTGTCTTTTGCAGTACAAGATTTCATTATATCCCTGGTGCGTGATTTGCACAAATAAATTTCTTCTTCAGGACTCAGTTTCTTCATTTGCTAAGTGAAGATAATAGTTTCTATCCCCTTTGGGGCATTGTGAGGATTACATCAGATAATATATGTCAAGTGCTTAGCACAATCTCCAGAACATGTCTATTTTCTATTTTGCATAAAATTTGAAGCATATTAACAGTACACATTGCCAGTCAGTTTCTTTCTGGGATGGAAACCCATCTCATGGTGGCTGTAGCATATGTGCATTAATCCTTTAGTCTGTCCTATGTCTGAACCCCCTTCTCATGTTTGGAGAATTCCCCCCTTTTTGAAGCAAAGCCTCTCTTCCACTGTAGTAATGGGAGAATGCCCTCTGTTCACTTTCCCAGCTTCCACTGCAGCTAGAGTATGGTTGCATGACCTAAGCCTCCATCAGTAAAGATAAACCTGCCCTAGACTTTCCAAAAGACATGTAGAAGCAGGGACTTTGTGGGACCCACTCCACAAAAGATAGTGACCATGGTGGTAGCTACATCTAACCCCGAGTGGCAGCATCGGGGTGCCAATGGGCAAGGTGAGATACAGGTGCTCAGTGCCATCTTCAACGCTGTCCCCGTTCCAGGGCTGTGGCATAAATCTGGGATTTTTCTGACCAGTGTAGTCCCAGTCCTGGTTCTCCTGCCCCTGTGGAGTGTCTATGAGCAACTACTATCCTTTTAATGCACTGCTTCTCGGTTTAAGATAGCTAGAGGTGATTTCTATTGTTTATGACTAAGAACCCTGATTGAAACACTAGGTGAATTAATGAAGAGAATCATAGCTGTTATTACAAAGAGGCTTTGGAATTTTGGTAGCTTAATGTATAGGAAGTTTATTTTCATTTACCTCAGCCCAAATGGCAGTAAACAACACCCTCCGATGTCATTTTCAGTATGTGGCTCTCAAGATCATCCTAGGCGTTCTGATATTTAATCAGTAGATGGAAGAAAAGAGTGTGAAAGATTGCATGGAAGGTTTTGGAAGTGCTATACTTCACTTCTGCTTCCAATTGTGTTGGCCAGAACTCAGTTGCCTGGTACCACCTAGTTGTAAGGATGCTGAAAAATAGTGCTGGGAAATTGCTTCCCAGCAAAAACTCCACAAATCTCTGATGGCTGTCTCTGCCATTGGGTTAAACAGCTATAGGGAATTCATTGCCTCCTATGACTGAAAAGTGCAGAGGATTTAGTCTCAGGAATGGCTGCATCTATGAGTCCAAAAAACATACTCCAACAAGATTCAGTGGCTCCTCTGTTCTTATTTCCCTTTCTATCATTGTGTGAACTAATTAATAGAGAGACTGTCTAGCTCAGTAGCAAGCTGCCTGCTAGCAGCTCCAGAATAACATCTTACCAGCTTAGCAAAACCAATAGAAAACAGTATCTCTTTCCCAATAGTTTCAGCCGAAGTCCCAGGGCTGATTCTCATTGGATCATTTTGAGTCACATGTTCTTTCCTGAACCAATCACTATGACCAGGGAGATGGAACAAGCTGATTGGCCAGACATGTGCAACTTGCTTGGAAGTAAATAGATTCAACTGGTACCTAAACCTCATGGACTCAGAGTGGGAAGGAAGAGGGTGGCTTCCCAAAGAGAAATGTGGATGCTTTTATTTATTTATTTTTATTTTACTTTTAATTTTTGGTTAATCTATCATCTGTGTCTGACCTTGGCTTTACCACTCTTCTCACATGTGACCTTGAATAACTTTTTCCCATTCTGTGAAGCTGAGGAAGATACGGCGTGATATTTGAGCTCCCTCCAACTCTGACATTCCAGGGATCTGTGGAAACCAGTCTGTCTGCTGGTCTGTTGAAATCCAGCAAATCCAGCCTGCGTCTTATCTGGACAAACAGGAAAGTTAAATGAACATTGGGTTGGTGGTGGGGATTCTTGCTAATCTTTGCTTTATTTTTGTAGAATAATTCAATTCTACAAATATTTATTGATTGACTATCAGAGTCAAGATAAGGCCAGCATTTGGATAATTATTCTTATGTTTAAAAAGTCTATTATCTATTAATATGCAGTGTGAGTTGCGCAGGTCAGAAGGAGCCAGGGCAAGTGAGGAGACTCCATTTTACAGATAAAGATGCTGAGGCCTTCTCTGTGCAATGTTAAATCCAGCTGATACAACCTTTCATGTGCCTCTCCTGGGCATAGCTGTAATTTTACATTTATGCATGTGATACTTTGATGACTGCTGGCCTTTCCCATGAAGGCATTTGCTCTAGAAGGAGAGGGATCTAGGCTGTTTCTTTACCTAACATAGTGCCTGGCACACAGCAGACATTCAACAAATATTTGTTGAATACATGTATGAATGAAAGAGAGAAGGAAAAGGGTATGGAGGGAGGGAAGAAGGAAAGAAGGGGAGAAAGGGAGGAAGGGAGAAAAAGAAAGAAGAAGAGAAGAATGAAAAAAGAAAGTAGGAAGACAAAGAGAGGGAGAAAAAGAGGAAGGATGGAAGGAAAGGAGGGAGAAAGGAATCAAGAAGCTATTAGAAGATCTGCTTGTAACTCTCCTGGCCAAACCCTTTTCCTCTGTGACTCAATTTCCTTCTTTATCAAATGAATAGTGATTTCCCGCAGGCTTTGCCTCAGGGTTGTGCCTGGTGCTGAATGGCAAATCAGTTGGCCTGGCCGTGCCCCAGATTTCCTAATTCAGAACCACGAAGGGTGGGATCCAGTTGTCTGCATTTTTAGCAAGCTCTCAGGTGATTCTGAAACCGTCCCCACAGAGTTGACAAGAATTGCATGCTGGGTTCTGGACAGAAATAGTTAGAACTAAGTATTCATCGGGATGCACTTTGGCCCACTTCCTTGTTGCTAAAAGTCACAAAGCACTAGATCCTGACCATTGCAACCCCATTGTTCCTGTAGATAGGGTTTGTGACACTGGAGTCCCAAGACTGTTTGAGAATTGATTTGCATCCTCATTGTTCCTACAGGCAAGATCTCTAACATTAGAATCATAAGAATTTTGCTTAAAGATTGCTTAAGATGTTTTTTAGACCTTGAATTCCAGCAACCAGTTTGGAGACCCTTCCGGAAGGACAGGGTCAGCATGAGAATGGGGCCTCATCCTCTCCCAGCCCCATGACTTCACCTGCACTCTTCCACCAATCGGCTTACCCCAAAACTCTTTTTTTTTTTTTTTTGAGATGGAGTCTCGCACTGTCACCAGGCTGGAGTGTACTGGCATGATCTTGTCTCACCGCAACCTCTGCCTCCCAGGTTCAAGCGATTCTCCTGCCTCAGTCTCCCAAGTAGCTGAGACTACAGGCACACATCAACATGCCCAGCTAATTTTTGTATTTTAAGTAGAGATGGGGTTCCATCACATTGGCCAGAATTGTCTTGATCTCTTGACCTCATGATTTGTCCCCCTCAGCCTCTCAAAGTGCTGGGATTATAGGCATGAGCCACAGCGCCCAGCCCCAGTATAAAACTCCAACTCCAAACTCCTCCAGAGGTGGATCTGAGGTTTCCTCTCATCCCCTCATTCGGTGACCCTACGATTAAACCTCTTTCTCTGCGGCAACCTGGTGTTTCAGTATATTGATTTGCTGTGGACATCACGACACAAACCTGTTCCAGTTCCAATTCTGCTTCAGCTTGCTAGTCCCCAGACATTTGTAACTAGTAGCCAAGAAAGCTTCTCAGTACCTGTCCAATTCTGACATCCTAGGATTTCCAAGTGATGCCTATACCAAGTTCACATGAGCTCTTCTCCCTCTCCCGCCTCCCCTCTGCTGAGATAGTACCAACCAGACTTGCCCCGGCAGTTCCCACCACCTCATTCCCCTCCCGCAAGCACCAGGTAATTTGTGTCAGATTTTATTCTCATCTCCTGATCTTTCCATTCCATCTCCGGGTTTTTTGGGGGGCAAACTCCTGAATCTCACCTTTAGATCACAGTACTCCCATGCTGTGCAAATTACACGGAGGCGTGCTCACACCATTTTGGGCCCTGTCACCTTCTCAGGGAGCCACACATTCTAATCAGGGTGCATGGTAGAACTCAGCCATTTCCATGGCTGGAGAGAGACAATGGGGCCAGTGACTGACAGGCCGCAAATGCCAGGGAAGGGAGAAGGCACTTGGGGACCACACGAGTGCAAATGGCAGTATTTGCCAAGCCCAGAGTCTTCCCCATTGGACAGACAAGCAGCCCTAGGAGGGGCCATAGCTCAATCATGCAGTGACAGCTACCCTTTTAGAGTGCTCAGCCTCCTGCCACACCGTTTTGACGGTGGTGTGGGGAGTGGAAATACCCTGCATGCGGCAAAGTCTGTACTCGGAGCCTCAGTTTGCAATCACACCCCATTATCTGACCACATCACAGGACACATGTGAGAGCAAAGGAGAAAAAGATGGAAATGTGATTGAGCCGTCCATGTGGTGTGCATGCTAACTTATCTCACCTCCCCCAAATCAGGTTGGACCCCCACTGACCACAGCCCAGCGGTGTGAACAGATGGCTATTTGCACAGTTATTTGGGCAATTGTTATTTCTATTCCAGTGAAGTGCACCTCCTAAGGACAGGTGGTCCTCATGTTGTTCATCTGCTTTCTACCTGAATATATCAGGCAGTGCGGAAAAAAGTAACTGAGGATAAGACTGAAAGTCAGTGGTCCTGCCGGCTGACTTCCTTCCAAGGTGAGTGACCATGGTTCCAAAGTCCCACATCTCACCCTCAGCACCCACGAAGTAGGCACCCTGTATTCAAGAAAAATTGACTTTGGATTGAGTTCATACAAAACCAGGGAGTGGGAAGCAATGTTTCTCAGAACTCAAGTGAAAAAAACATAATGTAGTTAATATTAAATAAGGAGATTGGGTAACCCTGTCCCCCTGTTTCTTTTTTATGGTTTGTGTTGGTATGTCCTTGATCAGGGCCTGTTTTGCTTATGATTAATGAATGACTCACCTTCAGCTGCTTTCTGTATATTCCATACTCCTTATGAACTTGAAGCAGTCATGTCAAACTTGGCTCCCAAAAGAAATGCTCAGGAGTTTGGGGAAAAAATGTCGAGAGCTCAGAAGCCTTCTGGGGGTAAATGGATGCTGGGAAAGCATCTTCTCAGCCTGCAAGTTCCCAAACTATGATCTCTAAGTTTGCAATTGTCCCAAAGTCATGAACTTATTGGGTTTGTGTCATATGCTGGGTACTGTCCTGTCCTTGCAGAAGGCTTGAATCACCACCAACATGCACACACAAACAAGTCACATTTTAGTTTGAGCCCTTGTTCTGCCTGGCACTCTCCATTTTATGAGTGAGCTCGGCAAGTTTCTTCCCTTCTGTGGCTTCAGTTTTTCCGCCTGTTTAATGGAGCTTTCTCTAAGGTTCTTCCAGCTCTTTCGGTCCAGATTTCCAGAGCTGAAAGAATAAACAGAAGAGGGTCTAGGTGTGGGCAGGGCTGCGCTGGCTCTCCTACCACTGTCGATCCTTTACCCCTAGGCCCCGAGGGGACCCCATGAGTTTCCATCAGGACAGTCAGAGAATTGGATTCAACGGATGTGAGACTGAATCTGGCCCACCAGGCACTTTGTATTTGGTTCAGCATTAAAGGTAATGATGACCAAATGCATCCAGTCTCCAAGTGGGTCCAAGGTCAACCACTACTTGGTCTAGTCACCCATACTGCTTACCTATCTGGTCCTGAGTGTGTGATCCTGGATAAGCCATCTCTTTGAGTCCCCACTTCTCCGTCATTTTGTGGTTTTAGGAGAGGATAGTGAGAGGTGTCAGATCTGGCAGTGCCTGCCCCACCAGGATAAAGGTCCGGATTCCCAGTGAAGGGTAACCCAATCCTGCTGGGCACCTCTCCAGCTGTCAGGTCCTCCTGTCTGTGGTCTCCAACCACCAAAGCTCAGAGGCACTCAGCAGCTCCTAACCACGTTGCTCATCTCCTGCCTGCCTGCTCTAGAAGAATGCACAGCCAGGGGACATGGAAAAAACCTGAGTTCAGAATGAATGGTGTGCAGTCATCCCTGCTCTTCCAATGGACCTTCAAACTGACATCATTAGGGCAGAGGTTGGGCACAGGGATGCCTGAGGCCTGATGCAGGTGTGCAGTGAGGCTGGAGCCGGTCCCCAGAAGCAGCATTGGACCATTGTTCTCCCATCCCTGCTCCAGAGCCCAGGAGCTGATTGATCTTATACAAGCCTCAGGGCTTGTATAAGAATTGACCCACTCATTCATTCCTCTAACAGTCCTGAAGTCTGAATGTCAAGGTAGGAGGGAACTTGAAGATCCTTTGGCTAAAAATACTCTCATCCTGGAGGACATAACACACCCCGCTGAGTGCCCACACAACTCCAGATTATGTATTAAGTACCTACCATGTGCCAGGCAGGTGGAAGACACTTGGACTAAGAAGTTCCTGCCTCGTAGATTTAAATTGCAAATTATTACCCAAGGCAAAAATCTATGTGACGTCAGGGAGAGGCATTCTATATAGGACTGAAATTTTGGAGAAGAGAAGAGCTCCATCTTCTTGGAAGATCAAGGCTGTGGCATTTGAGATATGGGTTTCCTGGTGTAGGTAGGGGATGACCTGAGAAAACGTGTGGAGGCGGTCCTATGCCCAGTGTTTGCCTGGAAGGGTGAAGAGTTCAGTGTGGCTGGAGCCCAGGGCGTTTGGAGCGGGTGCTACATAGCAGCTGAAAGGTGATTTCGGGACATGAGGAGTTGCATAATAATCTGCTGAATGGATATAACACACTCCAGTTTCCTAAGTTCTTCACAGATACTCTCTCATTTGATTTTTGAGGCAAGCCTGTTGGGTTTGGAGCTCGGCTTGCTTTCCAATGGAAGGGATTCCCTAGAACCACAAGACTGATGGTTCCTGGAGCCAGGCTGGCCCCTGCATGTTCAGAACTACAATTCCTGGAGCCTAGGGGCTGCCATAACAAGGGATGGTACACTTCTGTTTTTTTTCTTTTTCTTTTTCTTTTTGAGATGGAGTCTCATGCTGTTACCCAGGCTGGAATGCAGTGGCGTGATCTTGGCTCACTCTAATGTCTGTCCCCCAGGTTCAAGCAATTCTCCTGCGTCAGCCTCCCTAGTAGCTGGGATTATAGGTGCTCACCACCACACCTGACTAATTATTGTACTTTTAGTAGAGACAGTGTTTCACCATATTGGCCAGGCTGGTCTCAAACTCCTGACCTCAAATATCTGCCCACCTCAACCTCCCAAAGTGTTGGGATTACAGGTGTAAGCCACTGCTCCCGGCCATGGGATGGCACACTGCTGGAGGCTAGGTGTCTGAAATTGAGGTGACAGCAGGGTCATGTGCTCTGTCTGGAGGCTCTAAGGAACAATCCCTCCCTGCCTCCTCCTACTTCTGGTGGATGCTGGCATCTGTGCATTTCTTGGCTTGCAGCTGCATTGCTACACTCTCTGCCTCGGTCATCACATGAATTTTTTTTCCTACTCTGTGCCTGTCTCTGTGTGTCCTCTTTTCTTCTTTTAAGGACACCTCATATTGGATTTAGGATCCACCATCATCCAAAATGACCTCGTCTTAACTACAGTGGATCCTCATTCTTCATGAATTCCATATTTGCTATTTACCTCCTCACCAAAATTTACTCGTTAAGCTGGAAATCAATACATGTGGTCATCTGCAGATATAAGCAGAGTAGTGAAAAGTGTGGGTTGCCCAGTGTGGGCATTCCCAGCTGAGCTCCAGTAAGGTGGTGCTCTGCTTTCTAGGTTCCGCTCTCAAAAAAACAAGTGTCTTTCTTGCACTTTATTTAGTGCTGTGTTTTTTGCATGTTTGTACTTTTTGTTGGTGACTTTGCTTTTTGAAATGACCCCAAAGTGCAGCACTGAAGTGCTGTCTAGTGTTCCTATGTGCAAGAAGGCTGTGATGTGCCTTATAGAGAAATTATGTGTTAGAGAAGCTTTGTCCAGGCACAAGTTATAGTGCAGTTGGCTTTGAGTTCAATGAATGAATGAATCAACAATATGAGGAGGACAAGATGTCCTCAAGTAGAAGCATGCAAAAAAAATATGCATGGCGCTGGGCATGGTGGCTCATGGCTGTAATCCCAGCACTTTGGGAGGTCTAGGAGGGCAGATCACCTGAGGTCAGGAGTTTGAGAGCAGCTGGCCAACATGCTGAAACCTTGACTCTACTAAAAATACAGAAATTAGCTGGGTGTGGTGGAAGGTGCCTGTAATTGCAGTTAACTCTAGAGGCTGAGGCAGGAGAATCACTTGAACCCAGGAGGCGGAGGTTGCAGTGAGCTGAGATGCCACTACACTCCAGCCTGGGCAACAGAGCGAGACTCATCTCAAAAAACACACACACACACACACACACACACACACACACACAAACTACTCATCGTTGGTTAGAGAAAACACTGTGACAAGAGGATTGCAGGAACTTAACTCTGTTTCACCTATGGGAAGTGGTTTAGAATTCTCTAATTCAGTGTTTGTAGTGACTTTATAGAGCATAACTGCTGTGAATAACAAAAACAGACCGAAATCACACTTCCAGAGGCCCTGAAATAGGATAAGTTCCCATTTTGAGGTTCCAGATGGTCATGAATTTTGGGGGGACATTATCTAACCCAGACTAGACTCCAATTTTAGGCTCTGTCTCCCTCACACCGGTAATTTTCCAAACTGGCCTGTCATCCAATTCTCCCTGGAACCTGGTTGAGAATGCAGAGTTTTAGGGTTCATACCCAAGGTTATAATTCAATCCATTTGGAAAACGCAATTGGAATCTACATTTTCACAAACCCTGGGCAGTGTGATGACTGCTACTCAAGCCTGGGGACCCCTGGATGTCACTTACTTCTCTCTGGACCTTAGTATCTCTTTCTGTTTCCAATTCCTGCACGAGAAGGACACAGGAACAACCCTCTCTCCTGGGGACTCCCGTGGCTCAGCCTTACCCCCTGAATTTATGATGATGAAGGGATTCTAACAGTCTTTTGGATTCCACTTCAGCCATAAATGGAGCCTGAACAAAATTATGAGCATGAACTTGATCTCAAGCTCCCCAAACCAGTCCTGTTATCTCGGGACAGTTGATGGCCTTGTTTTTGCCAGGGTAGGTTGTATAGAAAACGTAGCCTGTGCTGAATTCCTCCAGTGGAATGGTGGGTGCTGACCGTGAGAAACGCACAGCAAGTGCTCTGGCTCTGTGACAGGGACCCTGTGTACACATCTCAATGGAGCAAGCCCCTTGCCCCTGCTAAACTGGCATTTATTTCTGCAATATGAACATATTGATACTAGCTGCTGCAGACAGTTGTGTGAGGATTAAATTAGAAAATGCCGGAAAGTCTCCTTGGCAGCATTATGAGCTTGGGATAAAGGTAAAACACTGGCAGCAGTAACATATTCTTAAATATCTTTGTCTTCACATTGCTATAGTTTTTTCCCGATGTACTTTCATGTTTATTTTCTCATTCGGTTCTCTTGGGAACCCTACGAAACAGGAAAGAAGGCACTTGCTTATCTGAATGCCACTTCCTCCCTGCATTTTAACTTTCTAGATTAACTTTCTGAAACCAAAAGAATTTGTAAAAAAGAAAGACCTCTGGAGGAATCAAAGGAGATTGCAAGTAATTCACAAATGCCCTTCCTTGCTCAGAAACTCTTGACTCTTACTTTACACCCAATTTTAGCAAGAACTGTTTCTTGTTAAAGGTAATTAGAAGTGATTCCTTAGAGAAGAATTGGTGGTAGGTGAAAGTTCCTCGATGACAGAAGCAAGGAAAGACAACTGACCACAGGGGCGGGGGAGAGGCAGATTATGCTTCACAAAGAAGACGAAGAATTGACTCAAGAACGACTATGGGACTCTTGTTTAAGGGTATGGAGTTTCAGGCTTGTGACCGGCTGTCAGGTCTTCATTGCACCATCACTTTTCTGAAGATGAGCACTTTAGAATATGGTGTAATTTTGGGAATAGCATAAACAATCAGTTAGACTTACCTGGGGTTGAACCCCACCCCATCAGTGTCTTCAGTACCAGTCCTGTGATCTTAGGAAAGTTAATCTGCTTCACTAGAACCTTTGTTTCTCCATCAGTACAATGGGAGAATAGTGCCTGTGAGGCAGAGTTGGATGATTGGAGGTAATGATGTTTGCAAAACATCTGTCACAGAGCCTGGCACTAGCATTTTACAATGATGTGTTACATTAAAACAATTTCCAAACCATTTCCACACAGGCTCTTTCATTTTCTCCTCATAATAACGTTGTATCCATCCATCCATCCCTCCATCCATCCATCCATTAGTCCATCCGTTCATCTGTCCATCCGTTGGTCCATCTGTCCATCCATCCATCCATCCATCCATCCATCCATCCATCCTTCCATCCATCCATTCACCCCTCCATCTGTCCATCCTTTTATCACTAGACAGTGATTGGCACTGTCTAGTTATGCAGTTGTGAGCAAAACACACAGGAAGTCCCCACGTTTGAGAGCTTAGCAACTGGTAGGAGAGACAGACCACAGACAGGTGAGGAATCAATTTAATAGTTAGATGTAAGGTGCAAATTTTGTAACAGAAGAACTAAACAGAATGCTGAGAGAGGAAAGGAGATAATAAATGGGGAAGCCCTAGTGAAGGAAAGTAGACAGAGATGGCCTTGCCAAGAGGATCACAGTGAAGCCAAAATCAAAAAGAGGCAGACTTCTTGATTGCAAAATCAAGAAAAGGGCTTTTAGATAAAGGAAACATATCCAAATGACCTCCAGTGGAGACGCTTGGATTATCGTATTCATTCATAACCCAACTATTTAGAATCACTAAGGCATAGCTGCTCTGTGAGGCTTTTTTTTTTCTTTTACATCTGGGGAACCTATGAAGTTACATGTGAGTGCAAGGTCATGGGCCAGGAAATAGACCATTCAGTACTTGAGCCCTGGCTACTGCTCCCTAGACCGGCCACTACAGGAGATCAGCAGTGGCTTCTGAAGGCACCAAGATGCCTTCTACAATACTGTACGAGATTTCCATTGCTTTGGCTAGAAAAAGTGAATTGGGGCACCTGTTGAGGATAAAAGATATCACTGTCTGGCGTATTACCTGAACGGAATAAATGCCCCGCTCCCGATCACTGCCTGGTGTGTGATATGTTGCTTTACAATTATCCCCTTGCACATGTGAGAGAAACTGAGGCCAAGAGAGACAAAGAAACTTGGCCCTGTCACATGGAGGGTTTCGGATGGGGTCCAACCCTGGCTTCTGGCTGCTCTTCTACGATTGCCCCCTCCACTGATCAAGTGACAGCTTGCCTGCCCCTTCGTGGGAATCCCAGAAGGCCAGCCCCAGTTGTCTCCCATTCCCAACCAGTGTGGCTTTTATCATATGTTCCTTTGTTGGTTTTCCAACCCAGACCAACCAGGTCACTTAGGTGTTGGTATGGCAAAGTGCAACGACCCACATTCATGTCCCTTCTTTCAAAAACGATGCAACTGGGATTACTGATAAGCCAGGCTACCTGTTGACCTTTGCTGGTGCTGGCCATCCTGTGGTTTCTGACTGTTCACCAAATTTGTCCAGAACGATTTGTGCTTTGACCATTAATCTGTAACCAAGTATTTCCCTGCTGATTTGAAAAAAGCAATGAAACCTACTGTCTGTGCGAAGGGCTAACAGTAAAGCAACACATCAGTACAGCACTTACTTGGGCCAACATGCAGATGTCAGCTGCTCATGGGTGCCTTTCCTAATGTTTCCAGATACCCTGCTCCTTTCCAAGAAGGGAGCCTGCAGGAACAAAGATGTAGGAAAGGACAGTGGCAATGACCCCCATCTGTCTTAGTCCAACTCAGCCCTTGCAGTAGATGAATACCAAGCTCCATGTGCCCCCGACATGCCCGGCTGTGTTCCAAGGCAAGAGAGCAAGGATGTCCTGACTTGTGGCCCACTGGCACATCCACAGGCTTGGCATGACTTGGTCAGGCCATTGCCCCTCTGTCGAAGTGGTTGCCCTAGGCCCATCACTGCAGACCCCAGATATCCTGCCTCCTTTCTGACCAGAAAGCAGGGGGATGTGTGACTCTGGAATCAACTCTGATTGGATATGTACCCAGCTTGGTAGTGAGTGTGGCTGTGGGTAGTCAAGGTGCCCCTGGGATGAAACTCTGGGCTCCCAGCCTGGTCTGCTCACAGGGGTGTCAGAGGCTGCCCTGCAGGGATCATTTCCAGAGCTGTTCAGAGTTAAGCTTCAGACTCAGATAAACCTAGGGTGCTTTCTCTACCATGTGATGGTGAGTGAGTTACCCCATCTTCTGGTGCCTCAGTTTCCTCATCTGCGAAGTAGGAAACTAGTGGCACTCATTGCTCAAGGCTTCTGTAAGGATGAAATGAAATAACATACCCATTAGCTGATATAGTAAGTTGTAAGCAAATACCAGTGAAGAGTCTGATTTGATGGTCGATTCCCCCAGCACCCAGCTCCTGGCCACTGGCTTTGAAAGGGGCAATGCATGAGGCTGGGGAGTGTTGGCTTGGCCTTGCTGCTGTTTAGCAGCCCATGACCCTGGGGACACGGAGCCATCCAGAGGACACACAGTGGCTGAACCCACAGCAGTGGCTATTGACTCCTTGCAAGATGTCATACAATTGCCCCGAGATCATGATCACAGCAACTCTCTAGCAGATTTTGTGGATGCCTCATCCTCCATCCCTTTGGCCCATCTGAGTTGACTAAAGTTGCAGATAGCTCATGGTAGGCAGAGAGCATCCAACAAACCCTGTCTTTCTCTTTTCCTTTCTCGGGCACCAAGAGAGCTTGCTTGGGTTAAATGCCAGCGTGCAGCCAGGCAGAGTGTGTGTGTGTGTGTGTGTGTGTGCATGCACATGCCTACACATGCATGCATGTACATGCTTCAACCAATGGGGATCAGAGTCAGTGGCTAAATGGCCTAACCTCTCCATCCTCCAGGGGATGATTCTGAAGTGTCTTTCACACAGTTCCTCAGAGGGCCCCAGTAAGATCAAGCCCCAGTTGCTCATGGCAGTACCAGATCGTGGACAAACACTACACAGCTTTCATCCCTTCATTGTTCAATTTCTCCCTGCCTTGCTTGTGCTTCCTGGAATCACCTCCTATCATCTCCTAAATAAACCATCTGCATCCAACTAGGGTTGCCTTAGAGGATCTTAAGTTAAAACAGCTCTGGAAAGCCTGCCCCAAGTTTATGGGACCAGGTGTCCCCTGGAGCCTCAGCTAAGGGCTCTACTCTGGCCCTTCCATGGGCCGGCTGTGCCAGAGACCAGCTATTGTGTCAGCCTCCCTCTGATGGGGACTCAGTGCCTCATCCCTCTACACTGTGTAGCATGGTTGGGCCTCTTGCTCCAAACCTGGCCCCTACCCACAGGCAGCAAGGCCACTCTGACCTGGCTGAACCCTCAGGGTTGGCACACAGGTCAGCAGACACCTGTGTGGAAGGTGTTACTTCTGCCCCTCTCACCAGGAGAGAGAGGGCAAAGGCTGGAGATGCCTTTCTGTGTACAGACTCGTGGATAGATGGGTGCCTTCAGAAGTCTGAATTCCTGGGTTTCTAAAGGACTGCATGGACTATGTGATGCATTTTGAAGTACAGAGAGCTGCTCACAGCCCAGCAACCTCTTCCTTATGCCTCCATCTAGCAGGGTTCAGGTGTCACATTACTCAGAAGGGGGTGACCCAATGAAATTGTGACATGTGAAGCTGGGAAGGTATCACATTGGAGGGTCTTTGAGGTAAGAGACAGCCACCACCTGTGGCTCCAGCTGCCACTCTCCAAGTCCACTATCCTGGTCAACCAGCCCACTGATTCCCTTTTCTCCTCTCTGCGTCCCATTGTCACTTTAGGATCTCCTTGGACAGAGGATGGGAGGGAAATGTCAGGAAGAGGTGGGCAGGGCTCTGGGGAGACAGGGATAAACAAGACAGACACATTTCTTGCTCTGGGGCAGCTTTCAGGCTAATGAGAGTAGATAACAACAAACACATACATAAGATCATTTTAGGTCGTATTGGGTCCCCTGAAGAAAATAAACCAGAGTAATGTGAGAGAAAGTGATGAGTGAGAGAAAGAGTACTTTAAGTAGGGGGCCAAGGGAGGTCAGTCTGAGGGGGTGACTTTGGGCTGTGGCCAGTATGACCTGGTGGAGTTACCCAGGTAAAGATCTTGAACAGTGTTCCAGGTGGGAGACACAGCAAAGGTGGAGGTCTTGAGGCTGGACTGGGCTTGGTGTGTTCCACGTCTAGAGGATAGAGAAGGGGGACAAGGGGTGAAGGTCATAGCAAGAAATGAGGTCAGAAAGAAGAGCAGGCTAAGTGACCTGGAGCCACGAGGATGAGGTGCATAATTCCATCAAAGGACACGGAGAAGTTACTGGGAGATTTGCAGCAGGGGAATGATATGACCAGATTTGTGTTATTTACATTTTTCATGATTAGGAGTTGAGGTATAAAATACATGTAGGAAGTGTGTAAGTGCCCTCACCTTAGTGAGCATTCAGTGAATTTCCATCATATGTGCACCTGGGTTGCCTTAAAGAAAATCCAGGATATTTCTAGCACCCCAGAGATTAGTGTTTCTAAAAGATCCCTCTGACTGCTCTGTGGAGAAAGCATTGCAGAGGGCTGAGAGTTGAAACAGGGACACCAGTTAGAGGCAATAATTGGTCATCCAGGCTTGGATTAGGGTGGATTCAGGGAAAAAAAGGAAATGGTATGTTCAAGAGGTTTTTAGCGGATAGAGCCAAGAAGAGTTGCTGATGGGCAGATTAAGATGACGAAGAGCAAGAGGATTAGAGAAGACAGCTCAGATTCTTTTGGCTTCAGGAAGGAGGTGGGCTCATGAACTGCTGTTAGGAATGTAAATTAGTACAGGCATTGGAGAAAACAGGAGGGGGGCTCCTTAGAAAACTAAAAGTAGTACTGATCCAGCAATCGACTTCCAAGGTGATGTAGTTCGGCTGTGTCCCCACCCAAACCTCATCTTCATTTGTGGCTCCCATAATTCCCACCTGTTGTGGGAGGACCTGGTGGGAGATGATTGAATCATGGGGGTGGTTTCCCCCACACTGTCCTTATAATAGTGATAAGTCTCAAGAGATCTGATGGTTTGATAAGGAGTCTCCCCTTTCACTTGGCTCTGATTCTGTCTTGTCTGTCACCATGTAAGACATGCCTTTTACCTTCTGCCATGATGGTGAGACCCCCCCAGCCATGTGGAACCATGAGTCCATTAAAACTCTTTTTCTTCATAAATTATCTAGTCTTGGGTATGTCTTCATCAGCAGCATGAAAGCTGACTAATACATAAGTATATATCCAAAAAAAGGGAAATCCGTATGTTGAAAGGATACCTGCACTCCCATGATCACTGCTCTATCCACAGTAGCCAAGTATGAAAGCAACTTAAGTGTTCATCAATAAATGAATGGATAGAGAAAATGTGGTATATTTGCAGTTAAATACTATTCAGCCTTAAAAAAGAAGGAATCTCTGTCACTTGCAATAATGTGGATGAAGTTAGAGCACATGTTAAGTAGAATAAGCCAGGCACAGGAAGACAAATACTGCATGATCTCAGTTACTTACGGTATCCAAAAAAGTTGAACTCACGGAAACAGAGTAGACTGGTGGTTTCCAGAGGCTGGAGTGTGAGGGGATTGGGAACATGTTGGACAAAGGATACAGTTTCAGTAAGTTGGGAGGAAGAAGTTCAAGAGATCCATTGTATATACATGATGTATAGCGGTGACTGTAGTTAATAATGATGTTGTATACTTGAAAATTGCTAAGAAAGTAGATTTTAAGTGTTGTCGCCACAAAAATCAAAATATGTGAGGTAATGCACATGTTAAATAACTTGATTTAGCTATTGTGGGAAGTAAAAAAGTGTCTCTTTAAAGTTTCCTTTCTTATTAAAGAATAAATTTGCTAATAACTGTTTGTTAAACTCTCTCCTATGTAGCCGCTAAACATACCATGCTTCCAGGCATGTAAGCTATGTAAGATGTGCCTTTCACCTTCTGCCATGATTGTGAGGCCTCCCCAGCCACATGAAACTGTGAGTCCATTAAACCTCTTTTTTTTTTTAAATAAATTACCCAGTCTATTTGTTTATAATTCTTTATAAATTACCCAGTCTATTCTATGTCCTTGTGCTTTAACCAAAATATCTGTGATGGTTGTCCTCACAGGCATGTTCCAGTTCGCAGCCTATGCTCCTTACTTGTTTAGAAAAATTTTAAGTTATTAGCCAATTAGGTTTTAGTTTAAATTGTAAGGTCTGGCTCCAACCAATGAAAATCAAACACGGCAGTAAGACCAACCCCAAATGCCTAATGGATAAATATGTCTGCTCTTCCTTTGTTCATTGTTCTCTTGTGACAAAATGCAGTGCGGGAAGTACAAAAGTAAAAAATTTCTTGCTAAAAATTCCATTGTCTCAGTGCTAATTTTTCTTTGCAGCACTGAGCATCTTTTTCCAACACTATTTTACCATATATGCATATATCAAAACATCATGTTGTATACCATAAATATGTATAATTTTACTTGTCTATTAAAAATAGTTATAATTAAAAATGGTACCGTAAACTATGGAAAATAGTTTGACAGTTCCTCAAAAGCTTAATAAAGAAAGGAATGGGCCAGGCATGGTGACTCACACTTGTAATCTAAGCACTTTTGAAGGCTGAGGCAGAAGGATCACTTGAACCCAGGAATTCAAGGTCATCTTGGGTTGATATAGTGAGACCCCATCTCTACAAAATATCTAAAAATTAGGGCATAGTGGCACATGCCCGTAGTCTCAGTTACTTGGCTTAAGTGGGTGGATCAATTGAACCCTGGAGTTTGAGGCTGCAGTGAGCTGTGATTATACCACTGTACTCCAGCCTGAATGACAGAGAGAGACCCTGTCTTTAGACAAAACAAAACAAAACAAAAAACAGAAAAAATAATAATAAAATAAAAGAACAAAGTGAATTGTGGGGCCATGAGGCAGATAGGGGAACGAACATGTTGGGGTCAGGTACGATAGCCTAGGTGTTTGAGACGGGTAGTTCCTTGAACTGGCTAATACAGGGGTGCCTATAGCCACCCTCTGCCTTCCCCTGACTCCAGAGCAGAGCCCCCAGGAGATGAGCCCCAGGATGGCAGGATGGGCTTAAGGACTTAAGAACACAGCCCTTGGCTGGCCCGAAGGCATCAGCAGAGGCGGGGAGGACAGCTGTAAGTGGACGCTGCCCCCTTCTCAGCTGTGTCCCTTGGAAACCTGGGTCACTAGAAGGAGACGTGATGGGCGGGAAGGGACGCTGGGTTGTCACCCGCGAGCCATCTGCTCACTAATGCAAACAGCCTTGTTTGTCAGGTGAGGCAAGGAAAAATGACTAGGGCAGCCCCACCACATAGCCCAGGGAGAGGGGTCTCTGGACCCATGAGGTAATCCCACTGATGATGCATGGCCTGGAGAAGAGTTGGGTTAATGATCTTCCGAGGGACCCGGGAGTAAAACACAGTAATTTCATAATACAGCCCGTGATGGATTAAGGCATGTTAATACCAGGAGTATACATTAAGGGAAATGATCTCACTGGCATACTAAATGGCAAAATAAAAGCACTTTTAGAAACTTCCATGATTAATTAGTCTGCCCTTTTAGTTCCGTACCATGATAAAGTAAATCTCACTTCTCCTGGTCACCTCCCAGGCAATTCCTCTAAAGCTCCCTGGCCCTCCCAGACCCCCGTGGAGGCCAGCCTGGGGTGAGAGCTCAGACCTGCAGCCTGGGATATGGCCTCACATCCTCTGCCTTGGATGCAAGTCATCATCATCATCATATCATCATCATCTTCATCATTTCCATTATGAGAAGTTACCAAGCTCTTAGTGTATGGATGCACATGAAATTGCCAGTGTTTGGTGATTTGAGATTGATTTGAGGTTCCACAGAGATTGTAGTTTAACCTAATCACAAGGTTTGGTTTAATACTGTGGGTGAAGCTCTTTGCAAAGGAGAGGGAGACAGAGCTGAGAAATGTGGACTCCACTGTCATGCTGTCTAGTGTGGACCTCAGCTATCCTATTTACCAGCTGTGCAATCTTGGGCAAATTATAGCAAGTTTTTATGCCTCAGTTCTCTCTACAAAATAAGGATAATAAGAAATCTACCCCATGTGACTATGGAGGTACAAGGAGGTGAATTATTTAACAGGAGATCATATGGTCTTCACTGCATAGTGGGCACTGCAAATGCATGCCCAGGGCCTTCAACAGCACCTGCCACATAGTAAGTGCCCAGTCAATGTTAGTTTCTGATGTGCTGGCTCTATCAATATTACTCAGCTGCCCAGAAAGGCAGTAACCATTGATATCCCCATTTCACAGGTAGGAAAAGTTGAGGCACAGAGTTCATGGGTTGCTGAAGCTCCTATTAAAGGGCAGAGTCAGAATTAGATCCAGACAGGCTGATCTCTGAGTCTTTTATCAGTGTGCTTCCTGAACACCCCTGTCCCCAGCTCCTTCTCCTTGGGAGGAAATGCCTGCTTTGGTTCTTCTCAGAGGTGGCAACTCTAGAATCTGAGTCAGGAAGAGTCTCTGAGCTTGGGCTGAGGAATTTTTCATCTGGATGCTGCTTTTCTTTTTGGAGGAGCCTCTTGGAAGCCAGATCCACACCATCGAAGATCCATATATTGGAGGCAACTGCCAGAGACCCAGGGTAAAGGCTCAGCCCTGCCACTTACTCACTGGAATACTCCGGGTGAGCTGCCTGCCTGAGTCTCATCCTCCAGGGTCGTGGTGAGACATTGAAAAGACAAGGCAATAGGAGGCTTTGCAACCTGCACAGTAAAGAACAGATGTGAGGTGGGATTCATGATCTCTGCCGACAGGCCAGTGGGGAGCCTTTCCTGTAGTCTTGCTGCCAGCCCTCTGCTGCAGGAGCACCAAGGGAAGTTCTTTCCTGAGCAGCGGAGGCAATGGTAAGCAGCTGGCTTCCAGCCAAGTCTACCTTCCATTTGGGCCTTCCCAAGCTCCCTGTCTACCTGGCTGGCATCCATAAGAGTCTTCGTGCAGATTGATTCACCTGCTGAGATGCCAGTACCTGATTGCTCATCAGACAGCTCACCTGTGTCATCCTGGAAACTGCCTGCATCTTACAGACCTTGTTAGCTTCCTTGTAATTCACTCATCCCTTCAACAATGACTGAGTGTTCACTCCTGCTTGGGTCAGCTGGAGTGCAGCAAGAATACAGCAGAATAGTTCCCGGCCTTTGTGGAGCTTATATTCAAGGGACGTAGGCAGAGACTGGCCACCCATTTTGGGGCTTATTGAGAGAAGATGGGGACAGAATTCTATCTCCAGAGAATATCTGGGCAAGCATAGTAAACCCCCACTCCTCCAAGGCTGGGCAAGGAGCATCAGTGGATGCAGCAGGTCAGATGGTATGCAAAAGGGAGTGGTGAGGACTGCGGTGCTCTAAGACCAATTTCTGTCTATAGAAGGTGGCTATTGCTTAACTCCAGCCAATGGGAATGCAGGCCCAGTGGTCCTATCTAGAGAATTTGGAAATCCTGATTTTTTTTTTCTGGAAATTTTCTGATTTTTAAATTGTAGCAATTAATTCAAAAAAGTTTTAACATGCGGTTAAATGAAACCCATCCACTCACCAGATCTGGACCACAGCCTGGCAGTCAGTAACATCCTGTTCAGAGCATGATTATGCACCATTGTTCGTTGACTGGATCCTGTGCTTGTGTATAGCACTCTACAGTATGTACAACACTTTCCCAGAGAAGGCATCATTTTGTGCTCATAACAGCCTGAGGAGGAACACTGTCACCAGGTGTCCCCTCAATGAACGTGAACTGAGACCAACCATGCACCAGCCATTATTCTACGCAAGGGCATATTTGGCAAATGACACACCAGAGAAGTTGAGCAACTCAAATGTGCTGTGACCAGCAGGGAATTCTTTTCAGTATTGAAAAGTGTTTCTCTCTTACCTCTGCAAGACCCAAACATAAATCCCGTAGCTGCCGCTGAGATCCAGAAGCCCAGAGCTTGACTCCCTGGGTTCACTCCTAGCTCTAGCCTTCTGTCATGAGCATGCAAAGTGTCAATGATAATAGCAACAGGACCTGCGTCATAGGGCAGTTACGAGGATACACCACAGCAACACATTTAAATGCTTCCTTCCCAGTCAGTACTCAGGGCATATTGCCATTATTGTGGGGGATTTTACAGTTTTGGAAATGGTGTTAACTGAAAATTTTAATGATATGAGCCAATGCCTATAATGCAATGTTAAATTTTTAAAAAGCAGGCACCAGACAGGCTAACTTTATTTTTGTATTCACAGGCCAAATGCTGCAAAGAAGCAGAAAAGGGGATGCATAAAAACAGAAGAAATTTGAGGCACTAGGATTATGGGTAATTTTAATTTTCTATCTAATCATTTTCTGAATTTTCTAAAGTCAGCATGTGTTGATTTAAAATCAGTGCAAGATAATTTTTTAAGAAAAATTAGGTTCCTAGTCTTTCAGAAAAAAAAAGAAAAAAAAAAAAACAGCTTTACCATTTCCCTCCCTACCCTGCCATCTGCTTTCCAGAGAACCCCCTACCCTCAGAAATCCCACTCGGTCTTGAATTCCCTCTTGGGCACCATTCCCTCTGGAATCCCTGAGGAGAGGGGTCCCATGGTATTCTGATCCAGTCCCCAAACCAGAACATACGCAATCCAGGCCCAAACCCAGTCACCCTTGCTTGCCTGTAGGTCCCACCCATGCAGGAGTCTGTCAGAAGAAGTCATCCCGCCCCACCCTCCACAAGCCAGAAAACAGAGGAGCCTATCGCAGGCTCATCCTTCCCACTGCCCAGGACAGAGGCACCAGAATTGGCCTGTTCACCTTAATGTCTCAGAAAGTCTTTAGATTTATTTGTGGGGATAGACTGAGTACTATACAGTTTGATTATTTATTTCCTACTTTTACAAAGCTCCTAGGAGTGCCAAAAAAAAAAAAAAAAAGGAAGAGAAGAAAACCAGAAGCAACCTGTCTCTCTTTCCACATTCATGCGGATCAATGAATGAATGAATGGATAAGTAAGTGATGTAGGCTGCTGTGGAATCTTGGCCTTTACTGTGAAATCATGAGCTCCTGAGTGAATTCATTTCCTCTAAATTACATACCTGTTGGGTGGGGAAAGAAAAATGAATCCATAGTCTAAATGTGCTTCTTTTAAAAATATGGACGATGTGCAGATTGTACAGACAGACAAATATAGATTTTAAGAGTATAAAGTTCTGATCTAAAATTACATTAATCATTGTTACATTTTAGACTTTGTAGGAAATAGCAGTACATAAGTGTGACTTTCAAATTAGCATTTGAAAGTGACTGTGAGGTAGGTGAGGGTTTTCACAAACTGTGTTTTTCACTTTTTCTTTTTTCTTTTTCTGAGCCTTGAACTGCATGCCAAAAACCATGGGGCTTTGAGCCTAAAATTGTATGACATTTATCTGCAATCGGAAAATTAGGTTGATAAATTATTCTTCAAAGTCATTGGTTAGACTTTGAATACAAATTTTCCACCCACTGGCCCCCAAATTATTTTTTTTAAAGGGCAGGCAAATTTTGAGCTCCCCTCCTTGTCTTGACCTATCACTGGCAATGAGGCCCAAGAAGAAATGCAAAATATAAAGGACGAGTCATTCACCTCATTATAGGACACCATCAGTGGTGCTTCCTTAGCCTCTTAATTCATTTCTTCTAGTTTTTCTTGTCACATCCACTTGCTTTATAGCTTACTAACTTGCAAGTTATAGTTGTAATTTATGGTCAAAATTGAGTGGTAGCAAATCAAAGAATATTTCCATTGATTACCCTAAATTGTCTAATCTCCTGTATGTTTTTAGAACTTGATTGGGTGGTATTTACTGATTGCCTTCATCTAATTTAAAAATCAATCAATAGCAACAATGAGTGCTGGGGGATAAATTGAGTCTAATGCAGCCTAGCCGCGGCAAATATCCATCAGTCGGCTACTCACAATCACATCTGCGGGCGGTTTTAATACATAAACCAGAACTGCCTGGAGCTGGGCGTCCCGGGCAGATGCGCTGAAAATTTCTGCTGGCATCTCATGCTTCTTGCGTTGTCTATTTAGGGTGATCACCCGCTGCTAAAACGAACATATTTCAATACAATAAAGCTGTAGCAAGGGAGATAAAAACGAGATCTGATTGCATTTCAAGGCTTGCTAGTCCATCTTGTTCCCCCACACCCTCTGAGGACATTAATGGGAATTAACATAACTCCAGCCTTTTCTTGTTAACTGCACTATCCCAAAGAGAAACATTCATGTGCTCTCGTTAATTTATCCCTTCGATGTTCATGCACATCTGTTTTTATTTTCATCCAGTGCTTTCTGGGCATTTTCTATGGGACAGTCACAGTGCAGGGCATTTTGATCTGTTACAGCATTTAGTACTTACACATAACCACGGGAGGGTGTGAGCTCCATAGTATAGACAAGCAACTGAGGCTTCAGTGAATTCAGCAGTTGACCCCAGATCATGAGGCCAGGTAAGAGGGAAGGCTGGGTCTTTGGGCTGTCCACATAACCATGTCCTAAATGCAGGACATCTGGAGAATGAAAAGGGGACCAAGTCCAAGTCCTCTGAGAAACTTACATCTAGTTGGTAGTCAAGCCTGTATATAATTCACAATAGGACAAACTGGGATGAAATTGTGCTGCAATTGTCATGCAAGTCACCAGTCATGGGGCAATAAGGAGGCAGAAAGAATAATTTGTAACTTAGAGACTGAAGAGTTGGAAATATCATTTTATGGTTTTTTGGACTGTCTAGAGGTGGTTGGGCCCCAGTTAAAAAAAAAAAAATTCAGGCTCTCCGGCAAGGGCAGATGAAACATAATCTTTCCATGTGTTTATTTGTGTTGATGTGCAAAGTGGCTTAGTCCCCTTTGACCCCTAGGACTGAGAATTTGTTCTGGTTTGCCCTGCCAACACTCATCCACCCCTGGGAAAACCTGGGAAGTCTGTGCGCTCAACCTGCTCTTTATAATGGTGAACACCTTTAACCTCGGCACTCTTGGGGGAAGCCCTCTGATGTTACAATAAACTTTAGAGTGGTTTTGAAGACAGGAATTTAGGAAGACACTCACCTGACTATTCCTTAATTGAGAAATTCCACTTGGCATCACTGGAAGGCTTTATATGTAAGCACAGGCAGATACATCAAAATGCTCTATTTTACCCTAAGTAAAAGTTTACCCATATTTGGAGGGAATTCCAGGTCATCTCTATCTGCCTCAGAATCAGAGTCAAGCTAATTTCCCAAGAAAATGACAAGTCCTTGAGAACTAGGGCAGCACTGGGCAGAATCTGCATGGGAATAGGCCTGCTGCTTCCATGAGAGCCAATTCCCAGACCTATAAGCTCCTCAAGCCAGCTGGCGAATATCAGCTTATCAGACCCAAGAAAATGGCTTCATATGCATCAACATAAGATACCAAATGGGACAGCCCCACAAGCCAAGAGCTGTCCTGTGTTGTAGTTCAAAGGGAATCAGTGACTTTGCAAGTGAAAAGCTGACCTAACTTAAAGAATGATTCATAGATCTTGGAATTGGTAGCAACTTCCACAGGCTTCCACCCTATTCCGTTAGATTGTTAGAGATCTCAGAACATCACACAACCTTTTCTTCTTCAAAAATATGGCTAGACCTGCATCACTGGGCTGTAAACTTCAGAAGAGCCATGGTTCCCACCTTGTTCCCTTTTGTATAAATAAAAATTTCAATATGTCTTTTTGAATGAGTGAATTACCGAACGTTTTCCCACCACCAGACTCGGCTTTATAGACCCAGTGATGATTGGCCAGGCTTTTCCTGGTACCATCAGTGGCAGGGATCGGGTACTTGAAATTCACTCTTTCCTTTCTATTTCCCTGGTACTGTCTGCTTCTTTCTCGGTTAAGTCCCCTTGGCTGAGACTACTGGTTGCCTGCAATATATAGTCTCCCTCTTCTTCTGTAATAAGAAAAACCTTATATTTTAGCTGGGCATGGAATTAAGTAGACATTTGCCAGCCTCCCTTGCAGGTAAGTGTGGCCAGGTGAGTAATTTTAGTTCACAATAGAGGGGGGTGAAATTTTGTAGCTGTCCCCGAAAACTTCTTTTAAAGAGAGTTGGCATGCCACATAAAAACATGCATATGTTTATAACAGCTTCTTTCATAATGATCAGAAACTAGAAACGACGAAGATGTTCTTATGATGTGATGAGAATGACACTTTATCTCAGTTGTCTTCTTCCCAAAATCTGTAACTCCAGTCTAAACACGAGAAAGACAGCAGAAATTTCCAGTTGAGGGACATTTTGTGAAATGCCTGATCAGTACTCCTCAAAACTGTCAAGGTCATCAAAAACATGGGAAGTCTGCAAAGTGGTCACAGCCAAGAGGAGACTAAGGAGACATGATAACTAATTGCAAAATCTCGAATGAGATTCTGGCACAGAAAAAGGACATCAGGTAAAAACTAAGGATATTTAGTGAGGTATGGGGTTTAGTTAGTAACAGAGTATCCATCCTGGTTTATTAATTTTGAGAAATGTATCACATGAACATAAGACATTACTAGTAGGGGAATTGGATTGTGGATGCTATGAGAACTCTCTGTACTATTTTCACAATCTTTTATAAATAAAAATTTCATAACTAAAAAAAGAGTTGGTCTGTACTCTGTCCAATATCTCTTGTTCACTCCTTTGTGTGACTTCCTGGAACATTGGATCTGTTGGCCGCCATCTTGGGACGTGCAGACAATGCAGCCCCCACGACCCCAAGGATGGTGGAGCAGTGAGCGGGAAGGAAACTTGGTCCCTGGGGACTTTGTGCAGCTGAGCAGCCACACCAGGCCCGGATGGCTGACTTCCCGGCTTTTATGTAAAAGAGAGATAAAGTCTGATCTTGTTGAAGTCTTGTTATTTTAGGTCTCTGTTTCTCACAGCCAAATCCAATCCTCATGGACACTGTCCTTTGCTTGTTTTTCTTTGAGACACAGGTCCCTTCGGTGGAGACACAGACTGTTCTGTGGGGATGGGTGGCTCAGGGCCTCTCCCACTTGACATTCTCCACTGGAGAGGCTATCAAGGCTCTTCTGCATGATGCACAGTGTGGAGACCACCACCCTGTGCCATTGATGTTATGACTGTTTGGTTTTATGGGAGTCGATGGGCCATAGTGTGTTAGAGAATCTGAGAGGTGATGTGTCCTACCTGGGGAAACAGAGGCCTCAAAAGAGGAATAGACCCGGCATTTTAGAGCTAGGACTAGAAGCCCATTGCCATGCCTCCTGACATCATCATCTTTTTATTGTGCCAGTAGTTTCTAGGTTGGTTCCAGAGAGCCCCAAGGGCGGCAGAGACACGAAATGGTGGAAAGGGGGTGTGACCAGGGATCTGTGGCCAGTTGAGCAAAGCCCAGGTTCTCAGCCTTCACATAAAGCAGAGCAGCTGATTTTGTCTATGCCACATATTAGACTTCTGCGAGGGCTCTGATGATACAAGTAAAAATAATATGTAAATAACAATGTGTAAAACTCACTGCCATTGTTATGTTGATGCTCAATGTTTATTGAGCATCTACTATGCCACCAGCACTTCTACCTGTAATATTTCATCAAATTCTTATCATGAATATGCAGCCTTATTTTACATATTGAGAAACTGAAGTTCTAAGAGGTGAAGTAACTCACCAGCTGCAACACCTGGATTTGCCTGATCCAAAGCCTGTCCCAACCACTAAATCACACTGTCCTCCCTGTTGTGAGAAGTTAGGAGACCTGGGACTGTACCATTAGCTGGTTTGCCATGTGGCCCCATGCGGGATCCTTCCCTTCAGTGCCCTTCAGAGTCTGTTACCACCTGTTGCCAAAGAGGGTGGCATTGATGGCGCCTCCATCAATCAGTGACCAGAGGCCCAAGAAGTCAGCTTGCAAGGAGCTTGGAGCCTTCCCTGATGTCACTACTTCTTTCTTGCCTTAGCCACATTCCCAGCCACTGGCACCCCTGGGTTGCACTCACCCTTCTATCTTCCTCGCAGAAGCCTGACAGAAGGGGTCACCTTCTTGTTCTGCTAAAGAGTCACCATCAAGGGTGAACACTTCCAGGTTGGGGGAGGGCTGTCCATTACCAGGACATCCATCTATCTGTCATCAAGAGGCATACCCATCACTTACATAAACTCACCTCCAAGATGTCAGGGTGGGAGCCATTTTTTAAAAATTACAATAAGGCCATTACTATCATTAGGCCCACCTGAGAGAGCCTCTCTTGATGATGGAAGAGGTTTCAGCTCTCCAGCCTCCTCCGCGGCGGGTCATTAGTTAAAAGGGCAGGGTGTGTGGGGGTGCGGGGAGGGGCGCTGGAACTGCAGGCCAGGTCCGAACCACAGGGCTCCCTTTGGAGAAAGGAGCTGGAGACAAATGATTCGAGTCTGAATTCCATATACACCGGAGATTGCTTATCGATCCACATCAGAATATGCGGGCTGGCCCCGGGGACCGGCTGAGTATTTTCCTAGGGAGTTAATAACGTGGCCGCCGAGCTGTCTTGTCCAATTCACTGAAGCCAGGCCTCTAATCAGCACCGAGTTTCTTATTTTGAGAATTCTTGCCACTTGTGAGTGCTGCCTCCCTTCCACTCTGCTGACCCCTGTCAGTGATTGAAATGACAGCCCGTGGATGGGGAGGCTAATCAAATTGTTTATTATCGACCTAAATCAATATGTATAGATTGTCGAAACATCACTGTCACACTGCCAAAAAGTCATACTAATAATTCCCTGCCTGCAGATGTAATCCAGCAGCGATTTCTCCGACTTGAATTACATCTGAATTTAGAGGAGTGAAAACAATTAGAATGGGATGTGGGATGAGGGGGCGCAGACGGAGCCATGTGCTAGGCAGCATGTTTACACAACTTGGTAGAACTGCAATAGGCATTAATGATGAAATGTCACTTTGGCCTGCTTAAATATGAGTCCTTAGGTGGGGAGAGAGTCAAAGAAAACCTGCAAGAGGAAAGCAAGAAAGATCTAAGGGAAGTGCTCCCCGGGCAAGGGCCGTGCTGTGCAGGGAGAGGTGGAGGGGCTGGGCTCAGGGCAGCTGAGATGTGGGCAGCCTGGGCCCCAGCTCTGGACTATCTATGGGGGAGAGATGTATATATTTATAGGCTATCTACTGGGGAGACACAGCCATGCAGGCAACAGTAGCTGCATGAACACACTCTCCTTTTCCCTCCAGATTCAGTAAACTGGCATGGCTTTGCTCCCTCCCAGAGGGGAGTTTGAGCAGGGAGACGGAGAATTGGAGAATTTGAGGGACTAAAAACTATGCTAATTGAGCACCTTGAATGTGTCTGCTCTTTAGAACCAGGCCACTGCTAGCCAATGTGTGTCTTGTTAAGAATTAGGCCAGACTCTGTGGCTCCTGCCTATAATCCCAGCACTTTGGGAGGCCAAGGCAGGAGGATGGCTTGAGTTCAAGAGTTTGAGACAAGCCTGGGCAACATAGCAAGATTCTGTCTCTACAAAATTTTAAAAATTAGCCAGACATGGTGATGTGCACTTGTCGTCCCAGCTATTCAGGAGGCTGAGGTGGGAGGGTTGCTTGGGGCCAGGAGTTCCAGGCTGCAGTGAGCTATGATTATGCCATTGCACTCCAGCCTGAGCAATTGAGCAAGACTCCACCTCTAAAAAATAAAAAAATAAATAAAAATGAAAAAAAGAATGAGGAAGATGCCCCTCCAGGTGGATGCATTATAAGGCACCCTCTTTGGGCTGGCATAAGCACACAGATGCAAGGCCTGACCCCTGAGCTTTGTGGGGAGTTGCAGCCTCCTCACCTGGAGGAGTGCGTTACACAAATGGAGCACTGCCTCTAGGAGCCCATCCACATTGGTCCACAGGGCTTTCCCTGGATGAGCTCCTTTAATTTTCTTCATGATCTCATGAGGGTGTTGTTGTTATTATCCTTGATTTCTAGATAGGGAAACTGAGGCACCATAAAGTTAGGTAATTTTTCCACAGTCATGGCTACCAAGTGGCAGAGCTGGGATTTGAACTCTGGGAATTCGCTGCTGAATCCTAGTCTCTTAACCAAGACAGTCTGGGTCAGGGCTGGCTGTGGGGAATTCTGTGCAGCAGGCAGTGTGGAGGGAGGGTCTACACCAGTCGGCTGTTGCCCTTGACGACATGCCCTCCCCTTTCTCACCTTCCTCAGCCTGTCCCCCATCTAGGAAGGTGCTGAGACTCTCGCTAGACCTTTAGCTATGGCTTTAGGCCAACTGTTATTAAACATCCCATTTTCCTCTCTGTAAGATGGGAGTAATTGTCCCGAAGGCTGCCTCCCAGGCCTGTCAGGAGAGCTGAAGGAGATGAGATGAAACGCCATGCTTTGCAATCCCCAGAAACTGCAGGACAGAAGGAGGCTGCTGTGAGCATCGTGCGGCCCTCAAGGAAAAGCAAGTTCCTTCACTTGGAAGTAGGGAGAGGGCCAGCTTCAGGGTGACGGCCTCACCCACAGCCACACACACACCCCGCGGGCTCCGCTGCTTTGCTGATCCATTAGAGGTTGAGGTGCTCCCCAGAACTGCCAGTGCCCACACCTGTGTGAGGCGGGTTCTCATGGACTCTCCAGCCACTCCTTCAGAGTGTGCCACTTGTTTCCCACTGGAACTTATCCCCACTGGCATGTATAGCATGTCCCTTGTGCTCCAATTCCATGGCATCTACCCTAACCGGAGCTGCGAGGTGTCACAGCACAGAGAATGCCCCGGGGCCAAATACGGCTGGTCTGTTCTATCCACACCACATTCCTTGAATCTGGGCCTGGTGTCCACATGACATCTTTGCCCTGGGAGCCACCTCCAGTGCAGGCATTGGGTGGAGGCATCGGAATACATTAGAAACAGTGCCCTCATTTGTAGGTGGGAGTGTACAAGGGGACTGAGTAGGGAAAGCTCAGCCCCTGGGCTCCTTCCTTACTGTGAGTTGCAAGAATAACATCCTCCTACCTCCTGCCTTGGCTACCACTCACAACTGGAAGGCTGGAGCAGAAAGCCAGGAACCCCAGCCTGAAGCTCACTGGCACGTTCTGTGCATAGCCTGGGCTGTGCCCCATAAAACTTAATGTGGGCTGTTCCCTGAATGGGCGGAGTTTGCACTCAACAGCAGAAAGAAACACAGGCAGATTTTCAGAATTCTTTTGGTACCCTGACAAACCTCAGCCGTGATACAGCCTCTTCAAGTCTTAAGAAGTTACCTGCTTCTGGTTTTCCCATGCCTGGCTTGAACAAATGCTATTTGCCCAGATGCCATTTGTGTGTGTGTGTGTGTGTGTGTGTGTGTGTGTGTGTGTGTGTGTGCTTTTTTAAACTGAAACATAGAAAACCACCTCTCGGCTGCCTCACACTCTACTCCAGGCAGTTCAAAGTAACAAAATGGCAACTTCAGACTCCAGAAAGCCCTAGTTCATTTTGCAATTTCCCAGCCTTCCAGGTTCAAGTGGGTTCTAAACTTGGCAAACGCATTTCCCCTGTCCCTAGAGGGAAAAAATAAAAACCACCAGAAAAATACATTACACTGGGCATTATATTTCTGTGACGGAAATAACTCATTTTCATGACACACTATAATAATAGCAAATTATGGTACACAATGAATCCATTCTCATTAAAGTCTGTATGGAGAGGAGCAAAGAATACAAAATGTATACAATTGTTTAAAGGAAAAATGCCATGTAATATAAAAGATACTCTAATCGCTATTTATAATTACAAAGAAGAGAAAATCACTAAAAAATTTTTACAGCATCTAATTACCAAAAAAAAAGCCAGAACCACAAAATAACTCTCTATAAAATTAATAATGAAGGAGGATTTCAAATGACTGTAGTTTCTCAAAATTGCTCTTCTTCCAATTGAGATATGTACAGGGAATGGTTGGCAGAACTGTATGTGACACGGGCTTTCAAGCGATTCTTTGTGTGAGGTTAGTTGTGATTACCTCTGTGTGCCAGGGGCCCAGCTAGGTGTCTGCACACATAGGACCTCGTTTCATCCTCAGGTGACCCTACTAGCTAGGCTTGGCTATCCTCCTTTATCCTTGGGGAAACTGAGGCTCAGAGACATTTAGTAACTTACCCAGTGTATAGGGTATCCCCACATTATGGTCAGCCCACCAAAATGCATGATATGCCTATTGTATGATGATCATTACAAAGCCGTCTTTTTTGGTCAGGTGTGACAATACATTCTATGGTCACCCAACCATAGTTACTCAGCCAAGAAGGCTGGAAGTCAGGACTTGAATATGGGACCTTGGCCTTAAAGGTCTAGAACTTTTGTATTAGAGATGTGGTCACCAGAGAACTCCCTGTGACCCAGGTGACAATGCAGGAAAGCACCTAATCTTCCCTGAGCAAGTCTTTCTATGTGATACCATCAGCTGGAGGAAGACACCCGAAATGTCCCCTTGTAGCTTTCATAACCAATCCCCAAACTGCAGGATGCACAGTGGATCAGAAGGGACAAGGCCAGGAGCAGGGAGCTGGTGAGGAGGCCACTAAAATCAGTTGGACACAAGATGGTCATGTGGACAAAGTGAAGGCTGCTGGGAAGAGGACAGTGGAGATGGAGTGCTGTGGATGAACTGGGGTGCATGTAACAGGCAGGAGTCCCGTCACCTGGTGACACTTTGGAAGGTGGTATTGTCCCAACGATTCCTGCTTGGTCACCTGGGTGGGTGGTGGGAATATGTAACAGAGATGTGGAAACAGGAGGAGGAGCAGGCTTGAGTCCAGAAAGTGATGAGTTGAGATTTGGACATGTTGAGTTTGAGGATCCAACTCTCCCTGCAGCTGTCACTTTGATGGCAGCAGAAACCTGTGCTCAGGCAGACTCTGGAATCACTGCTGTCCACCCCACTACAAATGTGCCCCAGCCTTCTAGGTCACTATCTCAGTAAATGGCCACACAAGTCTACCCAGATACTCAAGACGAAGTAGGGTGTCATCCTGACAGTTATTTCTTGTCTTCACAAATGACCTCTGCTCCATTAGCAAATTCTCCCAGCTCCTCCTTCACAATGCATGCAGGATGCACCCACCTCCCACTTCCTCCACTGCTCCCTCCTCCAAGCCATTGCCATGGGGCACCTGGTTCCTGCAACAGCTTCTAAGTGGCCCGCTGCGCCCATCTCAGCCTTCTAGAGTCTATTCTGCATGTAGGAGGTGCAATGATATTTTTACAACATAAATCAGATTACGTCATGACACTGTTCACAACGTTCCCCTGGCTTCTCATATCACCCAGTTTTATGGGTTTAAATTGTGTTCCCCCGAAAGCTATGCTGAAGTCCTAATCCCCAATACCTCAGAATATGATGTAGGGTCACTGTAGCTGTAATTAGTTAAGAGGAGGTCAGATTGGAGTAAGGTGGACACTTAATCCCATGATGGGTGTCCTTAGAAGACTCAGACACTCAGGGGGAATGCCATGTGATGACAAAGACAGAGACAGGAGTGAGGCAGCTGCAAGCCCAGGATTCACAGTCACCACCAGGAAGAGGCAAGGAGGAAGTTTACCTAGCACTCTACAGGGAGCATGACCCAATGACAGCTTGACACAGGACTTCCAGCCTCCAGAAGTGGGAGAGAACAAATTTCTGTTGTTTTAAGCCATCAGTTTGTGGTACTTGCTACAGAAACCCTAGGAAATTAACATACCCAGAATAAAAGCCAAAGTCCTCCCCTGGCTCCTAAGAGTTCTTGTGAATTCGCCTCTGCCCACCCAACTGTCGGCAGCTCCTCCCGCAACCCCCTCCCTCCCTCTTTCCAGATGTATGGCTCCTAGACAGGGCCTGATCCTGCCTGGGGCTTCTGTGCTCCTGCCTGGGTTGGTTGCCCCCAGCTCTCTTCCAGGCCCACACTCCCTTACCTCTTCCAAGTCTCTGATCTAATGGCAGCCCCAGCCAGAGGCCTCTAGCAGCCGCCATGTCTAAAGCTGCCTAGGACAGCTCCCAATTCTAACAGCCTTTTGATGAACTTTTCTCTTTCTCATAGCAATGATTATTTTCATAGTCATTATTGCTGCCTGAAATTATATTTTTAAAATATTAATTGAAATGTGTCACCTCCACTAGACTGTAAGATCTTGAAGAGTGTGGTTTTTACCTGCCAGGACCTGGCATACAGGTGTGGCAATCCACCAGATAGTCTGGGCTGTGTGTATTGTCTTATTTAATCCTCACAACATCTCTGTGATGAAAATATTAAAACTACCAGTTACGGTGGTTTTATTCCATGTCGGGTGGTGTTCTAAGTGCTTTCGTATGGCTAGTTCATTTAATCCTCACAACAACCCTATTCCCTACTAATGTCCTCATTTTATAAATGAGCTGGAGCACAGAGAAGTTAAGAAACTCACCCAAGATCACACAGCTACTAGTATGGGGTCAAGTCAGAGTTTGGGTGGAGCCAGCTGGGTTACACCATGCCCTTTACTTTGACCTGATCCTGACTCTGGGAGCATGCTGACTCGGCTCATGATGTCACAGCAGCACTAAGCTAGTAAGTCCTCAGCACTACCACCTTTCATCCCTCAAAACAAAATAAACAAAGCACACACAGGACTTTCTCTCCCTCTTTTTATTTCTATCTGCATTTGTCCTGCGGGAGATCTCCCTAGAAAGGGTTTCACAAAGAGGTGGGCATTGGGCAACGGAGTCCGAAAGCCTCAGCCTGGGTGTGGCTTTATGGCCACATGGTGACAGAATTGTCCTGACTTGTTCTCTTCCATCCTTTATCACTTTTTCCTGCCTCTGCCTTTTCTCCACATCTCTAGACTCATTTCCTGGGCTGATGGGACTGGAGCTTGCCTCCGCTGAGACCCCTCTGTTACCAGCAGGAAAGCAGAGACCAAGGGACCATGCATCTTATAGCTAATGTGTATGTGTAATGCAGCTGAATATTGTTATTTACCTTCTTCCTGCTGAAGAACTGTTCTGAAGTTGATGGTTATCATACAATGAAACAAGGCTATCTGGTAGCTCCATGTAGCCGGTAATACAGTTGCTTTGTTTTGCACAAGCACTTAGAACACCACCTGACACGGAATGAAACCACCGTAACTGATAGTTTTAATTGCTGTCATCACAGAGATGTTGTGAGGGTTATATGAGACAATATGCACAGTCCACACTGTCTGGTGGATTGCCACCCCTGTTTGTTTACCATTTAGATTGCAAACACCCTGAGAGCAGCGGTGGGGTCTTTCATTTCTGAATCGTCCACCAAACCCCACGTTACAAGCAAATGCATTTCCCCTCTGATGTGGTAGCCTAGAAACCAGCTCATTGCTTACAGCCTGAAAACCAGCTCCTCTGGAAAAGCTCCACTCACTTGTCTCAAAGACTTTGGGTGTCTTTGGAGCCCACTCTCTCACCCCATCCACTGCTCCCTCCAAACCTCCCCACTCCGTGTGCTGACCTGACCTCCCCTCAACAATGTGGGTGTTTCTGCAAGATGATACCGCCCATTGCTCACTGCTTAGTGACAAAATATTGTTTTACAGTGATAAGCATCTAGTAAGACAATATTTGGAAAGTTATTATCTCAATGTCTCTGGTTGAGGACATGGAATGATATCACCCAAAACCAGATCTGCTCTGTTTGCAGCCAGCAGCTGGGGCAACTGGGGACAAGATATATGAGGTATCGGGGGGCTTGATCTTCCAGTGATTCGCCATGGATTGGTGCCCACATGCCTGATAAGGCCTATTCGGAACCTAAAGGGGAAGCTGTGACACTTCGCAGGAATCCAGGGAGGAGAGAATTTGAGTGGCAAACCTTGGGTAATGCGATCCCCAGTGACAAATGAATTTCTTCAGAGAGCTGTTAATGTTTGTAAGGACTGCTGCTGGACTGGAGAAGACATTTCTTTTAATGACCAGGGCCATGTTTATTTTGCCCACATTCAACAAGTTCTCTGGACTCAGACTCCAGAGAAGATCCAGAGACCTTGGGGGTCTCAGATCTTTCCTTGTCACTTCACCTCCAAGCATAAGCAAGGTCCCATCATTCGTCACCTGCATCAGGGTGCCCACTGACAGCTGGCCTTGTCTAAATCACACATCTCACAGACTCTAGCACAGGGCTCCTCACGCCCAGCACTATTGATATCTGGGATGAATAGTTCTTTATTGGGCGGGTGGGGAGGGAGGGGCTGTCCAATGCATTGCAGGAGATTTAAGCAGTATCCCTGACCTCTACTTACTAGATGCCAGCATAGCCTTCCTGTAGTTGTGACAACCAAAACATGTTTCCAGATATTTCCAAATATCCCTTGGGGAAGGGTGGGGTGGGCAACATCATTCCCAGTTGAGAACCATTGCTGTGGAGTGGCAAAGCATCCTCACTCCCGCCATCCTGTCTGAACAGTGTGAACATTCACTCAGAGAGCTTAAATAAGAACCGTTTTCCTTTTTTAAACAGCATGTTCTGAAGTTCAGAGAGACTGGGTGAGCATCACTAGGCCAAACAGCAGTTAAGTAGAGGAGCGGAGTGCAGAAGCCCAGCCACAGGATACTTTTGGTGTGACTCTAACTCCTCTTTCAGTAATGGGCCTCTGTGGGAGTTTGAGTGTTTCCCACTAATCTCATGTTGAAATCGGTCACTGTGATGGTATTGGGAGGTGGAATCTTTAAGAGGCTTATCTCCATGCTCATGAATGGACTAACACTGCTATTGTGGGAGTGGGTTTGCTTGTCTCCCCCTCTATTTTGTCCTTGTGCCTTCGGCCATGGGATGATGCAGCAAGAAGGCTCTCACCAGATGCTGGCGCCTTGATCTTAGACTTCGTAGCCTTTGGAACTGTGAGGAGTTACATTTCTGTCCTTTATGAGTTGCCCAGCCTGTGTATTTTCATTACAAAAAGCACTAAAACGACTAGGACAGCCTCCCTCGTTGTCTCACCAATGCACCTTCAGCTTATCTCCTCTCATGCCCCATATTCTCACAGATGCTAAAACTTCCACCGAAAAGCTTCACCCTTTCAATGCAAGAGCCATCATGAAGCCCTAAGTAGGAAGTGAGGGACAAATCTAACCCAGGGCACTTTCTGGAGGCTTCCTGCCTGCTTCAGTTAATGAGGATTCCCATGCTGATTCCTCCAGAACCTAACCTTTACCCTCACCTTTTATCTGAATGAGGGATCTAAATCCTAGAGGAGGGAAAAGACCACAAGCTGCCTGGAATCCTAAGGGTACTGCATGATCAGTAAAGAAATGGAACAGGAAATAAAAGAGGTGTCTTCTATGCTTAGATACATTTGTTATAACCAAGAATGTTTCTGTAACTTGTATTGTCCAGGTCCTCCCAGCTGAGGTCACCTCGTCAGCCATCACCCATGTTCTGCTTCCCCCTGATGATGCAGGACCCAGCCCCCTGCAAAGCTCCAGTCCCTCAGGTGTTTCTAGACGGTTGACAGGGGGTGTGTCAGTCATGCTTATGAATCAATGGGTCCATGTGCCCAACTGACACCACTAACCTGTCTGCTGTTACCATTTCAGAGCCCTGGCTCATCCCAGGGACCATGGAGAAGAATATGTATTATCTCAGAAGAATCTGTGAATTATAGGTTAAACATCTGCCTTACTTGGGATATTCATGCATGTTTCAAAGAGTGGTTTTCAAACTGAATTCAGAGAAACCCTCAGAGTTCCCAGATATGCCTCAGTGGTTACCAGTTGGGCTCCAAGTGTAGAGAAGATGGGGAACGAATAAGCTCTGAGTCTCTGCTTCCTGTGCACCCAGAGCTATGCTTTTTATACACAGTGCATCCTAGGGAGGTCACAGAGCGTTTCCCTTGAAGACAGGTTTCTGCTGTTTCTAGAAAGTGGGAAAGCTACTGTCCTAAATGATAATGTCTAACTAGTCAATCTAATAAGATTAACTTTTAAATTAAAATAAAAATGGTGAGATCTAAGAAATTATAAAAAGTATAAGAAAAAACTAGGAGGCCATCAGAAGTAAATAGAATCTAGTGGATGAGAAGGGGCACACATAGGCTCTTGGGATGCTATCATCTTTCATTTCTTGAGCTGAGCAGTGTCACACAAGTGTGCTCATTTTGTGGTAATTCATTAGGCTATGTCAGGGCTTAGTGTATTCCTTGCTGTGGGCTAGTATAACAACATACCACAGACTGGGTGGCTTAAACAACAAACATGGTCTTCTCAGAGTTCTAGAGGCTACAAGTTCAAGATTAAAGTATGGCAGATTTGGTGTCTGGTGAGGCCTCTTCCTGGTTTATAAACAGTCACTATTATGTCTGTAAACCCCCATAGCTCATATGTCAAAGCCTATATTGCATGTGTGCCCCATAAATTTATAGATTGAAATCAAATCCTCAACATGATAATGTTAAGAGGTGGGCCTTTCGGAGGGGATTAAGTCATGAGGGACCTACCCTCATGGATAGGATCATGAGGCCTGAGGGAACTTATTTGCCTTTTGCCATATGAGGACATGATGGGATCATAAGGCCTGAGGTAGCTTATTTGCACCTTCTGCAAATAAGGACATATAGAAGGCATCATCTATGAGGATCAAGTCCTCACCAGACACCTAATATGCTTGATCTGGGACTTCCCAGACTTCAGAACTTTAAGCAATAAATTTCTGTTGCTTATCAATTACCCAATCTAAGGTAAATTGTTACAGCAGCCCAAATGGACTTCGACAGCCACCTTGGACAACCCTCAGATGGCTGAAAGGGAATGCCTGTCTCTTCCTATTTATTTATTTATTTTGAGACAGAGTCTCACTCTATCATCCAGGCTGGAGTGCAGTGGCATGATCTCACCTCACTACAACCTCTGCCTCCCTGGTTCAAGCGATTCTCCTCCCTCAGCCTCCCAAGTAGCTGGGATTACACCACAGCCAGCTAATTTTCATGTTTTTAGTCGTGATGGGGTTGCACCATGTAGACCTGGCTGGTCTCAAACTCCTGATCTCAGGTGATCTGCCTGCCTCGGCCTCTCAGAGTGCTGAGATTACAGGCATAAGCCACCGCACCTGGCCTCTTTCTCCTTTTATAAGGACATTAATCCTACTTTAAGTTTCTCACCCTCAAGATCAAACCTAACCTTATTTATCTCCCAAAGGAGGTCAACTGTGGCCAGCTGCCTGTCCTTTCAAATAAAGTTGTATTGAAACAGAGCCATGCTTATTCATTACATATGGCATATCGCTGCTTTCATGCTGCAAAGGCAGAGTTGAGGAGTTGCAACAGAGATTGTACAGCCTGCAATGTAGGAAATATTTTCTACCTGGCTCTTTCCAGAAAGAAAGCCAATCCCTGGGTTATATACGTATGATACCTGCCCATTTCTGTATGTATAATGTACTTCAATTTAAAAATAAAATTAAGGCCAGCATGGCAGCTCATGTTTGGAAGGATAAGGCAGGAGGACTGCTTGAGCCCACGAGTTTGAGATCAGCCTAAGCAACAAAGTGAAGCCTTGTTTCTACAAAAAGTACAAAAAAAGTTAGTTTGCCATGGTGGTGTGCACCTATGGTCCCAGCTACTCAGGAGGGTGAGGTGGGAGAATTGGGAAGAGTTGGGGAGGTAAGGCTGCAGTAAGCCACAATTGTGCCACTGGGTGATAGAGTTAGAACTTGTCTCAAAAGATAAAACAGACAAAATATCTTCCATCAAATAAAAATAGAAATGGAGTCTCATTTTACAGGCAAAAAACAACAACAACAACAACAAAAAAAAACATCTATAAAAGATCTAGAAAAGAGGCAAACTCATTTGCCTAAGACCATGGCAAAATTACTAAAACCATCTAGTGCTTTCTCCAAAGATGCATACCAGCAACATCTCACAGCTATTGAGCACCTACATCTGGGAGACCCTAGGGATGCCATCAGGGTCCCGTGGGCTGGTGAAGACCTAGGGTTGGGTCTTCCTCCTCTGCTGTAAGAGTTGTAATGGGAAACTCTGGCAGAAAGGGCTGGAAGTGGGGGGTGGGGGCACTAAAGGACACTCCTCACTATGGATAGGGGAAATAGCCTGTGAAAATTCAACCCCAGAAGTTAGGACCTCTGGGAAAGTGCCAAGGTAAAGTTGACCGGGTCAGCCCTTGAGAATGGACAACATTCTGCTCACAAACACAGGGCCACTGGGAAAGGGTCATGCTGGGTGCATCTTTGAGCTTTGTTAAGGAAAGTTTGGAGACTGATAGGTTTTTCCAGTGGCTGGTACAAGTTAGCCTAGTGTGGAGTGGAGGTCTGTGGCATGTGACTTGCTCTTTGGGAAGAGGAAGCTCACGTTGTGTGCCAGGACTAGGTTGGGAGCTTCATGTGCCCTTCCTCCCTCAGCCCCTTGGCTGGGATATGGGAGCACAGACATCCTCATCTTGTCCATTTTACAGTGAGGAAATTGAGATTCAGGGAGGACAAATACTTCCCTAACAGTGCAGCTGGAATTGGAAGACTGCCATTAAGCTAGGAGAGCGAAGTGTGCTGAGATCCTGCATTCCCATGAAGAAAATAAAAATTGCATATTAGCTGTTCTCCAAGTATTTGGACCTTGCAGGGTGTGGCTTTGTTGCAAAGTCTGGAAGAAGATGGCAGCTCCTTCTGTCCCAGTTCCTAGGTCTTCAATAACCGTGCTTCCAATTTCTCAGCCAATAGAAACCAAAGAAGTTCTTCTTTAGGGTTCTCTCAACAAGCTCAAATTCTTCCAAAGAGCAGTGAGAAGACTCGATTTGGATGTGGATTCCTTTCTGGAATGTTCTAGACCAAGTGAGAGGAAATAAAATACTGAAATAGTGAATTGGGCATATGGATCCTCTGCATCCACTGCACTAGATGCAGGTGATGGAAGACAGAGAGAGCTAAATTTGCTGTCTGTAAAATATTAGGAAAGAGGAGCCCAAGAGAAAGCTGGGTCATTTTCAGAAGATACAGACTTCCTTGGGCTTAATAAAAAAAACATATTAATTAACAGAAATCTAAGGCACGCACACACACAGTCCCATCTGGCAAAAATCAAATGCCTAGCATAGGCTTATATTGTTGCCATCAGGCCATGGAAGGTGATGATTCTCACTGCCTGATGCAGAGCTGCCTCTGTATCCCACTTTGAAATCCTGAGGCAGGCTGAGGAGGTAATGGTGGGCAACCTGAGAATCCCCCAGTCTCAGAAACAGGGGTAGAGGGCTTATCTGCAGAAATGGCAGGAGGCTGGGACAGAAGCAACCTATGCTTTCATGTAGTGAGGAAAGAGACTAATTTCCATTTATAGCAATGTTACAGATTTGCTGACCCCAGTAAATGAATTTAAAGTTTTATTTATTCAGAACAAGCCTCTTTAAAGAAAAATAACTCAATAGTATAGTACAGGAGGCACGTGGATATAAAGCAAATTGTGAGGATGATACACAAAGAAAAATGGCGGAAGTTTGGGATTCACATTTGTATGCTAGAGTGGACAGAACGGCCAGGAAGATGAAAGGATCTAGGAATTTGCAAAACGGTGTGTGATGCAACAGAATTTCTGACTCCCTCAAGTGGTTTCCTGGGCAATGAAGTTCAACCAGTGCCCAGCAAATTGCCTTTTTACATAAAAGACCCCAGACAACGAGTTAGGCCTCAGAAGCTTTGCAGTGAGTTAGGAACTGTAAACTTGATAGGTCTCTGGTTTCCCACCCAGCAACCCCCACACCCTTTTTCTTTTCTGAACTGTGTGGCTCCTTCCTGGCAAAAAAAAAAGAAAAGAAAAGAAAAGAAAAGAAAAGAATATTTGTGTGTAGTTGCATATTTTTCTGGAAACCTCTTCCTGAACTGTATCATAGCTTCCAGTAATAACCCGTTCCTGTGGTTCAGAGATCTTCTATCAACCTATTTTAGGCATTTGATTATCGCTTGACTAATAATAATAGGGACTCCTTTCATCAAGGAACAGACTGGAAGATCTAGTGTAAATCATAGTGTATAATTGCTCTGTGACTGCCATTGAAAATTCCTAGTTATTGGAGTAAAGGAGCATCTCTCTTAGGTGCAAGAAGCTAATTTTTCATGTAATAATAACTAGGCTGTGAAACAGCAAGCAGAGAAACCCACCCAGAGAGCAAACTTAATCAGAAAGAAAAGGGAAAAGAAAGAAAAAGAGAGGGGAAAATTGTGAAAACACCCGTTGGGCTCCTTCACATTGCCTTGGAGAGAAGTTCAGCCAGAATCTAGGAGGAGCCTTCGACTACCTGGGTGTTCAGCCTGCCGCCAGTGGGTCTGGTGGCAGGCGACAGATAACTTCCGGGTGAGTAACCTTTTGAGACAGGCAGTGAGCAGTGGGCCTGGGGTCTGCTTTGATGAAAGTCTAGAGAATTTCAGTATTCCTCCAGCTTGCCCAAAGTGCATGTGCACACACACACATGCACCCAGACCTAGAAGGTTTCGGAATGGTCTGTCCTATGGAGCTCAAAGTCACTGGACGTCTGGTAGAGGGAGCTTTCTACCTTCTGGTGACCAAGGAGCCTGTAGGAAAACTCCCTAACTGGAAACATCCATTCCTTCCCGGTCACTGTGCTGTATCCCTTCTGAAGGACTCGTCATTTCTGAATATCCAAGTGATGAAGGGGCATGGGGCAACGGTGTCAATGCGTACATGGTGTGACTTTGAGATGGTCTGGATCCTACCCAGGAGCAGAATTCTCTCTTCTCTCTAGTTCTGGAGTCTGAAATTCTGAACATTTTGGGTGAGGTGTGGATATTTCTGTGACTAGAGATTGATGTTTCTGGATGTTGCATACGAATAGATGAGAAAACTCCTATTTCATGTTTATCCCTGTGTCTAGTAAAAACAAATCAAGAAAACAAGAAATAGATGCTAGCACTTAAATTGTGCCGAAAATGTGCCCACAGTGTGTTGTAAGTTCTTAACATGTATTAATTCATTTAACTCAATATCCATGAGCTAAGATCTATCATTATGCTGATCTTACAGATGGGAAAGCAGAGGTCAGGAGAGGTCAAGCAAAGTGCCTTTGCCTGATAGGCGGCTGAGAATGATTCAGGGTTCGTGGTTGGGCCTCATCTGTAGGTTCACCCTGGCACAGTGCTGCTTGGCTCATCCTTGGTTTTAGAAGTAAACACCACATCCTCTCAGTTTCTCTTCCTGGACAAAATATTCTGGGACCAGTGCTAGAGGTGGGAGGGTTAGATATGGAAGCATTGTTTTGGCATGTTGACCCTGTAGGTAGAAGGCTGCTATGCATAGTCCTCTTTTGGGCTGGCACAGCACTTTACAGTGTACATTGCCCATCCTCTCAGGTCCATGATTTTTTTTTTTTTTGGTTACATTTTTGTTTTAATTTGAAGCTCAGCTGTGCCCAGGAAGCTTCCCCAAGAAATGTACTACCTATCTTCCTTAGTTTCTCTATCTTCCTTAGTTTCTCTCTTATCCAATTGTGTATGTCAAGAAACTTCTGCAAGCTCCCCCCCTCCTTTTTTTTAAGAAAGAGTTTCTCATCACCCAGGCTGGAGTGCAACGGTACAATCTCAGCTCAGTGCAACCCCCGCCTCCCAGGTTCAAGAGATTCTCCTGTCTCAGCCTCCCGAGTAACTGGGATTACAGGCGCACACCACGATGTATGGCTAATTTTCATATTTTTAGTAGAGGCAAGATTTCACCATGTTGGTCAGGTTGGTCTCGAACTCCTGACCTCAGGCGATCCACCCCCCTCGACCTCCCAAAGTGCTGGGATTACAGGTGTGAGCCACTGTGCCCAGCCGGCCATAAGCTTTTTAAAGAGGAACCAGGCTTTATGTTTCAAAAGCAGGACAACCAATAGGCACTTCCAGCCCACTTATTAGGGGTGGGACCTTGGCTGTCCCACACCTTACCTGGGCCTCAGTTTGTTCTGTGAAATGGAAGAACTCACATACCCAATTTGTCTTCTCCTCATCCTTCAGGACTCAGCCTGAAGGTGCTCCAGGCTGGTTTGGGCCCTCCATGGGCTCCCATAACCCCCTTTGCTTCCCGGGGAGAACCTAGCTGTCCCTCATGTCATTTTCACTGTCATTTTCTGATGCCTTCCCCACTGGAGTGCCTGTTCCTGGAAGGTGTGGCTCACTTTTAAACTTGGACAAAGTTTTATTCATCTTTGAAGAAACAGCTATGAGCTGATGGTCATTTTTCCTTTGAGATTTAATTACAATCAGTTTAATTCTTCATTCCCTTATTGATGTAAAATCTAACCTAACCCCCAATATCCTGAAGGATTCTTATGTCTCAACTACTCCTTTTTTCTATCCAAATTCTTGCTTCTGAATTTTTGCTTTCTGCTCTCTGTTTTGTTCCTCACTCACTAGCTGAAGCTTAGCCAAGATTTAGCAAAAATAAATACAGGAAAAACAGTTAAATTTGAATGTCAGATAAACAATGATTTTTTTTTTAGCATAAGTATGTCCCATGCGATATTGGGGACATTCTTATGTTAAAAAATTACTGACTGTTTATCTGAGATTTCTATTTGCCTAAAGACCCTATATGTTACCTGGTATCCCTCTGCCAGCCCATCTCCACCTCTCTAGGAATTGTACTGAAATTCTCATTCCTCAAAGGACCATCAGCTCACGAGTGCATATCTAACATGTGGTATTGAGGTTGGGAGAAGGAGAAGGTGGGTGACATGGCAAGCAGCAGAGCAAGCAGTCTCCCATTGGAAGCTGTGCATCCCTGCTTTTAAGTATTCCTTGGTTATTCCCAAGATGGGTAAGCCTTTCCTTGGTGGTGCTTTCTGACAGGCTCCAGCGTCCAACCATGCTGCTGGGAATTCACGTCTGCGCTTTGTGTTCTGTGTTCAATGTCTGAAAACCAAAATATCTGTTGTCCTGTTATGTGGTGACCCAGTCTCTGCGGCCCATGCCCAAAGTAAACTCCAGGTCCAGTTTGTCACCAGTGAGACCTCACCAACCAAAGGGCTTTGTGGAACAAAGGGCTCTTAATGCTGAGACTTCAGTCCATACAGTAGTCACGGAAAATGAGGTTTTAATGTGAGGAGTCTGGGGTCCTGGTTATGGGAGGGGCGGTCCTGCTCTATCTCACAGAGGGATGGCTTTATTCCAGAAAAATGAGGCAAAAGAAAGCAAGTGACATGTAAATGTTTCTCTTCTTCAGGAAAAAGAAGTAACTCTTATCAAGCACCTTCTATGCACCAAGCATGATATTACAAAGAGACAACCAATGGGCTGTGATCGGGTAGCAGATGCATTCTTCCTTAGACCTGTTCAGTGCTTAAGAGTATTTAAGTTGATATTTAAATTTTACGAATTTCATGTAAAAGTCTGAATTTCCAGCCTCATTGAATCAAAATCAAAGCTGTGGCCACATTGGGAGTACCATTGGTTGGGTCTGAGTAGAGCTGGTCTTTAGGTTTTGTGTTGTGTGGGCTGCGTGCTCCCCACTTTACCCCACTCCTGACCAGTCCCTATTATCCTGATGCGTCTGCTCTAAACATGGGTGCTTTACATATTAATCTAATTAAATCCCCATAATCAATTATTAGACAGCCCCATGAATTGAATCACGTCTCTCCAAAATTCATAGGTGACTGTATTTGGAGATAAACCCTCCAAGGAAGCAATGAAGGTTAAATGAGTTTATTAGGTTGGGATCCTGCTCTGATAGGTAGTAGCCTCCTTTACTGAAAAGAGAGAGATAGTATTCACAAAGAGTTCATGTGAGCACCCAATAAGATAGCAGCTCTAGCTAAGAGAAGAGGCCTCAGAATGAAACCTACCTGCAGGCACCTTGAACTTGGAGCCTTCAGAACTATTATGAGAAAATCCATTTCCGTTTAAGCCACTCAGTCTGTAGTATTTTGTTATGCAGCCTGAGCCAACTAATACAGATGAGTATATTATAGTTATTTTACAGAGGGGAAACCAGAAGTCAAGAAGTTGAATAAGATGCGTATGTAGAAAGTAGCAGAGCTGGGTTAAAATCCAGGTTTTTCTTATCGAAGCAAGATCTGCTCTGAAGGTTAGCACTTATGACCCACAGGGCCTCTTCCACAGCAGATCACTGGTCTGTCCCCTACCCCTTTCCGTTCCCCACCTAGCCTCATAGGCTTATTATCCTAAAAGATCCTGCCAACTCCATCATCCACTGGCTTCTGGGAACCTGCTCCCCTTGTGCTGCCATTGACCTTGTAACTGTCACCGAATGCCTGGCTTAGCCACCCCTCCTCCATGAGACCTGCCTTGACCCCTTTGTATAAATGCTCATTCCACAGCCTGCTCAGCACTTTGCAGCACTGCGTCTATGCTCCCACCCTGCTCTGATGGCACCTCCCGTGGGTCGCCTGATAGTAGAGATGAGTGTCAATCCTCTGTCCTCTTGAAGGCAGGGCCAGCTCTCAGCCACCCTAGTATATAGCTGAGGTCAGATGGTGAAATGCCTCCCGATGCTGGGGAGGGCCCCTCAGTGGGAGAAACTGGTCCAGGTGAGAGATGAGAGTGTCGGGGAGACTGTGGTTGGTGGGAGAGTCAAGCCCTGTCCATAGTGAGCTGCTGCTACTCGGTTCCCAATGTCTGTTGCCCAGAGGGCATGTGCCCAGCGTGGCCAAGTCTGGCTTTTTTTTTAACAACAGTCAGAAGTCCAGATTAACTTGTTTCTAATGCTTAAAGGTTGGCCATAATTTCTCATTTTTCTAAACTCTGCACATATCAAACACAATACATCTAGGCTCATGTTACAGATGATCATGGATTCAGACCCAGTCTGTGGCCCCTGCAGCAATGCTTGGACTGTTTGTCAGCACCCAGTAGGTCTGTGGGGTGGGAGAAGGCAACAGAAAGTTGCACCAGGCAGCCGCTGTCCAGGACCCAGCTGTTCTGGGGAAACCTGCCTGGCCTTGCTCTTCTACCCCAGCCAAGCCCAGAAAAAGAATAGAACTAGGAACTGTGCTGCCTACCCCAGCCGAATTTGTGACCCAGTAATTGACTTTTTCTCTGGATTTTCTGGTGCAGCTCCGGTTGCTTTTCCTCAGAGCCAGTGAGGCAGGGAGCCAAGGCCTCTCTGGAAGGACCTGGGATCCTGGCGGAGGTTGCCTGGGCGAAGCTTCCAGCGGGAGCACTTCCAGCCTGAAAAGCCAGCGCTCCTTCTCCCTTGCGTTACTGCTCTGAGCCTCCTGTGGCCTCCCCTCTCGGAGCTCTAGGCACTGCACATGGTAGATTTAGGCTTCTGTAGACAATTGGATTTGGTGGCCAGATCTGCAGTGAGCCTTTCTACAGAGCGTGGCAAATCTGATGCTATAGAAAAAGGTAGCCATGCTTGCCCTGGGCCACCCAGAGCAGGGTCTCCTCAGGCCACAGGGCTCCCTCGGTCCTGGCCCATCCATCCTCAGAAGGGGTGGGGCTTAGCTTGGAAAAGCTCCCAGGGGATGCCAGTAGGTTCCCTATGCATGAAAATCTTTTCCTCAGGGCACTGCCGTGGCCCTCCTGGTTCTAACTCTCTAAGAGGCTGTTACCATGATGTCCCTTGAGCTGTAAGATGCTGAAGTACCCTAGAATGGAGAGAGAGTTCCTGCTTCCCCACTCCAGCTGTGTCTGAGCAGGCACAGCCTCTGCCCACAACTCAAGGGAGGCACGTGAGGAGCACTGTGCCCAGGTGTGGGTGCAGAGGGTAGGTGCCAGCAAGATCGGGCTGGGCCAGCTCACTGCAGCAAAGTCACAGGGCAGCAAGCAGTGGAAATGAGAGGCTTTGGAGCCAGGCGAATCTGAACTTCAACCTCCAGCTGCTCCATTATGAGACTTGGAGACATAGGACAAGTTATCAAACTGCTCTTGCTTCAGTTTCAGTTCTGTAAGTCACCACTGACCACCAGAGCATATCTTGATGAGCAAGTCTCTGTCAACAAACAAACAAATCCGTTCAGTGTGGTAGTTTTAGAAGACTGATTTGGCTGTATTTGCAAAATTACCAAAGTCATACCTTTCGACTGGGCTGGCAACTTTAACTGGAGCCAAGAATCAGTCCTAAGAAAATAACACAGGTTGAGTATCCCTTACCTGAAATGCTTGGAACCAGAAATCATTCGGATTTCAGGTAATTTTTGTTTTCGTTTTCGTTTTTGTTTTTTTTTTTTTTCAAATACTGGCATTATACTTACCAGTTGAACATCCCAAATTTGTAACCTGAAATGCTCCACTGAGCATTTCCTTTCTGCATCATATCAGCACTCTAAATGTTTTGAATTTTGGAGCATTTCAGATTTTGAATTTTCGTATTAGAGGTACTCAACCTGGGCCAGGTGAGGTGGCTCACGCCTGTAATCCCAGCACTTTGGGAGGGCGAGGTGGGCAAATCACCGGAGGTCAGGAGTTCAAGGCCATCCTGACCAACATGGTGAAACTCTGTCTCTACTAAAAATACAAAAATTAGTCAGGCCTGGTGGTATGTGCCTGTAATTCCAGCTACTCGGGAGGCTGAGGCAGGAGAATTGCTTGAACCAGGGAGACAGAGGTTTCAGTGAGCTGAGATCACGCCACTGCACTCCAGCCTGGGTGACAGAGCAAGACTCCTTCTCAAATTTAAAAAAAGAGATACTCAACCTGTACTAAACATGAAAAATGTTGTATCTACAAAGATGTTCATTGGTAGTGAAAAGGTGAAATAGTTGAAATATCCAACATTAAGGGGATAGTTATTACTAAGAGTGATAATGTATCTCCTATTTATTGAGTGCCTTCCATGCAGCAGACACTAAACTTACATTGTTTCATTTACTCCTCATGACGGTGATGTTATCTCCATCTAAAAGATGAGGAAACAGAACAGAGGAGGGTGTCCGCCGCTGGAGATCACAGGGTGAGGCTGGTCATGACCCAAGCACAACACATAGATGAGTGGCTGCTGGTGATTGTTGAGGGTGGCAGAATCTGAGAAATGAAGGTGCGTTCTCCCCAAAAGGTGCCTTTCAAGGGTTGTTAAGACTAAGATGGAAAGCAATGGATGGGATGTGATCAAGACTTCCATTGTCAGAGCTGAGTCTTGGGAGGAGGGAGCCAAATGTTGGCATCTGTTTCCAGGGCTTGCCTGTCCACAACCAATGGTGCAAATGAACTGACTTCAACCAAGATACTGGCAGAGGTGTCTGCAGGGTGAAAGGAGTCAGCAAGGGGTGTGCTGAGCTGCTCCTTATGCAAAGAGCTTTGCCCGGTTATCACCCCTAGGGCTAAAGGGGAGAAGAGAAAGTAGTGCTTCCCAGTGAGAGCTAGAATTGGAGGAAGGGCCACCTGGTGGGAAGTGTCATCCCACAAGGATTCAGCTCCTAGCAGAGACACAACAGTAAAGCAAGGAGGGTCCCAAGGAGAAATTATTTACCTTCTCTCTCTGCTCACCTGCTCATCTTTTTCCCTATCAGTCAAACCTGACCAAGAGCCAGAGGGTAAGGAAACTCAGGCCTGAGAACAGGGCAGAGAACAAGTCCAGGAGGAGAGCTAAGGGAATAACCAGTGTTGCATGACACCAGAGCACCTTTCTGGGGAATACATGAGACAACTAGTAAATTTTGAAAAGTTAAAAATCGGAAATGTGAAGCATTTGTGTTGAGTTGGTAGGACACAATTATATCATCTTTTAGTTTTCTTTACTCAAATAACACAGAGACTGTGCTGACCTGAACCTATTCACTGGGGACAGATGCTTGACACAGTCCTTGCCATCAGATATTTATAATCTAGTTGGGGAGAAAGAGAAGAAACAGATAAAAGAAGGAAATTGCAATGCAAGTGATGAGATGAACAGTACCATCAGAGTGTGCATGCGAACCCTGAGGACTGGGAAAGGGGAGGAGAGGCAGTCCAGCTGCCTGGTGGTGGGTCACCAGGGGCAGTGTCCGGGAGAACTGGAGTCTAGCCCTGAATCCCTATGGGACTTTGGGCAAGTCACTCCTTCCTTCTGAACTGCAGTTTCCTCATCTATAACATGTAGAGAAGTCCTCCCACAACATTGCTGTCCAGGATGAGGTGAGAATAAGTGATGAGGTGAGTGTCCCGGCACTTTAGAAAGATACAACTTAGCTTATGATAACCACGGCAGCCTAAGCTCCCTGTGATGCCATTATCCTAGTTCAGCTCTGAGACACGTTCTGGGCTTTCCCTAGAATTTGTTCTCTTATGAAAATGGAAGATGACAGGGGATCATTACCCTAGGGTTAACCGGAAGACTTTAGCTCACTTTCCCTTATGGTTCCAGATGTGCGAGCATGACAATGATTTTTCTTAATTTTTTATTTAAAAACTTAGCCTAGGGAATTTGAGGGAGTAGATTACATGGCTTCAAATCTCTGAAACTCCACATTCCTCCACTTTGGAATCTCTGGCTTTCTAAAAACAACATCAAAAACAATCATCCACTTTCCTATGCAACCATCTAAACACTCTCCATCCATCCACTTACCCACCCATTTCTCATTCATTGGTGTACACATCTGTTCATCATCCATCCATCACCCACCCATCTATCATCCATCCATTCATTCATCCACCCATCATCCATCCATCCATCCTTCACCCATCCCCCACCCATCCCCCATTCATTCATTTATTCATCCATCCATCCATCCATCCTTCACCTATCACCCACCCATCCCTTGTTCATTCATTCATTCATCTATCCATAATTCATCCATCCAACCATCATCCACTCATCACCCATCCATTTATTATCTACTCATTCATTTATCCATCATCCATCCATTGCCAACCAATTCATTATCCAGCCATCACCCACAAAGTCATCATTCATCCATCCATCCATCCATCATTCAATTCATCCACCCACACACCCATCCATCATTCATCCATCTATCCATCCATCCATCCATACATACACCCACCCATTATCCACTCATTCAACATTCATCTATACATTACCTATTCATTTATACACACATGATTGACCATAATGTATCCATCTGTCTGGAGAGAGCCCTAAAGAAGAAGGATTTCAGCTTGATCCCGGACTCTTGAGATAGGGACATCAGGTCCCTGATGGATACATTTACATGTATCCATCAAGTGTACATACAGATGCCAAGTCCTGTGCCAGGCCCCATGAGTGAAACAAGGGCAAGAGTTCTGCCCTCAAACAGCTTCTCATCTGGCAAGGAGTTTTGAAAAACTCAGCAAGAGGTAAAATCCCCTAGAAAGCATGGTGAATATAACTGAGTAGTGAGTGACCCAGTTAGGAAAAGTTCAGAAAAGAGTGAGACCACTGGAAACTGCCAAAGAAGAGGTGGTCTTCCCAGATAACTGGTGTCTGGGCAGAGCCCTGAAGAAGAAGGATTTCAGGTTGATCCTAGGCTCCTGGGTTATGGGACATTTCATGCCCCATAACTCCCCACCCTAGACTGGGCCAGAGGACAGTGAGAAATCTTGTTTTCAAAGGGCATGTTCTTAAGTTGGACCCAGCTTCCTTTCCAGCCAGCAACTCTGATCAAATCTTTTCTTGGGCTGGACTTCCAGCCTCTATTCTGATGACCAGCTCAACACTGCAAGCATCTTTTAAGCTCTCTCTGGAAAGAGGGGGAGGGAGAAGGGAGCTGGAAGTTGCGGGACAAGAATCCAGCCCACACTACTGCGACCTGGAGGTATATTCACGGAGTAGCCCCACACACTGAGGGTTGACCCCTTTTCTGCCTTGCAAATGCACTTTTTGCTTTCCTGGCTTGGCCATAAATAACCCGGCCACCTCTAATTTGGCCTCCAATACCCTGACCAGCCGTGATTTATTCACAGACCAAAACAGGCATCTCTAATTTGCTAACCAATCGCTGCAATTCTGGCCTCTCCAACCAATAATTCTGCCATCTCTAATTTGCCAATAAATAATTCTGCAGCCTCAAATTTACTAACCAATAATGTGACCAATTTGCTGACCAATGGTTGTGTCAAGGCATAATGGTGCCCCTAGCAGATGGTAATTTGCTAAGCAATATTCGGACCTTTCCCCCTTTAGCAATAAAGAACCTTCCCGATCTTTGAATTCTGAATCCATTGCTTTGCTCAGAAGGATGCTCCAGGCTGCTGAGCTGCAGAAGGCTCCTCCCCAAAGCTTGTGCTTACCTATACATTCTCTTTCTTCTCCTTTTCTTTTCTTTTTTCTTTCTCTCTTTCTCTCTCTCTCCTGCAATCACAGTTAGTGTCTTGGAACGTAAGAGATATCCCGGCATGTTCTTTTTCCATATGTAGCTGCTGAGACCCAAAGAGAGATAATGACTTGCCCAATATCACAAAGCAAGGTCATAGCAGAGCCAGGATTGAAACACAGGTCTCTGGGCTGCCAATCAAATATCCCAACTACGCTATCCTCAGAAACAGACTTCCTTCCTCAGGGAATTTGCACGAAGGAGCAGGTTGACTCTGGCTGGGCCAGCTGCCATCGGACTTTGGTTTGTCCTTGGCCAAGTTCCCCTAGTGCCAAGGGAGGGAGGAAGTGACCCTGCTGACCCCACCACCTAGGGGGTCTGAGAGCTGGACAGGAAGGAGATTAGCTGTGCCACACAGAGGTCTTGGCCCCATTTCAGTCCCAGGAAATGCTGGCTCTCAGCAGAAAACAAGAGCCAAATCCCACATCCCTTAAGGGAGTTGGCACCCACATTTCCCAGAATGAGTAAGAACAAGAGTTCAGAAAAGTAAAGCAGATATCTCTCTCCCAGCAGATATCTCTCTCCCAGACAAGGCATGATGGCCCCGTGAAAACACAGGAGATGCTTTAGCACAGAAACACCTAACCATGTCTAGGGTCAAGGGGAGCCACTTAGAGGGACATCAACTTGGTCCCTTCCCCACTTCCCAGGTCAGAGGTGAGTCTAAGCTGGCCCTTCCCAAATATTTGTGCAGTTAAGAAAGACAACACCTAATTCAGCTCTTTCTGCCCTTTCATCTGAAAAGGTCTATGTAGCTCATTTTTATGCTTATGGCTCTTTTCAGAAGTTAAAGCAAAGGCAAACCAATAACAGTGGTTTGAGAATTGGAAGGAGGATTCCTGGGTAGGTCAGAACATCCCTGCACCCCCTCTGAGTGCCACTGAACCCGTCTAAGGGATTGCATTTTCAAAGCATGGAGGTGGTGATCGGCAGGTGGGTCTGTGATCTATTTTGAGACACTGAGGGTTTTCCCCCAAGAGACACATCCCCTGCAGTCCTGATGCCCTCAGGACCAAGTCCTCTTCCAATGCTGTGCCAAGTCTGGGCCATCAAGGAGAATGGAACCAGGTGGAAGCAAGAGAGGAAGAAATGGTGGCAGAGAGAGGAGAAAAGCAGCAGCTCAGCGTCAGCACAGACTCCCTTGGCTGTAGGGGGCTGTCTGGGAATTGCATTTTATTCTTTTAGGTCTGGGAACCTGCTGCTCTCCATTTCCTCAAAGGCCTGAGCAAGAGAAAATGGACAAATTGGAACAGCCAGGCTCTGGTTAGACTCTAGGGAGAGCTTCCTTGAGGGCAGATCAGCAGATTCTAGTATATTCTAGAAGGGATGACACAGTAAGTTATATTCATTGCATGTATCCAATTTCTGCCCTCCTAGGGTGGACTTTGAAAACTGAAGAGCTGATTTGGATTTTGTCCTGGTCTAGTGACAGATCTCAGCTCAGGTGTCACCTCCTCTGGGCGGAGTGGGTTGGGTGTCCACTGTTTCTCCTGATTCTGGCATTTCTTAGCCTTCAAAGCATCTGTTGGATTGTGAATCTTTTCCTCACTGCACCACGAGCTCCTCGAGGCCAAGGCCAGGATCTGTAACCCGTTCATCCTCTTGTCTGTTGTCACATCTCTGAGACCCAGCAGGTGCTGGACCTGGGGTCAGAACTAGCAAGCATTTATCAAATCACTAGATGGTGAAGGTTCTCTGTCCAGCTTGGAATCTCAGATGTGTCTTTCAGAGGTTCTCTAAGCAAGTGAACTTTCCCCCCAAAGCAGAGCCTGAGACAAAGGCTTATGTTCAAGAAGTTTATTAAGGAAGTGACACGAAGGAGCAAGCCTGCAAGACAAGTGGCAAGAAACAGAGAAGGCAGGAAGGCCCGTACAAGGGTGCTTTATGCATTTGGCCACCAGTATAAATGACTGAACCTTATCCCCTGGGGCTTCTGGCAAACCTCAGGACATGCATATTAGAAGTCCCACCCAGAGGATGGAAGGTGAAGCAAGGACCCATCGCTTTTCATGCTCTTTGGTCAGGTCATTAATGTCTGGGTTGTGCATGTGTGTGCTGAGTATTCCATGAGATTGTCTGAGAGAAACTTCAGCAGGAAGTGAGACCAGTGGGGCACGGCTCCAGGAGAGGTGCTGCCAGATGGCACCTGTGCCAAGTGATTGCAGCCTGCATACAACTGGGTGCTGCAGTAGTGTCTAGAGTGGGAGGTGAGGCCGAGGCGTCTTGAAGTGTCACACAAGTAGGATCTGATACATAGATCTTCACCTCTTGAGCAAAGGAGTAGAGGGGATGCCCTCTGAGAGCCAGAAAGGAAGGTGGCCTATCACCAGCTTCCTGTGGGGTGCCACTGCTGGGCACTCCACCATATGCAAGTTGGTGTTGACTGATGGCCCCATCTTATAGATATGAGGATCACATCTGGGGCCAGCACCCCTTCTGACCCCTCACCCTCACTTCTCAGGAACACATTCAACCCCATGGAGACTCTCCTAGGCTCTTTCCCCACTTTGGCTCACCTGCCCCTGTTATTGGCCACTAAGTCCCTAGCATGAGTTTCCTTTCCATCTGAGACAGAGAGAGGAAAAGAAAAGAAAAGAAGAAAAGAAAAGAAAAGAAAAAGAAAGAAAGAAAGAAAGAGAAAAAAGAAAGAAGGAAGGAAGGAAGGAAGGAAAGGAAGGAAGGAAGGAAGGAAGGAAGGAAGGAAGGAAGGAAGGAAGGAAGGTGGGTGTGGTCAGCTCAGCTAGGAAACCACTTTGAAATCTCACCCAGGACTGAGCACTAACAAGACTGTAGCCTTGGGGTCATCTCCACAGAGCACCTCCATATACATAATTTAATTTTTTAAATAGGGAAGCAAGATTTCAAGGCTAAAATTGGGCTGGACAACAGAGGTAGGAAGCGGCTGAGTGCCTCAAACTTGCAAAGGGAAGAGCTTTGGTTTCTAACCCTGCTGCTAAACGTGCGTGTTCCCACGAAGTGATGCAGCGCCTCGAGCATTGTGGTAATAGAGCCACAAAATGGCAGGATCAAAGGCAGTAGAAGTAAAAGGAGGAAGGGCTCTCGTGCAGAGGGTGTGACTAGAAGTAGGAGGGCCACAGGCAAGGGCAGGGAAATTCAGAAATCAACTCTAAGGAGACAAGCAAGGGCTATAGGGCAGGTGCCCTTAGGGACCACATGGGCACCGCAGGGCAGGCTGGGCTTGGTGCACCAGGGGCAGTTGAGAGCAGTGGGGACTGTGGCCAACTGCAGAGTGCAAGCCTCGTCTGAAGGGGCAGACGCTGACCCACTCCAGCCAATGCCGCCGTGAGCAAATGTGGGTGATGTTGGGTCTTCCCATTTCCAAAGAGAAGATCAAAATCAGATTTTTAAGCCAAATCTCTTGCTTTAAAAATGTTATCCATGAATTTGCAGAAAATATTATACAGGACAGACAAAACCCCCCTCAAAAGTCACATTCAGCTCTCAGGGTGCCAGTTCTTAACCACTGTGGGAAAGAGCAGGTCCAAAACATCCCCAGTGTCTTCCCCACCCTTCATGCCTCTGACAGACCCAGTCTGCAAATGGGGCAACTCTGGGACTGGAGGACAGGGGTATCAACCTTTTAACATACTGTGTAATCATTACTCATGGGCTTGGGCTTATCAGTTGTGTTTTCCCTGGACGCTCTCACCTTTGTTAACTACAATTAAACTCTGCAACACAGTTTTCTTCTCTTTTGTTTACTAATGTAAACCTAGCAAAGTACCCAGTAAAAAAGTACATAGTAAAGTACCCAGCATGTAGTAGTTGCACAATAAGTGTTTCGTGAGTGAATGACAGAACCAGGTGAGTGTCTTTTCTTTTCTTTCTTTCTTTTTATTTTTTTTGAGATGGAGTCTTTGCTCTGTTGCTGAGGCTGGAGTGCAGTGGCGCAATCTCAGCTCACTGCAACCTCTGCCTTCTGGTTTCAAGCGATTCTCCTGCCTCAGCCTCCCGAGTGGGATTACAGGTGCACCACCACACCTAGCTAATTTTTGTATTTTTTAGTAGAGACAGGGTTTCATTATGTTGGCCAGGACAGTCTCAATCTCTTGACCTCATGATCCACCTGCCTCAGCCTCCCAAAGTTCTGGAATTACAGGCATGAGCCGCTACACCCGGCCTGGACTGTCTTTTCTAACAAGGCTACCAGGCAAGATTTTCTTCCCCAGATAATCCTGCCCTCTCCCATGCAGGAAACTGTAGAAACTCAGAATAAACGGACCAAGAAAGTCCAGGCTTCCCTTTTTCCTCTTCAGCAGGGTGCTATGGCTGGTGGGAGGTGGGACAGAACCTCTTGAAGTTCCCAAACTATAGTCTGGGATTGCACAAAGCTTATCTGCCAGAGCCAAGGAAGAGAGAGGCGGACAGTGGAGCGGAGGAGAGAAAAGAGAGAAAGAAAAATTGTCCCATGCCTGCGATGGTCAAAATGCGTTATTAAGGTGTCCAGGAAATTATAGCTTATGTCTATTAGTTCTTTCAGGGTTAATATTGATGAAGATATTATTTCTATCCACGGTCCCATTTATTTGAAATATTATGACTGGGAGTAGCTGCTGCCGTGAATCAAATCAATTGATGGAGTAGTTAGCTATGCCACCAGGGCAGCCTGCCCGCCCCCTCCCCCCGCCGCGAGCATGAAATATTATGGAGATGGTTCCTTAAAGTGAGCACTTTATCATCATTTGTCTGCAGGCCCCCGCTAGGATGGCCTTGCCTGGCTTCCTGTTGGGCGTTAGGAGCTGTCATAACTCAATCGGGCGGCTAATGCTGCTCCCAGCACCTCCAGCCCACGGCCTCCAGCGGAGCAGCCCACTGACAGCTGGGGGTCCTGGCCCGGAGACTTACTGCTGGCCACATGCAGGGCAGGGGTATTTCTGGAAGTGGAAACAGTAGTCCTGTTTCCTTTCGCCACTTATGGTTCTCCAAACCCAATCTGTCACTTCCTACCAAGGCACTTTTCCTCATGCTATTTTCCTGGCCAGCCTGGAGCCCCCTCTCCCCTGACTCTGTCGTTCAAGATTCTATACATTCTAAGGCCAGGGTCCATGGCTCACACCTGTAATCCCAGCACTTTGGGAGACCGAGGCGGGCTGATCACTTGAGGCCAGGAGTTCGAGACCAGCCTGGCCAACATGGCGAAACCCCTTCCCTACTAAAAATACAAAAATTAGCTGGGCGTGGTGGTGCAGGCCTGTATTCCCAGCTCCTTGGGAGGCCAAGGCACCAGAATTGCTTGGCCCCAGGAGGCAGAGGTTGTAGTGAGGCGAGACCACGTCACTGCACTCCAGCCTGGGCGGCAGAGCAAGACTCTGTCCCAAAAACTAAAAATAAGTTGATATATATTCTAAGAACATTTGGGACATGGAACCCTGGCTCGGTGCAGGGAGAGGGGCCATATCTGATTCCCCATTCCCTGACACCTACAGTGACAGCACCATTTAACTGTTGTCTAAAACTAATAACAGTAAAGATAATTTCCTTAGGCTCACGAGGGATCAGATAATCTGTGCAGTGCTTTGTGCTAGTGCTTGGCAAACTTTTTTACAAAGCGCCAGATGGTAAATATTTTAGGCTCTGTGGGATGTAGCATCTCTGTTGCAGCCTCTCAAAGTGTCCTATGAGAAGGCAGCCAACAGTGATGGGAAAATGGGTGTGGCTGGATTCAGCCCTCATTGGTTGACCCCGGCTTGATGCTGTCAACTTTTTGAAGGTCTTTGCTCTAACATCATTTTCTCAATGAGGCCTTCCCTGACTATTGAAAAGTGAACTAACCTCTGGGCATCCCTCAGCTCCTGGTCTTGATTTATTTTTCTCCACACCTCTTATTGCATATTTTAAAATATGTATTTGGGCTGTGTGCAGTGGTTCATGCCTATAATCCCGGTACTTTAAGAGGCTCGGGGGGTGGATTGCTTGAGACCAGCCTGGCAAACATAGCGAGACCCAGTCACGACAACAAAAATTTAGGAATTAGCCAGGCATGGTGGGCATTCCTGTAGCCTCAGCTACTTGGAAGGCATAAATGGGAGGATTGTTTGAACCCAAGGAAATGCAGTGAGCCTGATCACACCACTGCACCCCACCCTGGACAACAGAGCAAGATCCTGTCTCTAAAATAAATAGATAAACAAAAATACATCTTTGCTTCATTGTGTTGTTAACAATACCACCGCCAGCTGCACACACCTGCACTAGGACGCCAGGTCCATGAGGACAGACACCTTGCCTGTTACATGAATCACGTTTGCCTTTCTAGTGTCTAGCTGGTGCCTGGTCTCATACCAGCACTTCCTCAACCTTTGATAAACGGGCAGCCCTGATGTCTGCACTGTGAAAATCCCTATTTTTCAGACTGAGGACCAGAAAGCTTCAGGAATTGTTCCAGGTCACCCAGCCAGTATATGTTCTCGATCTCACACCTGAGTTTTCACTGCCGTTTTCTTTATTTCAATGTATGAATTCATCAAATCCTTCTCCTAGCTCTATAAGGTAGGCTGGCTCTGTTATTTCTTCTCTTGCGCAGGTGGGGAAACTGAGTCAGATGTGGGTTAGCTAGCAAGTGCGAGGTCAGGACTGGAACTCTGTTCATCAAAGTCCATTTCTTCCTACTCTGGCATTTTTGTCATCCTATTTTTGTGAGCACTAAGAGCCTGGGGCCTGGGATGCCCTGGCTGGGAGGTGGGAAGCCCTAAACGTGCCCCTCACCAGCCTCTGACTTACCTGTGACCGGGAGGAAATCACCGTTCTATGATCACATCTTATGTGAACCCCAAGGGCTCCAGGCTGGACACAAAGATGCAACTAAAGAGCCTGGCGTGGTGCCCCCTCCCACCCTCGTGCTTCCAGGACCAGTGCTCCAGTTTTTTTGTTTGTTTGTTTGTTTGTTTTGAGACAGAATCTCGTTCTGTCACCAGGCACCAGGCTGGAGTGCAGTGGTGCGATCTCAGCTCACTGCAGCCTCTGCCTCCCAGGTTCAAGCAATTCTCCTGCCTCGGCCTCCCGAGTAGCTGGGACTACAGGTGCATGCCACCACGCCCAGCTAATTTTTGTATTTTTAGTAGAGACGGGATTTCATCATGTTGGCCAGGATGGTCTTGATCTCTTGACCTCGTGATCCGCCTGTCTCGGCCTCCCAAAGTGCTGGGGTTACAGGCGTGAGCCACCGTGCCCGGCCCAGTGCTCCAGCTTCGTCCCATGCTGGCAGTTTCTCCCCACGCAGCTTCTGCCTGCACCGATCTCTCCACCCAGAGTGTCTTTTCCCACCTCTTTCCATTCACATTCTTTGCATCCTTGAACGAAGGTTGGAAAAAAAAATTACAGTCTGCATTTTTTTTTATGTCTCTATTATTAAACACAATTACAGGCATACCCGTTTTTAGACTGCATTTTAGCCCGGGCAATAAAGCAACACCTCTGTTCTCTCTCCCTCTTCATACATAAAAAAATGCAGTCTTTTAAACAGGTGTTTTCAGGGGCTGCCCTTTGGCAGTGAGAAGGGAAGTCTGAAACCCTCCTCTGAGTCTGTACCACCATAAAAGGAAGGAAGAGTTGAAGGCCCCTTGGGTCAAGATCCCTTACATCTCATGGGAAGCCCTGGGGTACCCAAGGATGTATGGCAACCCCAGTCAGCTTCTCTGTTGCCAAAGGCAACAGAGCTTGAAGATTCCTTGCAGATAATCCAGAATTTGACCCACAGAACCCTAAGACCATTAGACACCATGATGATCAACTTTATGTGCCAACTTGACCAGGCCGTGATATCCAGTGTGGGGTCAACACTTTTGTCTAGATATTGCTGTGAGGGTATTTTTCAGATGTGATTCACATTTACATCAGTAGACTTTGAGTTAAGCAGGTTCACCTTTGTAATACAGGCGGGCCTCGTCCAATCAGTTGAAGGCCTCAAGGGAAGACACTGAGGTTCCTTAGGGAGGAAAGAATTCTGCCTCAGACATCCTCAGACTCCGTGACAACATCAGCTGTTCCCTGGGTCTCCAGTCTGCCAGCCTGCCTGCAGATTTCAGACTTGCCAGCCCCCACAGCTTCATGAGCCGATTCCTTAACACAAACCTTTCTGTCTTTCTCCACACACCCACATTGTATTGGTTTTTTTCTCTGGAGACCTCTGACTAATCCAGAGAACCTCGAGTCTAACTCTGCATTTAACAGAAAGGATAACCAAGGCACAGAGAGGGTAAGTAACTTCCCCAGTGTCACACAGCAGATTAATAACAGTTTGAATCCATCCAAAAAACACGCAGGCTAAGTCTCTTGCTCTCTAGCGAGGGGTCGGGGACCTCCCTTTGTACTTCCAAGCCTCCCAGTCAGGTGGAAGGCAGAGATCACATGTGTTCCAAAGAATATCAGCTCCTCACCAAAAGCGGGTAGGCGCGGAATTAAAAATCAAAAATTCAGTGTGAAAATACAGAAATCTAGCCGCGGAGCCTGTTTTCTATCACACTTAGCAATTCCATTTGATGTGATAGTTTGCTAATAAAACATGAGCATTACGGTAACATAATATTTTAAGTATCCATTAACTAATACGTAAATATAATGGAACCTTATGGAAATATACTTAAGCTGTCACCAACACCCCTAATGTAATATGCATGATTTCCAGGGCTATTTATAGCTCCTTGGGCTCACTCTCTCACCAATGACTTCACTGGCTCAATCAAAGGCGGATCTTGTTTTCTCTCCTCTGCCTCTGTCTTGATAACTCAACCCCTGGGCCCCTTTCTCTGTGGTATTTTGGGGGCCCTGCCCACACCTGTTTACCCCACAGTGCGTGATGGATTCTGCTGTGGGCCAGGGCTGGTGCTGAACTGTGGGATGACAGGGAGAACAGGCTCAGCCTGCAGGCATGAAGCCAGTGACCTGGAAGACACACACCACTGTGGGTGACACAAGTTGTCAAAGGGGAACTGCAGGAATTTGTGAGTGGGTAACGCAGGGAGGCCTCCTGGAGGAAGTAACACTTCAGTTAAGAAATGGAGGATGTGTAGGAGTTGGCTGGGCAAAGCAGACAAGAGGAGGGAATGGAGGAGCAGGGTGAGGGCTCAGGAAGTGCTAAGACATAGGTATGAAGAGCAGGGAACAGTCCTTCTGGGAACTGGACAGCGTCCAGATGCTAATGCAGAGATAATGAGGGGAAGAGTGGCAGGACAAGAGGCAGGACCATCACGCCTATAATCCCAGCACTTTGGGAGGTTGAGGCAGGCAGGTCACCTGAAGTCAGCAGTTCGAGACCAGCCTGGCCAACAAAGTGAAACTCTGTCTCAACTAAAAATACAAAAATTAGCTGGGTGTGGTGGTAGACGCCTGTAATCCCAGCTACTCAGGAGGCTAAGGCAGGAGAATCACTTGAACCCAGGAGGCTGAGGTTGTGATGAGCTGAGACCGTGCCACAACACTCCATCCTGGGTGACAGAGCAAGACTCTGTCTCAAAAAAAAATAGGTGGGACCAGCAAGCAGAGGCTGGGCTCTGGAGGACCAGAAGACAGAAGGAGATGCTCCTATAAAAGGGCAAGAGCAGGCACCAAGTCTGGCCAGGGACTTTTTGGGGCCAACAGCATCCTAAACCTGGAGGAGAGGAAAAGGCTTCAAAGAGGCCCCAAGCAATTCCATCTGTGGGTTTATGCCCTGAGATGGGTTTAAAAGAATCCCAGTCTCCACCTTCAGTCTATGCAACCTTGGACAGGCTCTCTGTGGGCCTTGATGTGCTGATCCTTGTCACTGAAGTTGGGACATGCTATAAAGGTGCTCCAGGCCAGGCCTATAGGAGAGTTTCAGTGAGCACCGTCCCTGCTCCTAAAGACACTGCCCCCAACAACCCCTGGTTCTGTTTGTAGCAGCCTTGGACTTTGGAGCTAACATCTAGCAAGTTGTCACTTGCAACACACATAATAGGCGTCGATGCTGGGCATCACACTCTTCCTGAAGTTAAGTAATGCCTCTTCGATCTATCCATGAATTGGGGTTTTATAGCCTTCTTAGTTTGTGTTTCCCTAGAAGCAAACCCCAAGACAAGGAATTGAGAGCAAGTGGTTAATTTAGGAAGTGCAGGAGCAGGCCTGTGAGGCAGGGACAGTAACACATGCAGGGTGTGTTATTTAGCTCCTGTGTTATCCAGGAGCTTAGTCCTCTGAGAACTCCAGAAAACAAGGCAGGACATTGTCTTAGAATTATCCCACCAAGACTCCAGGGAGCTGGGGAAATGTGTACCACAGCCCATCAGTCATTGATGGAGGGTGACTGCCAGAGGGTAGCAAGGCCCTGGAGCCTCCAGTCTGCCATGCACACAGCCAGAGCAGCCTTCCAGTGTTAGGAAAAGCTTTCAAGCAGAATGATCCAGGTAGCAGCAGTTGGGAGTTGATTAGGGCAAGAAGAAAGGGGAAGGCCCATAGGGTATGGTTGGAACACCAATGCAATAACCTGCAGCAGCTAAAAAGCAATGTTTTCAAGTGACTACGCACTCTCATTGGATTCTTGAAGGGCAACTGGAAGGAAGCAAGGGAGAAATAATTGCCAACAACCATAGACAGGTAAGACGATTATGATTTCAAGAAGAGCCTGACTTCCCCTTGCCTGGAGTGTTTTCCTTTTGGCTTAAATGCTACTTCTTAGGTCCACAGTTCACCTCCTTCACACAACCTTTTCCTTCGTGGACAGGGAATTCACCTTAGACTAGAATCCTGCATTATTATCAGCTGCTAAGATTTGTGGGGATTCTTGTTACTGCATCATAATCAGGCATATCCTTACTAATGCAGATACGTGAAAAGTAGACTGATTTAGAAATAAAAGCAATTAAGTAAGCAATAGAAGAAGACATTACAGATATTGCAAAGATTAGGACAATAGTTTGCAAATCACTGACATTTGAGGATTAGTTAGTGCCTTTGTGCTAATAGGCTGGTACATATACAGGTATTGATCGACTTACGACCTATGCAATTTACGACCATTCGACTTTACGACCACAATCGCTAGCCACGACTGCTCCGCGTCTGGCAGCACAAACGTTGCCCAGCTGGGCGTATGACAGTGCTGGACAATAAACATATATGCTGTATCATATCATTATTAGTCATTTTCTTGCCTTTCTTACTAAAATGTGAGTGGTTTATATCCCTATATCTTTAACAATATTGGAACATACTAAGTTTAAATTATATTTGAACAAGATATCCAGATGACATCTTTTATGATGAATGCTGCATATTTGTATCCCATGGAAAGTCACATAAAATTGTGATGATTTACTTTTCTATTTACAATAATAATAAATAAATACCTGGCAACTAGTCCTTCTTAACCCTAAGACTTAACATAGTTCATACTTTTCTGCTTTTCAAAACTCATCATGTGCCGTGGTTTTTCACTTCAAACCATAGACCACCGTGGCTCAGTGATCTGTGAATATTCCACAGTTTTACACAAGGCTGTGCCTTTACCACAAGTTAAGGTGGCTTTTTAAAAATGAGATTTGACAAGAATGCTTTCATAATAAGCATTCAGGTCAACCTTTACTACTGGTAATGCAGTGTTTTACTTAAACCTGATGAATGTAAAAACAAGAAACAAAATGGTGTAGAGATGATACAAATGGCATAAAATGAACAAAGAAAATTATGATATACAACAATAATGAAAGAAAATTATGATAAAATATGACTTAAAGATTTTTATAACATCATTTCACAGTACTGTACATATAGCCTACTCAACTTACGACCAAATCGTGTTACGACCGGTCTGTCGGAACCAATCGTGGTCGTAAGTCGAGCACTAGCTGTATAAGGAAGGAGTTATTTAAAACATGGAGGGACAATTTGGCTTTCTGATTACTATCCACAGTGAGACACAGGGGAGAAGACTGAGGAAATCTTTTCAGCTGCTGGGACATACAGTCTGGGCTTGTGTGGCCCTGCTGAAGCTGATTAGTGTGGATGTGATCCATCCTGTAGCCAAGATGGGGCCCAGAGCATGAACCACACAATCACTGTTGGGGTGAAAGGTGCTCAGCTCCACCACTGTGACTCTGGGACCAGCATCATTCAACTCCTGATATGCAGAATGGTTCCCAGTTTGGGCTTTGAGGTCAAATAGAATAGTTCTCCCACTTAATAGCTGTGTGACCATAAGCAAGTCATTTAATCTCTCTGAGCCTCAGTTTTAACATCTATAAAAGGGGATAATAGTAACACCTATGTCCCGGGGTTTGGAGAGGCTTAAATGAGATAAACATGTTGAGTGTTGAACACGTGTCATATAACATCTAATCTAAGACTATCCATTGCAGGATACACCATTGTTTTATGTACCAATAAGAAAGAAAAATATCTGTTAAACTCTTGTGCAACATCTTAACAGCAGTGTGAGACAGCAATTGGTCAGACCAGTCTCTTGTTGCTTTGAAATTTGTTTAATGTATTTCCATGTATTTGGCAATTTCTCCCACCTTCAGTTCATTCTTGATGAGTGATAGACAATCCTTTAGAGTACATCTCAGTAAAATAAAAAAAACCCAACTTTATCTCCTTGGGATAGCTTCCTCTCTTAATGTTCCATAATGCACTTTGTTGTAGCTTTGCAAAGAAATAACATGTTGCGGTCATTTCTTCAACAATGAACATCTGGCTCCCGAATCCCGCCCACACGGCTTGCTGTTCTTAACTGTGCCTTTGTGTGTGCACAGTCGCTTGTCATTTCATCGCTGAATCGTAGAGCAATGGTTGTGAAGACGTGTAAAATGGGAATTACATTCAGTGCGGGGACGACAACAGTGTAGGGAAAGCCAGTGAGGTGACAACAGTGGGAACAACAATGACCAAGCTCGCCCAAGCAGTGCCAGCTGCGTCATGACAGCCACTTGGCTGATAGGTGAAGACGTCATCATTTGTAAGGAGGGCCCAGTTTCAGAATGTTAAAATGGAAAAAAAAAGTCACCTGAGAATGGATGAAGTAGAGTGGTAAACGCTCACATCAGAGCAGCTACTCATCTTATTTTGGGGATTAAAATTAATACTATTTTTACTGCACTTATGTGGGTTTGTATTGCATAATCACTAGCTTCACTCACGTGGTCTCTAACTTCACCACCTGGGACTAGGAAACAGGACCTGTGTAAGGGTGGGTGGAGGTGGGACTTGGGGTTGTCAGAGAGAAGTTGTTTCCAGTCAGGGAAGAGGCCACCAGCCTCCTTTTTCTAGGCTCCCACAGCCAGAGAAGCAGCAGACTGAACCCCCTTCTAAGCAGTGTGGATGGAGCACCTACTGTATATAAGTCACCATGTGTGGGAAGGAGGCAGGGAGGCCATGAGACTGCACACGATGTGGATCCTTTGCTGCAGGAGTTCTCTTGGGCAAAAGCAGGAGGCAGATGCATGAACAATGGTGGTGCTCAGTGGACAGTGCTTAGCGCTAACATAACCAGCAACTCAGGCAACTGTCTGGGAGCCTTGGGGGCCCAGGCTAGGGCCCAGAGCATGGACCACCAGTCGCTGTTGGCTCTTCCACTGTGATTCTGGGACCAGCATCATTCAGCTCCTGATGTCTGCATGCAGAACGGTTTCTAGCCTGGGGTTTTGGGTCAGATAGACTGGGCCTCCCACTTACTGGCTGTGTGGCCTGAGTTAAGTGAGATGTTAAATTTGAGCCTCAGTTTTAACATCTATAAAAGAGCTTAATAGTAATGCCCACATCCCTCAGATGTAGTTCCACCTTGGAAAGCTTCCCGGAGGAGGGGAAAGGTGAGTCACAGGACGGGGAGAACTGAAGTGGACAAACATGAAGGCAAGGGTGTGCTGGATAGTGGCAGCAGGTGGAGCTGGGTGGCAGCAGGTATGGAGTGAAGGCCACCAGCTACCTTCATTAACTTTACCGTCTGGGGAAATGGCAAAGCAATAGTCTAGACCCAGGCTGTGACCTAGCCTGGGCTCTGGTTTTTCCTCCCCAGATGCATATACGCACAGAGACACAATGTGTGTGCTCACAAATAGGCTCCTGCACCTGCCCAATCAGGCAGTCACACACATACACCATGCCCACATCCATGACATGCAGGAATGTGTGTGTATGTACACAGAGGGGCAGTCATGTGCTCACATATGTACTTCTGCTGTGCTCTCTTGAGCAATCATGCATGCACACCATTTGCACATTTATACACACGAATGCACATTCACGTACATCCAAATAGACACATGTGCATGCATCCACAGAGCCACGCCCAGGTGTGCTTACACACTGTTTCCTACAGCTGTTCTTTGGGGCAATCACGCACATATCCATATCCATACACACGCATGCACACACAGGTACATACACAGGTATGCACGTCCATAGGGGGGTACACATGGGCACACCCTCACGAGTGTACACATGCATGCACTCTTAGTAAATCTTTTGCAAAAATAGGAGCAATAAGTCCTCTTTCTACATCCATGCCCTTGGTAATTTCCCCCACCCCTGCCGACTCTGGGCTTACCCAAGTGACTTGATTTGGGCAGTGGGACATTGGCAAATGTAATGCAAGCAGAGATTAAAAAGTGTTTATACAGGCAGTCCCCTGGCACCAAGCAGCCTGAAAGTGCCCCAGCCCAGGAGCTAAAAAGTGTTTATACATGAAGACTTGCTCTTGCTATGCTTAGAACCTTAAAACCACTGTATGAATAAGCCCTGGCTAGCTTACTGGAGGGTGAGATCATGTGGTCAAGTCAGTTTTTGATGTTGCATCAACTGCCACCACCAGACACATGAATGATTCCACAGTAGACTCCTTATCCTCCCCAGCTGAGCCACCCACTTCCACAGACACACAAACAGAGTTCAGCTAGCTGGTCTGGACCTGAAGAACCTCCCAGCCGATCTATAGAATGATTAGAAATTATAAATATTTGTTGCTAAGCTTCAGTGTGACTCATTACACAGCACAAGCTAACTGATACAGTCGCTCACAGGAACACACAGATGCACACCACGCACACACCCATGCATTGACTACACTTATTTGTATATAAAAGCACAGAAAGACAGAAAGGTAAACTCACACATGCTTCAGTGATCACACAGATGGGCACACACACATGCATATGTAAACAGCATGTACACACAGGCACATCCATAATACATCCCAGAGACATGCTTAGATGCCACACATGCGTGCATATAGGTAAACACTCACGTTTGCTCGCTTAGACTAATACTGTCCCAGGCCAGGATTCTGCCCACTCTCTATGGACAAGTAAGTGGCCATTAACCAAAAATTCTACCCACTTCCTGGAATCTATTTGGCAGAGGGAAGGTGGTAGTTCCGAGAACAGGTGCCATCCAGCCCAGCCAGGACCCACAGACACACCGAGGCCCACTGCTGAGCAAGGACTCAGAGTGCTCTTGGGTCTTCAGGTGGCAAGGCCTCCTGACAGATTGACTGCAAACCTTAGAATCCTTGTCCAGATTCAGAGTTCAGCTAAGCGGGTATGGTCCTGAAGAAAGGTAAACTCCTGACCACCTGAGCCCTCGGATTTGTTTTCCTCTCATTTCTGGTTGCTAAGCCTTGGGCATGGGGCACATGGTACTGCTATTAGAAGGTCATTTCCTCCACTCCATACTGCTCCCTCCTGCAACTCAGAGCCCTGATATCCTGGAGTCCAGTGGGCGATGCACGCTCTGCTCCCTTGAGGAATGGATGTTGGCCAAGTCTCCATCATGGGGGCAGGAGCACCGGGGCCTGGGTTGGTAGAAGAAGACCTAGGTCTCTTGCTTCTCCTAGTGACCTCGCTTCTGTGTGTCTCAGATCAACACTCACCTGGTTAGAAACAGGACTCACAAGGAGGCTGGTGCTCACAGCTGAAGACCAAGAACCTCTCCTCCGTGGGAATACCTGTGTGCCTTACTCCTTTGAATTTGCTATTATACTTCCTTGCAATGTTTGTAGTTCAACTTTCCATGTGTTTTTTGTCTCTTCTACCTGTCTGGGGCCATCTACTTGTCCTCTCTTGCCTTCTGCCATCTCCTTAGTCTGCACTACGCCAAATGCTTGCCTGGGTGACCACAACTATCTCCTAATTGTGGACTTGCACCAGTCATGTCCCCTCCGATCCATTTCCATGCTATTGACGGGCTGTTTATAAAATGCACAACTGACCTACAGGTCAAAGGCCCATGAGTGACTCAAAGATGAAATCAAGGTGGTTAACATGGCCCACAAGGCCCCAGATGATCTGAGCCCCGAGTATTCCCCATCCTGTTCTCTTATCACCTGTCTCTCACACCCTCTCTCTCTGTGTGTCACTCTCTCCATCTGGTCTTTGCAGCACAGTGGCTTTGGTGTCACTGGGCCTCTCTTACGGCAGCTCTGGGTTTCAAAGGTGCACGTCCCAAGAGAGAATGTCAGGCAGAAGTGGTATTTCCTTTTATGACCTAACCTTGAAAGAGATCTAGTCAAGTCAGTTGCAAAAATAATCCCCCCTCTGCAGGCTCAAGGGGAGGATCCTTAAGCCTTCACATCATAAGGGCAAGTGGCAAGGTTCCAGAAGAGAATATGGGACGGGAAATGTTGTTACTATTTTTCATCTGCCACCTCCAGGTTCCACTGCACTCAAGAGGCCAAGACCTAGAAACAGGGAAGTGAAATTGGTATCTAATCTTGGAAATGGAGCCAGCATTCAGCTTAGCAGAAGCAGCAAGTTTTCCCCTAAGGAAATGAAGAAAAGCTCCATGGTGGCTACTTTAAGGATCCAGGCAATGGCCCAAGGCCATGAACTCGAGAGAAAAGAACAGAAGAAAGCAATACAGCAAGGAGATACTGAGTTAGTGCCAGGCGGGAATGTGGGGAAGACTCAAGGCACAGCCAAGCTTAAGTCTAAGATTTGCACCTGGGTAATTTTGGGACATGGTGGTGCCAAGAACCAAGATGGAGACGTCAGAGGAAGAGATGACTTGGGAGCATGGTGATGGTTTACTCTGGCGCCATGTTGAATGAGAGGTGCAGGAAGGCACATTGGGAAGCTGCCTGGAGGTGAGTAGAACTGCAGGTCTAGACCTTGGACAGTGACAATGGACTGGGCTGAAAATGCTGACTTCAGGGATTGGAAACCATAAAAGTGGTTGAGACCACCAACACAGCAAGAGCAAAGCACCAAGGAAAACACCAAAACCCTGGCAGCACCAGTATTTGAAGGGTTGCCTTGAGAAAGTGGAGCAAGAGAAATCGATTCAAAGGAAAGAACTTAGAAGAACTTTCTGACTCCAGGACTCAAGGAAAATGCTAATTGGAAGGACAGGGATAAAGAGTCACTTGGCCCAAGACTCATCTCCTCCGAATCTACGACGGGCCTTGCAGACCTTTCCTCATTAGTTCCAGTTGCCAGTCACTTCTGCTGGTGCAAATTCCATCCCTGCTTGCACTGGAAGCCCCGATGGAGACAGGGACCTGTGACATCAGTGGTGGTCTTGACACGTATAGCTCAGTGTATGCAAAGAATGTTGGTTGAGTGAATGTATAAAATAAGTGAAAACATATAAATATGTCTGAAAACAGGTGGAACATGGGGCTGCCCTGAGAGCTGAGGGCCTGGCTGGCTGCCTTTCTCTTGTCCTTTCCATCAAACTCCCAAAATAATGTTCCAAAGCCACTCATCCTTCCCAACATTTTCATAACACAGCAGAGGCCTAGAGAAGGAAGCGGTTTTCCACTGGTGTCACAAGGGTCAATGTCAGAAATGGGTCTGGACCTGGGAGTGAGTGCCCAGTAGGTCTGCTCCATGCCTACTGGTGCCTGGAGTTCTCACTAAGAAATAGGAGAAGGAAGGAGTGACAAGGGCCTAGAGGGCTGTCCCCATGTAGACTCACTTGCCCCTGGAATGCGGCTCTGGCCATGGTGGCTGGACGCCTGGGCAGGACATGCTACAGATGGCCGGCACAAGCCTGGAGGCCCGCCGAGCGCCAGGCTGGCCGAGGCCCCTCCCTTGGCAGTGGCGGCGCCTCTGGGACCTTGCGGCGGGCTGAGCTCCTTGCAGACCCGGGGTCCAAGGGAGGAGGGGAAGGCCAGGAGACATTGCTGTGGTTTTGCGGCCAAGGAGGAAACGTACTTAGGATATTTAGGGGATGGACAGGGAACCGGCTCCACTTCCCTGCAGCCTCTGCCTGCCAGCGCTCACCCACTGGAACATGCCATTTGAGAAATGTCTTCATTTTCTTTCAGTCATTGGCCAGGTTCCCGCCACACTCGTTGGGAGCGGGAAGAGGGGGGCAGGAGAGGGAAGGTAGGGGTCATAGACCGGAGCAAAGGACTGGAAAACTGGCTCCCAAGAGCTCTCTGCACAAAGAAAACACCATGGGTCGTGCCAAACCCGCCCGCTGCATGGTCTGACACCCACACGTGGCCCCCTGAGCTCTCTCCCGCCATCCCACAGGAAGTCCCATTTCTCCCTGGCCCATGGCCCGATGGGGGCACACCTCGAACCAAGGCCCAACCTGGAGAGCGGGCTTCATCCGCCCAGCCATGTTAGGGAGGGTGGCTTCAAGAATATTCCGCATAAGAGCCGAGTTCAGCTGAGCACCTCCCCTGCCAACAGTAAGCCTCTCAAGACGGTCTTTATTTTTATAGACCACGGCTTAAAGGCCCCAGCCACTGTGAGTCCTGGTTTCCTTGCTTATTTGTAATTTTTAAACAACTTGATTTATTGCTTGGAAGCCTCTGAATGTATTCATAGACAGAATTACAGAAACATCAGAGCTGGGGAAGAAAATGCCAGAGCTGCCTTTGTCCAACTGCCTACTTTGACAGATTGAGAAACTGAGGCTCAAGGGGGCATTCACTGGGAAATTTAGACATCTAGAAATAAAATGCAGATTCATATAAAGAACTATTGCTATTGGTGAGAGGTGGGCAACAGAAGCAGGTTTTAGAAACAAGTGGACTTTTGTTCAATTCCTGGCTTTGTCACTTTAGCTGCGTTTCCTTGGAAAAGCTATTTAACCTGTCTGCACTTCAGCCTTCTCATCTGTAAAATGGAAAACAGTGTGCCAACCTCGAATGAGGATAATGGGTACAAAATATCACCAATGCACCTGGTGAGTAGCCACTCAACCAATATATATCTCTTGTCTTTAGGTCTCAGATATCTAGACATATTCCCTGTTAGTGATTTTTAATACATTCAAGAACTGAGCATTTCAAAGGAGGAAACCCAACTCCATATATCTTTGTCATCTGGAATATGACAGCTTTATGGAGACTGTTGGTGCCAGGCCTGGGTGGGGACAGCACCTTCCTCCTCCAGAGAGAGCCACAGACCAGCGGCAAGGAGGGTTTACGTCAGCATGCCCGCCTTGCTACCATACCCGAGACGTCACCCGATCAGGGCAGATTCGGTGCTGGACCGCTCTGCCCAGGCATCGGAAAGTAGAGACCTGGCTCTGAGTGTGGAACAGGAGATTTACCTTAAAGATACCCCAGTTTGGGACCGATAGAGATCAGCTGGCATTTCGTGGGGCTGAAAGAGTGGCAACTGAATACTCTGCCCTGCTTGACCCGGCCCCTGTACCAAAGCCATAGATCGATTTCTATTTTTTCCTTTCTTCTGTAAACAGTGGCGCAGGGCAGGTCTGCCCGGATGGCTGGCCTGCAGGCCCGCCCCAGAATCCCTGATCGTCTATGGCAGATAATGCGGGCTTGAATTCGCACCCATCCCAATGTTCATTCACATCGGGCTTTTTTGGCACTTCAGTAATGAAGAAAGAGAGAGGAGAAAGGAGAAGGGGTGGAGGAGGTGGGGGGAAGAGCCATCGATACGAAACATCCCGGCTCGGATTCTGGGCAAACAGCTGCTTTGTGTTTAGAATTTGGGGCTTGACTGGGTTTCAAGGCAAACCACAGCACTGAAGCCAGCCTTTCTTCTTTCTGCCAACAGGCGCCCACAAACGCCTAAATTTAGAAGCTGGCAATTGCACTCATTTAGGATTTTAGGAGAAACTCAGGTAATGCAAACTATCTCAAATCAGAAAGGTTTGTGAACTCACTTTGTCGATGGCATTTACTCATTTCATTGGGGGTGGAGGGAGGGGTCTTTTTTGCTCCATCTTTTTCTTAAAAACACAAATGCAATTTCCATCCCGGAAGTGAAGCTGAGGGACTGTGTTTTGAGACACCCCTTCCCTCAGGATTACCTGGGCATGCCCATAGGCAACCCCACAGAATGGCCAGTAGACATGCTTGTCCCACGGAGAGGACTTTGCGGACCCAATCCCACAGAGATAATTAACATCAGATTTTACAGGAAGTGGCGAGGTTGAAAAGAGAGAGAGATGAAGAACGAACTGCAGAGAAAAGAGAAGAAAAAAAGGGCCCTGCCCAGGTCAAGTCAGCCCACGGCCCTGTCTAGCTGTCTGCTGTGAGGCTGCAGGCCTGTTCCCCGCACATCAGCGCCCTCGCGTCTCCCCACAGAGGGCTCATTCTCTTGATAGATACGTGCAGGGGGCAGAAGGAAGGAACCCACTGTCTATGCCCTTTCACATTCTTCTCTTCGATGGACACTCAGAAAAGGGAAATTGTCAGGTAGGGGGAAAAGGATGGCTAATTGCTGGGTGAACTTGGGCAAGTTTATCAACTCTCCTGGTCTCCATTGCTTTCTATGTAAAATATGGATAAGGCCAGTAGTAGCATCTCCTGCCTGTGATCCCAGCACTTTGGGAGGCCAAGACAGGAGGATTGCTTGAGCCCAGGAGTTCAAGACCAGCCTGGGCAACAGAGTGAGACCTTGTCTCTTTTAAAAAAAAAATCATGTAAAATACGTAAAATAATAACCTCCTATACCCCAGAATAAAAACAAAATAAAATAATGCATTAAAAGCACCCTAGGAGGGACTTCCTGGCTGAGTGGTTATATGATTCATGCTGTCACTCCTGACCCATGGGCTTGAGGTGTTTTTGTCCTCACTGATACTGACAATGCAGCAGAGGAGGCTGAGAGGTAAGCAAAGACAACATATAATAAGCCCAAGAGGCACGGACAATAAACGCTGGTGGGGAGGGGTTAGAGGTTGGGGAGGTCTGTTTAGAAGAAGTCAGAATTCAGGGACAACATGTTAACAAGGTGCAGACTGCAGCCAGACTTCTGGGTTCTTACTCCAGCTCTGTTCCTTATAAGCTGTGTGACCTTAAGCGAGTTACTTAACGTCTCTGTGCCTCAGTTTGCTCACCTATGTAATGGGAATACTCATGATAGATACTTCCTTCATTGCACTGTTATGGGGACTAAATGAGTTAATCTGGGTGAACCATTTATGATCACACTTGTCATAGACTGAGCACTCAATAAATTAGCTATTATTAAGCTATACCTTGACACTTGGATGGAAGATGTGGAAGGATGGTGTGGAAAGAGGAGGGGATTCCAGGTTGGGAGAGGATCATCAGCAACAAAGTGGAGGTGGGAGGGGAGAGGCATAGTCAGGAAGCGATGGCCCTTCAGATTAGTTGGAGCAAGGTGGCGGTGCTGGGGGTTTAGTGGGAAATGAAGAGGAGAAGGAGTCTGGAGTCAGAGCATATAGGCTCTACATGCCAACCCATAAGACTGGGCTTGATCTCATGTTTGGTAAAAAGTCAAAGATGATTTCTGGGCAGGAAACCTGTTTAATTCAAGTGTTGCCTTTGATTCATCTTGTAACAATAGGTGGGACAATGTGAAGGAAGGAAGTGATTGAACGCTGGGAGGCCAGGTAGGTAGTGAGTACCTCTGTTCAGACGTCAACCTGAGAAGGCCTAGACTGCGGAAGGCAAAATTTGTGCCGCCACCCTCTCTTCCTGTGTCCATGACAGACATCACTAATGGATCACAGCCATCTCTCCCATGGATGCCTGGAAATCGTTCTCCATCCTGTACTCCTGGTGGATACCATCAGTGCGTCACAGCTGGGACTTGAGAGGAAATCCATTTGCTTCCCCTGGTTTGGGTGGGCTAAGGTGGTGCCACGGCAGGTAAGAGGGAAAGGATCAGTGTGAGCAATACAGAAGAACGAGAGGAAAGAAAGAGAAGCACAGAACGGACTAATGGACTGAAGGATGAAGAAGAGGACTGTGCAGAGATGACTTAGAGTTCCAGGAGGGCTGAGAAAATGTGTTTGGTGTTGCTGAAAACAGGAAAGAGAGGATGTGTTGCGGGAGCAGGGTGCAGCAATTTGGGTGAAGACATGGTGGCTTTGGGGTGTGCTGAGTTGGAGACCAAGTGTGGGTCACCAGAGAGGAACCATTCAATCCATACTTGCAGACAGGGTCCTGGAGCTCCATCAGAGGCAGGTGCTGGGGACACGGATTTGGGAGCGGGACACACAGAAGTGATGCTAGACATGGCTAGAACAGATGATCTGACGTGGTGGAGAGTGTGAAGGCAGAGGAATAGAGGACTGATGCTGAGCTTGAGCACACACTCACCACTAAATATCAAATATCAAAAGAACCCCGCAAGGGAACTAGAGATGGATGGTCTGATGGGGAGGCAGAGAAGGTGTCCTGTTATGTTAAACAAACAAGGCACAAAGGCAATTCAAGAAGGGAGTGGTCAGCAGATCAGAGGCTGCAGAAAGCACGAGGAACGAGGGTTGGAACGGCCTCCTTCCTCCTGGGCTCACGGCCCTTTCTGACCCTTGGTAACCCCAGGAGCTCTGACTTTAGAAAGCTCTGCTTCCATCCTATCAAATTAAAACGCACCCACAGCCCACATTAAACTTAATTTTTACATAAGCAGACATACATTGACTTGGCTTGCAGTTGAGTAGTTGATGTCATGTTATGGTTTGTAGACATTTAAACATATATTAATTTTAATTTAGTAGTTTTCTTTTCATATTTTAGAGCCAAAATATTTTTTTTTCAGTTCTCAGATATTTTCACAGGTCCCTGAGGAGCATGTTATAAAGCTTAGACATTTTGTCTGTAGTGCCAAATGTTTTGAAGAGCTAAGCCTGGGATGGAGGTGGCAGGGCTAGGGGAAGGGTGGCGTGGGTCAGGGTTCTGACAAGTGCTATCCTAGAATCTGGGCGAAACTTCTACCATCAGGTGTCCCCCCCTGTTGATTACACAGGACTCACAGCCACAAACCTGGCCGTGGGCAGTCATGAGAGTAACATCACAGCATGGAACAACTGTTGTGAGGTGGGTATCAGCCAGTTGGAATGGAGACCCACATGCTGGGGCAGGATCCTGAAGGACCCCTTCAGCACCAGGTGCCAACTCCTCAGTTTTTGGATGTGGAGGCATCTTGGGAATCCCAGAGAAGGGATCAGGACCAGCAGAAAGTCAGGGGGCGCTCACGAGGGCAGGTGGCAGCTGTGTCCCAACCAGTGCAGAAACTGTTCAATGTTTTAATGATCTGCAAGTACCTAGCTCCTGGGGACACCAGGTTTATGCTCAGGATCCTTGGCTCCCCTGTCCTGGTGGGAATCATGCTTCTGCTGAAAGTGCAGGTGCTCAGAATGGTTAACCTCACTGTGTGGGTACCAAGAACCCTCCAGGGCTGTCGGTGGGGGGTGGGGGGCCCATTCACTGAGGACAAACCACTGTATTTAGGAAGAGGAGAGCCTTACAAGGTACAAAGAGAAACCAGTGCCCAGGTAGGCTGCAGGCTGACTAAGGAGATGCAGTAGAGCTGAGAGGGGGGTGGGCTCATGGCCAACCCACCAGCCCACCCCTGGGATCTTCTCCACAGTTGATTCTTTCCTCTGCTCATCCCAAGGGTCTTCCACCCCTCCCCCAGGCCCACCCTCCCCCAGTCCCATTGGAGCAGGCCAAGTCGCAAAGTCTAAGTACTTTTTAAGCACTGCAATTTAGCGCAATTATTTGAAAGTAAACAATCTGCTCTGTCAATTAAACATTATTTAGCTTGCATTTCTTCTGATGCATCACACAATCAGCTCCGCAGCTCACTGAGCAGTGCCCAGGGACTGGCTGCTGGCTTTTTAAACAGCCAGTTACCAGCAGTTCTGCAACTAGAGTTTCAAGAGGCTTTCCTGTGTGTGTCTTCCATTCTAAGGCAATAGGGTGTTAAAGAGCAGGGAGGAGTTAGCAGCCGCATCCCAGGACCACATCCCTGCCTGTCCTGTGGGGCACCACCCTTTTCTCTCTCTTGGCTTCATTTCTTCTTCACACTCTACCTTATCAGACCTGGAGAGTACTGTCAGGCCCTGGCGGAAGAGAATCCTTCCGGGATATGTCCTCTGCCTCCGAGGTTTGCATTTTATTTTATTTTATTATGTTCTAAGTAGAATGAGTCCCAGCACACCGTGCCTGAAAGCCTTTCTTTTATTTTTACATCCATATGTATTTCACGGAAATTTAATCCATGTGTTTCCCATTCATTTACACTTAACTCTTCAAAATATTGTTTCTAAGAGCTGTTTGATGTCCAGAGAGCCATGTCAGCCACTTATGAGAGGGGACTCTGCTCCAGCATTCGACCCGTCATTCCTTCAAACTGAAGCATGCCTGGGCCCCCGTGAGGAAGCCAACATCTGCAGGGCATGGTTTCTAGTCTAGAATATGGAGCTATAGGAGGCAGAGAGGTTCAGATCTGGGCATTCTGAGGTCATGGTGGTGCCAAGGAAGACACCAGCAAGCAGGAGACTCTGCATTTCTATCTGCCCAGGACTAATGCGTCATACTCAGCCCTGCTCCTTAGCCAGCCACAGCCAAACTCCTGTGGTTTCGACATTGCCTGAAAAGTTTTCTTGTCTCGGCCTCAGCTGCCTAAATGTTATGTAGTTTTCAAGATCCAGTCTTGCTCCAAATCATTTTTGGCCAACTGACACTGCTTTACAAAGCAGCCTGTTTTGCTGACAGATGCTCTAAGGATAATCAATAAGAATTTGCATGTGAAAAGGATATTACAGTTCATAAAGTGATTTTACATCCATCTTTATGGCTCTTCTTTCAATGACTCTTTGAAATGGGCAGAACAGGGACCAGCCCTCCCCCATTTTGCAGTTGGAGAAACTGAGGCCCAAATGAATGGAATCCAGACTTGAATTCAAGTGTTTTGTTACAAGTTAGGCAATCTCCCACTGCAACAAATCCATCTTTCTATGGGCTCAGATCATAAACTTGAAAGACACAATCCCAAATGCCATAATCCCAAATGGTGAATTCCCAAAAGATCAAAATCTCTAAAGTCTAAAATCCCTAAAGTCTAAAACCCTGAAAATCACAATCCTGAAAGTTGAAATCCTAAATGTGACATTCTGGGGAAGGAATGCACACTGTTTTTGGTTATATGCAGGACAGCTGTATTGTGTTAGTTGCATTACATTAGGTGGAACTACCACCTAGCTATTGTCTTTATTTGGAAATTAAGGACAGTTTAAGAAGATGTAAATGGATGCCCAGTTGACAAGAGGTGAACTTGTGGACTTAATTTTAGGTATCCGCTTGACGAGATCAAGGAATATCTAAAGGTATTATTTTGGATGTGTCTGTGAGGGTGTTTCTGGAGATTACTGTGTGACTCTGAGTGGATGAGGTTGGAAGATCTGCCCTCTATGCTTGAGTGTTTCGAAGACAGAAATGAAAAATACATGAAATCTCCCTTGCCAGATTATTCAGTCATATAAGACTTCTGCCTCTTTACATACATCTCCATGTTTGCTTTCAAAAAACACCCTTAATCAGAGAATAAAGACAATTTGACAATGTATACGCCCACTATGTATACACACACACACAAATTGAAAACAAGGAAACAAAAAAAACAATTCAACAAGTTCAACAACCTTCTGAACCCAAAACACTTGTTGATACAGCGATTCCTCCAGTGTTTTAAATGGTGAACTGTTCTTGGTTAGGGATTTGACTGTCAAAGAAGATAGGCTTCTTATATTTACCCTTAAAGCCAACGTAAAGAAACTGGTGCACGCCTCACTTTGGCTAATGAATTACACTTTCCCGATTATTATTTTTTTTAATCAACAACTACCCACTTTAGGTCCCTAAAATTTCTGAAATTAAAAATTCTGATAAATCTGCTCATTTACGTATTAATGTCTGGAAAAAGTGGAGCACTTTATAAATGCTTATTTGAAGATTTGGTAGACTTTGCAGAAGAATATGGATTTCAGTTGAATCCCTAAACCATGACAGATTTAGAATTAGGTGTGATCAAGGCTCCTAAAAACAAATTTCATGGTGTTACCAAAAGTTTGTTTTTTCCATTCAGCCCAATGCATTTGGCAGAAAATTCAAATGAGGGGATTGGCCACTCATAGGGCAACCAGGAAAACTTCAGTTTAAAAATATATCATTTGTCTGCATTGACATTCCTTCCAGCTGATGAAATTCCAGATTTTAACAAATTAAAGCTGCATTTGCCTGAAGGAGTTAGTGAAGTTACTCATGACTTCAAAAATAATTGTGTGCACGGTAGGATAAGAAGACACTCAGGAAACGGTGTTGCCGTTCCGGTCACCAGTATTGTTTCCACCAAATCTGTGGTCTGTGTATGAGTGTGTACGGAATAAATTTCCACACACCCCAAAACAACATAGAAGCATGGCTGAAGATGGGAAAATTTAATAGGGAGTGTACATGTTGGTGCATATTAAAACATAGAAGAATTTCAAAAAGACGAGTGTCTCATGCAAAATGAATTTGAACATAGTCCCTGAGAGGAGCCATGTTCTGAAAGAAAGTAAACGGCTATTCATTAGGATGCAAGGCTTCAAAATATAGTTCATGATCATGATCATGAAGGCTGCCAACTTTTGTGGACTATCTCCGTGCAATTGCCCATAATTTATCCATGTAATGCACTTTTTCATGTGTCAAATTTTCTTTTCAGTTTTTGATAGTGTTTTTTCCCATTATTTTAAATTGTCAGCTTTATTTGTTACTATTGACTATGCTATACACTTCCTCTTCTCATCATTTCCAATACTAGAGGTATAAATTGGGTAAGAACTTTTAGAAGTTCTAATTTTGTTTTATGCTTCTTTTTCAAATTTGAATTCATGAAAGTGCATTATCACGAAGTTGACTTTGTGTGTGAGCATTGTGTGTGTAGACAAAAACATTGAAACTTCCTCAATACATAAAGAGATGTCTGATCTGTACGTGTGCATTTGTGGAGAGATAAATTTCTTGAGATCTCAACTCTTTGGGCAACTGCTTATGTGCCCATTGCAATTTTTGACCAATCCCATGAAAAGATTTAGGTTGTGCTTCATAGTATTTCAGATGACCTGGTTACAAAGCAAGTGTACACTATTACCAGCCACAGAAATATGCCTTTATACATTTTGGTTTTTGAAATATTTCTTTGTGAATATGATTTGTCTCTTCATAGCTGTTAAACCAAGTGACTGCCATTAGTATATCTGACTGTTCATGCTTGGAAAAATTAAATAGTCTATAAAAGATTGTCTATTTTATTGAATAAAGTGGCCCATGAACTGTTCTGTCATGTTTTTGTATGGTTTGAAATAAATTTCCTTTCAAAAGTTAAATAAACATCTTTTTCAGTAACTTTTACATTTTTCTTTTCAGAATTATATTTTCAGGATTTTGAATTTCGAGATTTCAACATTTGGGATCACGGAATCCAGGACTGTGTTTTTTGGAATTGTGGCCCAAACCTACTGAATTGACACATTCCCAATTCTTAATTTCCTCATTCACTCTTTACTTTTGATACCTGGCCCCAAAAGAGCCCTGTGAAGTAAACGTTAAGAAAAGTAGTGATATTCCCATTTAACAGATGGAAACAGTGAGGCTTAAGTGGCTGTATTCTTGCTTGAGCATGCACAGCTTGAATCATCTTAAGCTCTTGCTCTTATGAAACACTGCACACATATTAAAAGTTGGAGATAAATAGAGAGTAAGAGTCCAAAGTCTTAACATCCTCTGGAGGAATAATTTATTATCTGTACAAACATTTGTTGAATACCTAATTTAAGCCAGGTACCATGGTCGATGCCAGAAATCAAATAGAGACCACAACAGATATGGGGCCTTCTCTAGGGGGAGGGCAAACATGGCCACAGAAAACGACATCCCTGAGGCCTGAGGAACAGTCATCATTATGGTTGGGGGAGAGTAGACAGGGACAGGAGATGAGAGAATAAATGTGTAGTCACTCATCTCCATGTATGATATAGTTTGGCTGTGTCCCCACCCAAATCTCATCTTGAATTGTAGTTTCCATAATTTGCATGTGTCGTGAGAGGGGCCCAGTCAGAGGTAATTGAATCATGGGGATGATTATTACCTCCATGCTCTTCTCGTGATAGTGAGTGTCTTTTCACAAGATCTGATGGTTTTATGAGGGGCTTTCCCCAACTCTGCTCATTCTTCTTTGTGTTGCCACCCTCTGAAGAAGGACGTGTTTGCTTCCCCTTCTGTCAGGATTGCAAGTTTCCTAAGGCCTCCCCAGCCTTGCAGAACTGTGAGTCAATTAAACCTCTTTCCTTTATAAATTACCCAGTCTCAGGTATGTTTTTATGAGCAGTGTGAGAGTACATGCTAACACAATGCACAATCAGAATGGGAACCGTTTCCTTTTTCATATTGGAACCCATTCTGTAATTTTGCCCATATTAAAATGTTTTCTTTTCTTCTTGGTGCAGTTCCCTAGGATAATTCTGGACACACTCTTCTGTAAGCCAGGACACTCTACCTGTCACAGTTCAACATTTACGGAGTGCCCACTATAAGCCAAGCATTGTTCTGGATCAATAAATTTAATTTAAAATTTTCTGATAACCACATAAGACATACTAAAAAGAAACAGGTAAAATTAAAGTTAGTAGTATATTTTACTTACCCCAGTATATCCAAATTATTATTATGTTGACAATATTATCATTGTAATATAAACATAATAATTATTAATAAAATATTTTATACTCTTTGTTTCATACTGAGGTTTTGAAATCTTCTGTGTATTATGCACTTACAGAGCATGCACCTCAGTTTGGACTAGACACATTTCAAGTGCTTAATGGCCACATGTGGCCAGTGGCTACCATACTGGACAGTCAGCTATGCATTTTATAACATTGTTTTGGTCAATGACAAATGTTGTTTTGGTCAAATGACAGTGGTCCCCTAAGATTATACTCCCATTTTTTTTCACTACACCTTTTCTGTTTGGATATATTTAGATATACAAATACTTACCACTGGGTTATAATTGCCTACAGTATTCAGTACAGTCACATGCTTTGCAGGTTTATGGCCTAGGAGCAATGGACTATACCACACAGCCTAGACGTGTAGTTGGCTGTAACATCTAGGTTTACCTAAGTGCACTCTTTGGTATTTCAACAACGATGAAATCACATAATGACACATTTTTCAGAACATATCCACTTTGTTAAGCAATGTAGGACTGTATGCCACTTTCACTAGCAACTCATTGGCTAGCACTGGTCCTACTCACATAGAGGCCAGGAAGTATTAATGCAATCTTACCTGGAGCCCAGGAGGAGAGGAAACCAGAAATATTTGATGAGTGCCCTATGACTAACTACACAATGCCCCTAAAAAACCTTCTCAGGGAGACTGTACACAGTAGTTCAGACCTGTAATCCCGGAACTTTGGGAGGCCATGGTGAAAAGATTGCTTGAGGCCAGGAGCTTGAGACCAGCCTGATCAACATAGTGAGACTCCATCTCTACAAAAAATAAAAAAATTAGCCAGGTGTGGCGGTGTGTGCCTATAGCCTCAGCTTCCTGGGAGACCGAATCTCTTGAGCACAGGAGTTAAGAGTCTACAGAGAGCTATGATCATGCTGCTGTACTCCAGCCTGGGTGACAGTGAGACCTGTTTTCAGAAAAAAAAAATAAAGACCCTCTCAAGGAGTCTCTTCTCCCTCCCCTATTTCAGAGGCCTGACCCCAGCTTTCCAGGCTATCAGAGGCCTTCTATCACTGAGGACTTCCTGTTCAGCTTGGTTTCCTCCCTACTCCAGAGTCCAAACATGCAGCAAAAGAGGAGATGTCACTAACCTTGATCGTGTTGTGTTTCTGAGCCTGTGTGGGTCTCCAAGTGTGTGGTGGGGGGACCTGCTGGGCTTTATTTTTCCCAGGGTTTCCCCTCCCTTGAATGCTGGATTAGTCCTTGCCTATCAGGAACTGATAAGACCATGGAAAAAGTGAGGCTATGGCTGGAGACCGGAAGGGAGGCCTGGAGGGAGCTGGGAATTTTCCCACCGTCCCGGGAAAAACCTGTCTTATATCTCCGAGCCCTGCCTTTGCCCCCAGATTTCAGGGACTCATGCAAGTTTTCCACACACTGATTTTGTTGCATAGAAATTGCTGAAGGAGCTCAGACAGAAAAAGTTGTCATGGAAAACAGCCACTGAGAAACTGGTCACCAACCAATCCCTGGCTCTGGGTCGGAGCCTACAGTGGGGGCCCTAAATGGTGGAGAGAGGGGCTTTCATTTTTCTCTGTATGAACTTCATCAGTGCTCACTTCCTGTCTAGGTCACGGCTCAGCCCTAGGAGGACCTATCCTTGGCCTGGACCCCTCAGGGGCAGGACTTGGATCTCAACAATAGAAGCCCATTAGTGAACAGTTATCATCAATTTGTGGAGGAATTCTAAGAAATAGAAGAAACGAGAACAATTTAAAAATAGAGTGTGATGAATTTGAAACACATCTGAAGGTGACTTTATGAAAGGGACCTTAAAGATGGGATAGAGAAGTGGCCCCAGGCCAATTCCTCCAATAAAAGAGTTAGGAGGTTTTTCCCGCCCTGCCCTAGTTTGAGGATGGAAGGCTGCTGTGCATCCCTAAGTCAGCCACCTGACCGTAAATTGTCCCTACCTTGGAGCCACACCAACCAGGCTCAGAAAATATTTGCTTTGGCCCCCTCCAGAGCCCAGCTACTTGCGGAGAGTAGAAACACACCAGGGGCATGTTTATAAAGCTATCTGATGGGAGCCATTGCTGGCCCACAGGAGACAGGGTGTGAGCTCAAAAAAGGCATCTTCTCTGGTGGTCTTAGCTCCTGAATATCAGCTTGGAGGCTTTTCGTTGTTTATTTGGGACAGAGACACCCAGGCTGGAGTGCAGTGGCACAATCGTTGCTCACTGCAGCCTTGGACTTATGGGCTCAAGCAGTTTTCCCACCTCAGCCTCCAGAGTAGCTGGCAGGTGCAGCATGCCCAGTGAATTTTTTAAAATGTTATTATGAAGAGTGGGCCTTGCTGTATTGCCCAGGCTGGTCTTGAATTTCTGGCCTCAAGCGATCCTCTGAACTTGGCCTCCCAAAGCACTGGGATTACAGATGTGAGCCACTGTGCCCGGCCTGAAGCAGGTTCCTGGGCAGGGTTTCAGCCATACTCCCTGCCTTGACTGGGTGTCTTTGGGCAAGTGATCTCCTTCTTAAGTCTGAGCTTAAGCTTTATCCCTTTCTTCAAAATAAAGACCCCGTTCCTCCCACCTGCACTGCCCTCCTCAGGCTTCTGCTCTCTGCGCCACTCTGCTGGCCCCTTTGCCTGGCCCGCTCCTGCTCTCCCTTCACTTCCAGCCAATGCCCCTAGAGGAACCTCAGCCCAGGTGCTCTTTGCTCTTTGCCCTCCCTGCTCCTGGACTGTCTCCAGTGCCATGCTTGCCCTCTTGTATTGTTATTTTCTTTCCCATGAGACAGTAAGTTCCAGGAGGGTAGGAATCCCATCTGCCTGATAGAATCCCTCCTGAAACCCTGGCCCCCTAAAACAGGGCCTGGCACATAGTAGAAACTCAGTCAAATGGCTGAATTGATGAATGATCAAATTAAGGAATGAAGTCTAAACCCACTTGCTTTTTTTCTTAAGGAGCTTGATGTCCCATAGTTATTAACACAAATGTACAGAGGGCTGGATGAGGTGGCTCATGCCTGTAATCCCCACACTTTGGGAGGCTGAGGCAGGAGGATTACTTGAACCCAGGAGTTTGAGACCAGCCTGGGCAACATAGTGAAGGTTATAGTCTCTACAAAAATAAAAAATAAAATAAATTAGCTGGGCATTGTAGTGCACACCTGTTGTCCCAGGTACTTGGGAGGCTGATGTCGGAGGATCAAGAGAGCCCAGGAGTTTGAGGCTGCAGTGAGTCATGATTGCTCCTGTGTGCTCCAGGCTGTATGACAGAGCAAAACCTCACCTCTTAAAAAACCCCCAAAACCAAAAACAAAACAAATGGAGGAATGATTTGCCTTCCCTTGCTGGAATCTCCCAAAGGACGGGGGGAAACAGGGCATGGCTCCCCTATCAGACACACAGATCCCCAGGGTGAGCATTTCTTCTTCTTCCTCTTCTTTGCAGATAGCTATTTATGGAGGCCCTCCCACTGTGCATACTGACAAGCTGTGGCCTGCCTTTAGCCAGGGTTTGAGGACTTGCTCCCTGCACTCTCTGCTCACACGACCACCCAGGGCCGGCTCTGGAAGCAAGTGTCCTGGATTCCAACCTTGACTGTGCTACGCCCTTGCTGTATCCTCTTCAGCTGGTTATTTAACTTCACTGGGTCTTGCTTTGCTCATATGTAAAATGGGGATAATAATAGTAGCAATTAATGAGGGTTTGTGATGATTCAATGCGATCATGAATGTGAAATGATTAGACTGTGTCTGGCACATAATAAGCAATCAATAAATGGCAGCTCTGGTCGTGATAATGCTATTATTCCTTGTGGTTTCACAATTCCTTCTGGTTAGGGTCTGCTTCTGGTCCTGACCCCAGAGGAGATTTAATGTGATTGTTTGTTCAAGTCATTCAGTGATTCATCATTCAAACAAACCTCTACTGGGTTCATGCCCTATGCCTGGCTCTTTCTTGGTCTTAAGGATGCAGAGGGACTAGGAAGAGAGGGAGCCTCTGGTCTGTTGGTGTGGTGAGTTCAACACCAGGGCAGTCAACTGCCTGTTTGTGTCCTCATGCAACCAATGCTTCTCAGCATCTTGGAGATGCCCCTCCAGGAATGCTTCATGGAAGCAGTGACTTCAATATTAATCTATGCAATGCATATATTTATGAAATACCAACTGTATACAAGCACTGGAGATGCAGGGTGATAGAGACAGAGCTCCCGTCCTTGGAAGGTCAGATCAATCTGCTGGGAAACAGATTGCAAAATGACAACCATAGGATACCTGGTGTTAAGTAGGAAGAATGATCATGAGTAAAGACAGTAAAGCAACTTTGGACAGGATGGGCAGGAAAGGTCTCCCAGAGAAGGCCACATCTGAGCAGAGACCTGAAAAAACCATGTGACTCTTTTTTTTCCTCTTTTTAATTTTCTTTTTTTTTGTTTTTTAAATTTTATTTCCATGTGACTCTTTAGGGAAAAGATGTTCCTGGCAGAGGAAAAGGCACACATGAAGCCCTGAGGGAAAAGATGCTTGACACAGGCTTCCAAGATTTCTGGCTAGGTCTATGCTTCATAATAACTTAAGAAAACCTGGCCCCGTCATTTCCAGGAGAAAGAGGATATCTTTGTTCTTGATAATCTAAAGTGTCACATTACTGTGCTGCAGAACACAGATTTCTTAGCTCTTTTGTGATTCATAGGGTTTGCTCTCCAGGGAACCACTCTGTTTTGAAGGTGACAAATTCTCCCCCCTTTCCTTGGGCTTTATATACTGAACATTAAGTTTGGGGCTTCTTTCATGACCCAAACAGAAAATAGATACTCCAGTGTGGAAAACAGCAAAACTGGGTCTACACTGGAACTTTCATTTCTACTGATTGGATGAAGCTGATCACCCAATGGTTGCTATTGATTGGAAAGTCCCTTTGTCTCCTTAGATCTCAGTCTTTGCATCTGCAAAATGGAGCTAATCCTATCTACCCTATGCCCCAGCCCACTTCATGGAAGACACAGTGTCCTCCTGTGTCTCTCTCCATCATTTTTGCTCTTGTCCAAACCCTCAACCACAGAAGACTGAGATCTTCCTAAGGTGTAAAGCTGATCTTCTCATTTGCTTTCAAGAGACTTTGGGATAAAATCCAAGAAATCAAAGCTCCTGGACATGATTTTTGAATATAGTGACCCTGCACACTGGTTTGTCTGATACAGTCCTGATTGGAGTCTGTTATCCTAGACTCTGAGACCTAGAATCGTTATTCATGGAGCCCACATCTGCTCTCAGCATTGGAATATTCACATCAGGAAGTGGAGTGACAAAACCCTTCATGACATTGTCCTGCTCACCTCTTTGACCTTTTCTTTAGCTCTTTGCAGTAACACTGCCTTCCAGCCCACTGTTTTCTCTCTTCCCTCCAAGACATCCCATGTGCTGCTGCTTCTAGTAGACATTCCTCTACCCCACCATCCCATCCACTTTCTACCTCTTCCCATGAAATACAGCTTTTTATTCTTCAGAGCAACCACACAAATAAGTCTGCATAATAATCATCTAACAACATGATGACAGGATCAAATCCATACATATCAATATTAACTTTGAATGTAAATGGGCTAAATACTCCAATTAAATGACACAAAGTGGCAAGTTGGATAAAGAAGCAAGACCCAACAGTATGCTGTCTTCAAGAGACCCATCTCATAGGCAATGGCATAGCCTTCAGAGTTATTCCAACCCCTATCTTTTCCTTCCCCTAAATCATAGCTTTTCATCCTTTAGAATTACCATCAGGTCAGCCCCTCTGACCCCCAAATCTATCACCTCCTATGTGCTCCACACCTTCATGAATGTTCCCTAACTAACTCCTCGTCACAATGCAATCTTAAATATTATGTCTCCCTACTAGACTGAACATTCCACAAGGACAAAACTACCTGATAATGCTATTTCTCCATACTCTACTCTCAAAGTCAAACCCAGTACCTGGCATATGTTGGAATGTATATGTCGAATAAAATAAATGGACCTGCTTATTGAATAAGTCTCATGAGGTGAGAGTGCTTGGGGGAAATTCTCAAGAGCTCTGAAAATGGAAAAGGACTAGAACATTGCAATGGTGATATGGCAGCTAGTGTGTGACTGAGGCTTTTATTCTCTTAAGGAAACACAAATCCTCCTAAGAATAGCATGTATTCTGCTAGGCTTGGGAGATTTGGGGGGAGTTAGCAAGCTGATTTCAGATAAAGCCCTGGCAAGGGCAAACAGTCATAACCTTCCATCCAAGTTGCAGGTCCAGGGGAGGTCCAGGGTCCCACCACCAGTGTCCTGTTCCAGGGAAGAAAGCCATCATCATCCCCTGGACTAGGTCAACAGAGTCTGGCATCTCTGCAGGCAGCACCTACCAAAGCCCCTGCATGGGCTTCACCCCTCCCAGTAAGCACAAACATAATTCTGCAGCATCCCCAGAAATCTCTCCAGAGGCAGGCAGCCAATTAAATGAACATTGTTAATGTTTCCCAAAGCTCTAGTCCCTCAATGTCCACATCAGGGGACACTGTGTGGGGCAGGGGGAGGGGAAAGACTATTGCAGCATTTATTCTCAATGAAGGAATTGATCTGTGAGGGTGATCTGTGCTAAGTACAATAAAAAAAGATGTAAGATAACAACAGTCAAAGATGTCATAAATTCCCAGGGCGTTACAGTTGGAAGCAAATAAACGTTCACAAACACATGAACATGCCAACATACTAAGCTTATGGCTGGAGAAAGAAAAGGAGGCTGCTTCTCAGTCTTCCTCTTTCTAGACAAAGGATTTCTCAGTCTGATTTTCTCTGCCTGGAGGTCCCTGGGCACTTGTACCATCAGTAACACTTCACAGAGCCTTCATTCCTAACAAATAATTAGCTAAAATTGAACCAGGGATTTCTTACATGTATGTCATAGGTCTGATATGAATAATGAGGCAGAAGGTTAACGGTGGGTCAGAGACAGTTCCCCATCTTCCAGCTTATTTATTCAGCGAAATGAGAAATTGATCACATTATTGCGTATAGGGGGAGCCTGATTCATTGCAATCAGCTTGGAATTGGCAGTTTTGACTGTAGGCAATTTGGGGACATTACTTATGCCTGAATAGGCCAGGGAAGGTCATTTATAGCTTGTTAACACCTTTCTAACCCCCAGAATGGCCAGATCCTACTCCCCTACCCTATTTGCCCTGGACCCAGACCAATTTAAAAATCATAGAAAAAAAAATCATAGAGAGATGAGAATGACACTATAAAATTAAAGGCACTATGAGAGACACTCCAGAGAAGACTTAAAATGTATATGTCTCTTAATTACTTTATTTGTACACCCATCTATGTGTCCATCTATCCAGCCACCCACCCATCCATTGTTTATTCATATATGATTCATTCATAAACCCATTTCCTGAACACTGCTCACTAATGTGGGATCAACCATTGCATCAGATACTGTGGTTTCAAAGATTAAAGGATGCAGACAAGGCCTGCAACAGCCTCTCCAGAGGGAGGCCAGTGGGTTTCATGCAAGGCTGTAGAGACATTCCTAGAATCCAGCACAGTTCCTGGCAACCAGGTAATATTTAGTGAATGTGGGATGAAGGGGGACTCCAGAGGACTTGCTGGTGTAATTTGTGCTGACTGAAATTGCTCAGCACTTACCATGTGCAGGACCTTGTGCTGACAGCAGTGTCACAGGGTTTTAGGCCTGGCTGCAAGAGTTCAACTATAGAGTTAGCTGGGACTGTGGACTCAGACTCTGAGTCTCAGTTTTCTTATCTGTAAAGGGGGGACAATAGTAGAATCAACCTCAGGTGACATATAAAAGTAAACATTAGAAATAGTGTCTGGTGCATTCTAAGTGCTAAATAAATGACAGGTATCATTACTATTATCATCATCACTATGATCAGAGTGACTGGAAGACACTTTTGTCTATCCTGTGAGAACTGCTTTTTTCCCCAAATTCTCCAGGTAAAATAAGGGAGTGAAATGTGGTGTTTTGACTACTTACTGTTATCATAATCAACCAACCCAGACTTAGTTACTTAACACAACATTAACTATTTATTATCTCTCTTATTTCTATGAGTTGACTTGGCTCAGCTGGATGGTTCTTCTGCTGTTCTCATTTGGGGTCTTTCATGGAATCGCTGCCAGACAGATACTAGTCTGGGGCTAGAATCTAACTGCAGGCTTAACTGGGATATGTGGACAGGTATAGTCTATATGGGGTGGTGAAGAGGGATGGATGGATGGATTGACAGCTGGATATGCCTCAAAGCTGCCAAGCTTGTGCCCACTTGAGAAAATCCTCTTAACTAGCACTTGGTGATCTCTCTGCCTGGAATACTCTTCTCCCATTTTTTGTAACCAGGAGAGCATGGAGACTAGTGTGCCAATGAGATACAGCAGGCTAAGAGTAGCATGCTACAAGAATTTCCATATCTCTGCTCTAGCAAGCAGTGAAGGTTACCTGAATACATAGGAATGGCTTTATTACATGGTCTCATCCTTATAATCATTAAATACTGCCCCATCCCAGGAATATGCTAAATGGAAAGATGTAACCAGGGCTGTTTGCACCATCAATATCCTTTTAAAAACCTTTGTGCCTAGTCCATGTTTGTTCACCAGATACCATTTTTAAAATCCTTGGTGTGCTCACTCTCAGGGGAGGCCCTGAGCTTCTTTTTCCCCCCAAAGGATCACTCTTCTTTGCTAAATTCCAGTTGTCTTGAAGCCACACCCAGCTCTACCATAAGTAACAGACCCACAAACAAATGTTCAGCCTCAGACAGGCTGCTGCTACAAGAAGTGAGGTGGGAGGGGCAGTGAGGGCCAGAGCCGAGACTGTTGGTGGTCTTCACTTTTTTCCCACCTCTTCTCCTGCCATATACACACACACACACACACACGAGCACACAGAGATGCATACACACACACACACACACACACACACAGAGTCATCCTCTCTCTTCCCAGCCCTTTTTTTTTCTGCCCTTAGAATAAACAAAACTCTTTCATTCTGGGGCCTGGAAGATTCCATAATGAATTGAGCCTCTTAACAGTCTATTTTAATAAAACTCAGCTCCCTGGCTGTATGGAGACCATAAAACATGCAGGTTCCAGCAATAATATGTTTAGTAGACCTGCTTGATAAAGTGGAAATGTTTGCATGTTTCAAATTATGAGCAATTTAAAGTAGGAAGCTAGCAAGCCAGTTCTCGGGTTATGAAGCTTGACATTGTTAAGCCTTAAGAGAACACATACTTCAAAGTCTCCTGGTCTGAAATATGCCCTGTACACTGCTCAGCGAGAACCAGCTGGATAAGCCTACAGCTGGGCGGGAGGGGGAAGCCACAGCCTGATGCTATTTGGCTGATGGAGTGTCAACCCTTCAGCAAATATGCAGAATTTTTGTTTGAGAAGAAGTTACCCCAAGGAAAGCCCTGCCTGCCCTGAGCCTTGCTCCCTTGAGACTTATACGCTCCTGAGGTTTCCATAAACTTTGATTTTGGAATTATTTGGCATCACCAAAGAGTTCAAACAAATGGTGAATACTACAGGAAAGATTTCAGTTTCTGCCATTGGTGAACCTTATCAGTGGTTTTAACCAGACTTTATCTGAATCCCTCTGTTTTGATTTATTTTATATTAGATTTTGTGTTATTTTCATTTGAATAAGGGGTTTTTGCAAAGTTCCCCCTGCTCCAGCCATGATGGGCTCCTTTCCGCCCCTCAAACCTGCCAAGCTTGTGCCCACTTGAGAGAAACCTCTTAACTAACACTTGCTGATCTCTCTGCCTGGAATGCTCCTCTCCCATTTTTTGTTCATTTGTTTGTTTTGTTTTGTTTTCATTTTAGTTTTGTATGGTTGGCTTATTCTTGTCCTTTAGTTTTCAGCTGAAATGTTACCTCTTTGGAGAGGCCTTTCGTGATCACACCAGACCTCTCCACTAATTTTCTCATGTCTCATTGGTTTTCCCTCTTTGGGTATCTACCATGATCTGGTAATTGTTTTGCTATTTGTTTGCTTGTTTACTGTCCATCTCACCCCGTAGCATGTCAGCTCCATGACAGCAGGGTCATTGTTTCTCTTGTTCACCATTGAGTGGCACATAGTATGTTCTCAATAAATGATTGTTGGATGGATGGATGGATGGATGGATGGCCCATAAGAATTCTTTAGATGCCAAGACTTTAGGAGTATGAGTCCTTAGGGGATATGAATTCAGGAGAAGGTGAACCAGATTTAAAAAGTTAAATGCACTGTTTTGACCCCTGTGGTGGCTCTTGTAACAATAGGAAGACAGGTGAACTCATGGTTCACTTTTGGGAAAAGGAATTTACAGCAATGAAAATGACCCCACTTTCTCCTCTTTCAACCTCATACTCCTTCAGTTTATTTTCCCATGGTCCAAGATGGGAGATACAATTTCTATACCTTTAAAAAAATCTCATAATTGCACCCACCCTAGATCCTCCATCCCTGAGTAGCACCCCCAGTCACATAGGAACAAAGACCAGCCTGTTCTTGACTAGACAGCCGAGCCAGGCCCAGCCACTGTGTGGTATGCGACCCTGACCGGCTGGCTGAATTCTTCAGCTGATAAGAGGGCTGCATCTCATTGCTGGGAGGGAGTGTGTAGATTAGGTGAGGAGACCTCCCTGTGGCTCACTCTGTCACTGCCCCCACAGGGAAGATACCTCCAAGTTCCACAGGGTTTCCCCTTACTCACCCCAAACCCCAGTTGTATTCTAATCATCCCTTAGTATCCAGGCTGCCTCTCTTTCTCTGGATATCATTTGACAGCTGAACTTGACCTGTAAAACTAAAGATGTCTCCATCAAAGGGCCTTGGGGAGAGAGGCAGGCAGCTCAGAATTTAAAAAGCACAACCTAGAACAGTGTTGTGAACATGGATGCTCTCCCCTGGGCCCTGCCCCAGTTGCCTTTAGCGAACAGCCTTACTAGTTTCCCTGCATTTTACCCAACCATACCCCCAGATTCAGAATGGAGTTTTCCAGGGTCACCGTGTAGAGTGCACAAGCTGTACCCCACTCACTTCCAGGGACATTGGGCACAGGAGCACAGTATGAATGGCATCTTCCTGAAGTTGTGCGTTATGGCAGCCCCAGGAAGCCCTACACAGAGATCAGTTTCAGAAACTGGATGCTCGGGGGCCTGAACAACGACACCTGTACCTGCATATATCGCCATCATGAAAGATCAGGGTCCTCGTGCATTGGGCTGCATTTAGGCTGTTGGCTGCAGAATATTTCTACTGTCAGTTCAACAAAAAGTGTGATGATCACAGTGAAGCTTAACAAAGAAAATGCTATCGGGCAATTAGTAAGCCCAAGTCAGCAGGACTGGTGTGAAATTTATCATGTTGGGAACAGCAGGTTCATTTGCGTGTGACAAATGTCGTCATATGAATGCCATGCCCAGGGAAGCTAAGGAAGATAGCTGCTTTTGCTCTTTCTGCCCCTACAGTTTTAGTTCAGACCCTCTTCTCTGCTCTGGGATATCAGAAGCAAGGGGAGCGGGAAATACACAATTGTATTTTGTGCAGAAGTAAGGAAGAGGTCTATGCTGTGAGCTGGGATGTGGGACATTGCTCTTAGGGAGGAAGAAGTCAGGGAGAACAGGATACAGTGAGGAGGAGCAGTTTTGTTTAGTACCTAGGGGAGGTCCATTAAGGAGCTGCTTTGAAATCTGTCCCCAGAAGACCACAGCCTGGGCTCTGCCTGTATGACCTGGTATATTGGGGGTGGGAAAGGCCCCTGCTCAGCCAGATGCTACTTATTATGAATAAACGCTCACCTCCACAGCCCCAGAGTTATAGGCCAGCTGAGGCAACATTTACAGCAGAGGGATCACTGAAGCCTCCCCAGGCCCCTCAGCTTAGGGGCCAGCTATCATCTGGGTGGGTGGCTCAATCTGACTGGGGGGTCAGGCCCCAGATGCCTGTGGAAAAGTATAAGGAATTGGGGCATTATTAGATCCAAGACTTCCCCTCTGATTTCTTTTTTATGAACCTGCTTTTATAAACTCACATGTGTTTGCTTTGGAAGAACATTTGCAGGAGAGCCCAAAGATGTGACCTTCTCAGTGTGCCCCCTTCTCCTTTCCAGGCAGGGTCTTTGAGCCACACCAAGGTATAAGGTGTTCTTGGATGTGAATAAAACATTTATTGGGGTTTAAGACTTTACCATAGCTCAGGAAACCATTGGGACACAAGTGCCTGACTTTGACTCAATGGTACCAGGATTCTTGGCCCAGCAAAGGGGTCCCCTTGTTCTTAGCGTCTCTCTGTTCCCCTCCCCCTGGGGTCTCATGCCTTCTCTACTAATTTCTCCCAGGCTTAACCTCTTCCAATTTTGCCAATCTTTAGCATTCTTGATGGCTTGGATTCTGGGAATAGGAGAGTAGGAAACAGTGGACAGATTTCATTTATTGAGCACCAACTGGATCCCAGGCACCATGTGAGGCTCTGGGAACACAATGGAGAATTAAGCACGATCCCATCCTCTGTGAAATCTTCTGTCTAATGGAGATGAGCAGGAACTGAGCAGCCCGTGACAGCTCAGGGGATAAATGCAATGATTGGATGGGCAGGGCCAGGTAAGGGAGGGTTAAATCCCTTACCTGGTGCATTGAGAGCACTGAGCTAGGGGAGTGGGTACAAAGCAGGGATTGCTTCCTGGAGGAGGCAAGTCCTAAATTGAGACAGGAATGGCAAGCAGGAGTTATTTGGGTGTAGAGGAGGAAGACCAGAAGAAGCAGAGGTGTGGGCAATGTTGGAATTGCTTTAAGAAACTCAATGAAAGGACAAGGAGGGGCGTGATAATACCTTCCCTCAGGCCTTACTGAACATACTGCAATGTTCACACACTAAGAGACTCATTGAAAGTTAAGACCTGGGTAACCTCTCAAACAGAAAAATAGGAGTGACTTGTCGGTGAGGAAGATGCTGACTGTAGCTGACCAGCTCCAGGGCAAGGTCAGACAGGGGTTCAGGAGTTGAGTATGGTGGCTTAAAGATGGCCGGCCACTAATTCTTTGTCATCCAAAGGCAGCCCATTTCCTCTCTCCTTGAATCTGGACGAAAAAATTGTCTCGAGACTTCCAAGTGCAATTTTTCTTTGAGAAAGACAGTTAAGCTTTCTTCCCTTGGAGCCCAACAGTTACACTGTGAGATGCCCAAGTCAAAGGTGGGCCAAATGGAGGTAAATCAAGGTGCTCTGCTCAACAGTCCCAAATGGACTCCAAGCCCACAGCTAGTATTGATTGCAACTGTGTGAGAGTGCCCTCTTGGTTGCTTCAGCAGTATTGAATCCCCAGATGATTCCAGCTCTAATCAGCAACACCTGGAACAGAAGAACCACCTGACAGAGCTCAATCAACCCACAGAATCTTGAGAGATGATTAATGATTGTTGTTTTAAGGCATTAAGCTTGGGGTAGTAGATCACTGAAATATTAGACAAAGGCCAAGTCATCTGAAGTTGAAGGAAAAATCAGTCATTAGTGCCAACCAATTTCACCACATTAGCTCATTCTGCCAACAGTTTTAGTAGCTCAAGATTCCACTTTCCTATTACACACACACACACACACACACACACACACACACACACCATGGAATACTATTCAGCCATAAAAAAGAATGAAATCGTGTCTTTTGCAACAGCATAGGTGGAACTGGAGACCGTTATCCAAAGTGAAATAACTCAGAAACAGAAAGTCAAATGCGACATGTTCTCACATATAAGTGGGAGCTAAGCAATGGTTACACACGGACACACAGAGTGGAATAACGGACACTGGACACTCCAAAAGCTGGGACAGTGTGTGAAGAGGATGAGAGCCGAAAAGTTACCCATTCAGTACAGTGTTCACTATTCAGGTGATGGGTACACTAAAAGCCCAGACTTCGCCACTATGCAATATATGCATGTAAAAAACCTGTACTTGTACCCCCTAAATTTATAAAAATGAAAAAAAAAATTCACTTTTCTCATAGTCCTCTTTCTCTGATTCTACCTTCAACCAACCGGTAAGCATCAGTGGAATATGTTGTCCAAGGCATTTGAGGTGACAGGGGGTGTGTGGAAGACACAGGAAAATACCCTCTGTGCTCAAGAGGTTCACTTATATGTGTGATAAGGCAAATATACCACCCCAACTCCCAATTTGTTCAAGGCAAAAGTTTAGATGTCATCCTCCATCCTTTTCTGCCCCTCCCCACTTAACATTAACAACACATGCTCAGTACCCTTAATATGCCACGTATCACAGATTACCTCATTTAGTACTCAAAATTCTACTAAAATAGTATTTTCCTTCCCATTTCACAGGTGAAGAAATTGAGGCACACAGTTATGTCACTTGCAGAAGTCACAAAACTAGTTCATGGCAGAGCTAGAATTGGAATCTTGACTATGTAATTTCAGATTCCTAACTCTTGAGCATTTTGTAGAATCAGCACCTAACTTTGAGTCAGAGTTTGAGATGCAAATCCTTTATTGATCAAATGACTTCAACTCATTGAATTAATTTTCTTCTGCATAAAATAGGGTCACCATCTGCTTATCTAAATTGTTATAAATGGGGCAGTATATGTACCTTTCCAGATACCTAATCATAGCTTAATCATTACTGGTGTCTTTTTCCTTTCTCCTTCTACAGAAAACAGGCTTCACATAGGATCTCTAAATTTAAAGGGTGTGTAAGCCATGGCAATAGCTTGCCTCAAATTGAACTTACGGTATATTAGGCAGTGGCTTCTACTGAAGAAGTTTTGCACTGTAGCCAGGCTCTACAGTCATTGTAAATATGTTGCTCTGAGCCAAGAGTTGACAAACTTTTTCTGAAAAGGGCCACATAGTAAATATTTTAGGTTCTGTGGTCTGTACAGTCTCTGTCACAGCTACTTAACTCTGGGCCTATAGTGTGAAAGCAGCTGAGACAGTATGTAAAGGAATGTGTATGGATGTGTTTCAATAAAACTTTATTTACAAAAATAGGTGGCAGGCCAGATTCAGTCTGTGGACTATTTAGCCCCTGCTCTCAGGTAAGTTGTAGAGGTTCTGCTGAAAGAATCTCTTCCCGTCCCGGAAAAAGATCCTGTAAGTTAGGAAATTGCCTAGAGGGTAAAATGAAGGAAGTTGGTGAGAATTTTTATAAGCAGTGAAAATTCTGCCGAAGTAGTCCCATGACTTTTGATATCCAGCATGGTATAGCCTTGGCTCTATATCAAGTTTTCAATTCTGATATTGCAATTTTGAAAGTAGTTTGTAGAAACATAAGAATTCACTCAACAACAAACAAGCAAAAACAAAACAAAACAAAACAAAACAAAACAAAAACATTCAATGATCTACTTTGCAACCTTGTGACTAATCCAGAAAGTAGATTCTGTGTTTCTTTAGGAACATACCCTCCCTAGCAAGGTTCCTATAGAAAACCAACCCTTGGAAATAACACTAGGGGAAAAAAGTGTTCCATGGTAAAAATATGTTTAGAAAAGTTTAAATATTTTATTCTCCCTCTTGAAGATTTCTAACGGATGTAAATATATTAAAAGGCTGAGAATTCCTATAGTGACAACATTCATTAATCTTGGTTAATGAATTTTGTTACTATACTTTAGTATAAAATAAAGATCCTATACTTTAAGGTTTTGTGGTCAAGTGACTTTTACAAAATCACTTGACAGAAAACCTTAGTTATAGTATAGGATCTGGATTCAATGAAATGAGCATAATCATACTAATCTGCTGTATCTGGTGTGAAGAGCACGTATGATGAAGCACGTGCAGTGCTTAGCACAGGGCCTGTGACAGAATACACAGGAACTAGGTGTTGGCTGTTACATTAGCAGCACACTTGGGAAATGCTGGTAAAGACGATAGTATGCAAAGATATTAATAAACTCAATTCTCATTATAATTTTCAAAAGAGTTAGTTAATGATATTCCATATCATATGATATAACAAGGGCCATAATCAATCTTTTAGAAATATTTTATTCTTGAAAGTGGAAACCCCTGAGCATGGCCTGTGTTAAAACAGGAGGTTCATGGTGACCACCTCTTTATGAGACACAGGATCCTCAGGGAGTCCTCACTGCTGCGTGGGCAGGTGGTGGTCTGGAGGCTGAAGGCTGGCTGAATGGAAACAGTCAGCCCAGAAAGGGGGATGTGGATGCTGGTGGTCTCACTCTCCTCCACAGCAGGACCCTTTCGAACCCATTCCTACAAAGGCCAGAGGCCCCAGATATTGACACATGCCTTTAAGCCCTTGGATACTTCAAAGGAAGAAGATTAGGAGCCAGTCTCAGAACCTGTTCCCCAGAGAGACGCGTTTGTCCAAAAGTTGATATTATCGATGCAAGTGGAAGCCGAGAGGAGCATATAATTTCTTTAATAAAAGCTGGACTGTGTTTTCTGGGGCTCCTGAGTTTTTCTGCTTCCTCCTGAGCATTCTCAGGGGCCAGGACTGCCTCCTATGATCGGCACGAATGTTTGATCAGCTATGCGTCTTCTCCAGGGCAGCTCAGATGATCCAAAAGGCTTCGGATCTGATCGTCTCCAGAGTTTTCCTTCTTAAATTCTTTGTTTCCTTCAGAATTCATTATAAACGACATAATTACATCTCTTTTTCTTCTCTGATTGAGCATATTTCTCACACATGGTGATTTGCCACTCATATGCGGGAGGAGGCTGAGCGATGTCACTGCCTCTCATCCAAGCGCTCCACTTGCCACTGTCCCTGTCCAACTTTCACCGAGTTTGGGACATTGACAGATTACCCACAGACTCATGAGAAAGAGAAAACTGTCTGGGTCAGCACAAAACTGAATTTCAGAAAATGGTGAAGGCCTTTGCAGAGAATGATAGTTCCTAAGAGAAGACATACCACCAATTGGAATGTTACCAAGAAAAAAATTGGACATGTATTGGTCCCAATATATATTTTATTTATATATGATTGCTATAATTACTTGCTTAGAAATAAACATTCGATTAGACCATGGCATCCCAGCTATAGTGAAAATAGAGAAGAGGATTTGATAGCAAATTATCAACTGTAACAAGAGAAATTTAAAATTAGAAGCCAGCCGCAGTGGCTCACACCTGCAATCCCAGACCTTTGGGAAGCAGAGGCAGGTGGATCACCTGCGGTCAGGATTTTGAGACCAGCCTGGCCAACATGGTGAAACACCGTCTCTGCTAAAAATACAAAAAAAAAATAGCCAGGTGTGGTGGTGGGCGCCTGTAATCCCAGCTACCGAGGAGGCTAAGGCAGGAGAATCACTTGAACCCAGGAGGCAGGGGTTGCAGTGAGCCAAGATCCAGTCACTGCACTCCAGCCGGGGTGACAAGAGTGATACTCCATCTTAAAAAAGTAAAATAAAATTACAGACAGACACGTGAGAATTTGTTCATTCATTCATTTGTTTACTTCACCGATATTTATTGTGTTTCTTTCATTCGTTTACTTCACTGATATTTATTGTGTTTCTTCCAATGCCAAGCACTGCTGTGTTAGGTATAATTATGGTGGTTGAGCAATAACAGCTTATGTTTGTGGAGCACGTATTATGTGTTAAGTATGATCTCATTTAATTCCATCAGATGGGAACTGGTCTTTATTATTATTATTATTATTATTATTATTACAGAGAAGGAAAATATAGCTTAGTGGGGCTAAATGGTTGCCCAAAGTCAATGTAGCTAATAAGTAGCCAATCTTGGGTCTGATACCAAAGCCCCCAAGTTTGGATAAAAGGCTACATTGCCACTTAAAGCAAGCAAAGTTCTTATTCTCATGGAGTTTGCATTCTAGCGGGGGAGACAGTCCATTGAAAATAGAGGCAAATGTATACACATAAATAAGCAAGATGATTTCAAATAGCAGTAAGAGCTCCAGGAAATAGAAAACAGAGTGACGTTCAAGGCAGAGACAAGGCAGAGGTGCCAGGAAGATCCCCCGCCCCAACTGGACATTTGTGAGGGCAGAACAAGTTCTCTGTGAGCCTAGCTGTTTCATCTGAAGGCAGGAACCTGGACAAGAGGATCCTTACGTGGCTCATTTCATCCCACAGTTACATGGGCTGCCTTTTACAACCAGTGTTCTTCCTCTGTGTTCTAACACATGGGATTTTTCCAACCCAGACAAAGCTAGACCACTAGATATGAACAGACTCAGATGCTACCTAAATAAAAAGTCACCTTTGTCCTTAAGCAAATAATCCGACAGGGGACACCCAGACATGGCAGTAAACAAATGTCCAAGTGTTTCAGGGAAAATACTAAAGCATTCAACTGGTGGGCGGTGTTACCCTCCAAGGGACATTTGGTAATATCTGGAGACTTTGGAGGTTGTCACAAACTGGGGGAAAGATGCCACAGGAATCTAGTGGGTAGAGGCTAGGGAAACTGCTGAACATCATAGCATTCACAGGCAGCCCATACAACAAAGAATTATCCAACCCCAAATGATGTCACTAGTGGGAAACCTAACGCTACAGTGAGATAGAGTGATGAGAGAGAGAGAGAGAGAGAGAGAGAGAGAGAGAGGTGAGAGAGAGAGAGCGCTCCATCCTCATTTCCTGGTAACTTTCTCTACCTCCAAAATCTGCCCCAAATTGATGGAGACAAGAGCTTTCAATAATTTTTCAGTGAAACTTTCCATCAAAAGTCCAACCCAAAAAGCAGGATTAGGAAGGCTTCTACATTTAAAATGATTTAACACAGTCATCAGAGAAAGAGAGGGGTTCCCTTAGAGACCAGCAGGGAGAGACAATGTCTAAATCTCTACTTGCATAAAATTGATAATACAAAACATATCTCCATTAGGTTCTTTTTTAATTGAAGCGATGCTTTCTTTCATCCCTGCCAGGAAGAAGAAAAATCATGTTTCCAGCTTGGGCTGCTGTTTCATCTGCTGGACTTACTTGTGAGCTAAGCCAAGTTTCATTAAAAATTATTGGTCTCGTTACTTTTTTTGTTTTTGCTTTAAAGAGTCCCATATGGAACCAGCATCATGATAGGGCTGTAGCTGCACATAGCCATTGGGCATTTTGACCCAGTCTCTGGATCATGGTAGATTCTAAGTGTAGATCTAATTTTTTTTTCTTCAAGTATTTAGTGAATATCTCTGCAAATAAATCCAAATTTAGAAAGTTAGATTGAAAAAATGGAGAAGCAAATCTAGTCAACTCACAGAAATCTTTCTTCCTCTCTCTTGTTCTGTCTCCCAGGGAACCTCTACACCTTCTTCCAAGGTGCCAGCCATCTCGAACTCTTGTCTGATTAAGAAATTCTCTGGTAGAACCAGAACATCTGCAAAAGTGTAAAATATGATCACAGCCCTTGCACAAGTATTTTAACAACCCAATCTTATGATGGGTTATATTTCATTGACTTGGAAGAAACACTGCATTATCTGGGAAAACAGCACAGATGTTGCCTAATAAACGTTTTGGTTTATGCATTGTATTAACCTCATGAAACATTTATGCAAATCTCACATTAACAAAAGGTAAAAGGGCCATTCTGTGTTATGAGCATCCAACAGGATGATCTTTGTTTTGTTTTTGTTGTTGTTGTTGTTTTTTACCTTGGTATTTTATGGGTGTGTTTGTAACTCTTGGGGTTTCTATTTAGGAAGACACAAGGGCATTGCAGATTTTCATCTCTTCTGTTTTCAGTTCTGTTATCATCTCTTCCAGCTGACTTCACATTTTATGATGCTAATGGGGGGTGTGTGGTTTTGAGTTTCTCTCCTGTCAGCTGGTCAGTGGGTCTGAGGGATATATTTAATAGAATCTGACAGCTGATGGAACTGGCCTCATTGAAAGAGGATTTGATATGTGGAGTGAATGTGGCGACCCTGAATTCGCCATAATAATGGCCATTATTATTCTGCCTCTCACAGCCAATATAACTCTCTCTCTCGTACACACCAGTACGTGTGTATAAAAGACATGACTTATGGATGGCTTCTTCCGTATACTGATCTGAGGGCCATTTAGATAGCGTGTCAAAACAGATTAACTATCTTATCCTGCCACAAAATTAAGAGGGGAAAAAAACTTTATACAACTCTGCCTAACAAACACACTCTGTGCCTGTGAACAGAGCCAGCACAGATCGTCTCTGGGGGTGTTAAGAGAGTCAGGCACCCAGAAAAGCTGCAGGCTCCCCCAGTTAAGGTGTCCCCTCCAGTGAGTACCGGAGGGCACTGCCTGAGACATGGTGGGGGCAGCTAGAGCCACAGGTAGGAACCTACCTCCTGAAAGGCTGGTGCCATGGTTCACCTGTGTGCATGTGCCTAGGATGCTGGGGTGGGTGTCGGCCCACTTGGGCCCTGCTGAACTGGAATCTCTGTTGAAATCAACATCTCGACCTGCATCCTGGCAACCTGAAACAGCCACATTCTCTGCCAAACCTGCCTGCCTACTAGTTACCAAAGTTAGCTAACACTGACCATGTGCTTGTTCCCTGCTAAACTTTACCTGTAGTGACCCTTTTAATTTCTCAAGAACCCTAAACTGTAGAAATTATTGTTATTAATTATGATTATTGCCCCCATTTTACATAGGAAGAAATTGAGAGAAAGGCAAGCTGAGTAACTGGTCTCAAGTCACAGCTGATAACTGATGGAGCCAGGATGGAATCTCAGGCCATCAGAACCCATAGCTATAATAGTGACAGTCCTCATCTGCTTCTGTTTGTCCCAGCCAACAAGAAGTATGTGTGAGTGTGTGTGTGTGAAAATATGCACGTGTGAAAATTCTTAGACACAAATGTCCCCCTAGAAATTATCTGGCCATCCCCCTTAGCTGTAGCCAAATCCCCACTCAATCAAGGAAGTTACTGACTATGTTTTTTCCCTTGTAAAACAGCACCTCCTCCCATCCCATGGGCTGGCACAAAGACAAGGGAGAAGCTGTGTGCACCTAGCACAGCCCCAGGCCTGAGAAATTGGCCAGTAAGCACTCACCTCTCCTGTCCTTCATTTCCAACCTCAGAAGCCCACCCCTGTTTCCTGCCTCCTGTCCACGAGCCGACCTCCCCGTCTTCAGCCATGCAACACTACTGTCTGAGGCTATCATTTTAGGCAATGATATCAGAAGCAGTTGATTCCACATTCCTGAAAATAATCCTTTTATTTATCCACTGTCACCTTCTGGCAAAAAAAAAAAGAAAAAAGAAAGAAAGTAAAAGGAAAATGGCTGCAGAGACGGCCGCAGTTGAATCCAGGGTACCTGAGGAAAGCAGGCCAGATGCTGGGAGTTATCCTCATGGCTGTCGGTGTTTAAATTACATAGAGCTGGTACTTTTTAGGTCAGAAGCATAAAACCTACTATTGATCTTGAGCAATGCGTCCAATTTTGAATGTCTGTTAAAGCCCCAGGCACTTCATTGCCACATAATCAATAGTTCTTTTCGTTCTTTCTTTCTTTATTTTGTTGTAGCAAATGTATGGGTTTGTTTACCCTTCCTGCAGGCATCCAACCTGGCCTTTTATTCCTGCTCAAGTAGGACATGTAGCCTGCTGGGGACCCACTGCTCAAATCCTCCATCTGCAGGACTGCTGGGCCTGGGACTCATGAATAATGGAAGCACAGTACCCACTCCTTATAGCCCAGATGACTTTCCAGGAGTACGCTGTACCCTGAAAGTAACCAAGGGACAAGGGGCAAGTCTCAGAGAGAGATGGGGAAATGTCAGATCATGTTTAGCTCAGTGTAGACCCTAAGATAAGATAGTACGTGCAATTCTGAAATTAAGAGTAGAAAAGGGCCTTGGAGATTATCCGGGGGAAACATTCCCTTCCAATTTGCAGATGGAAAAACTGGCCAAGTCTCCTTATGTCTGGGTTGTTGAAATGGCCCAGGGGACATGAACTCGGCCATATGGGATATGGGTTAAGCTTTGATCTCTGTTAAGAAAAAGGTTTCAGGTCGACCAGATGACCGTAGCAGTATTTCTATTACCTACTCTGAGGACAACCTAGTAAGTGGGTCAACCAGGTAGGCTGGTGTGATTCGAAGCTACAAGGCCATGGAGTTCCTGCTTAAAGACCTGGTGGCTGTGTCTACCTGATGGTTTTGAAGAAGTGTCTTCTTCTACAGGCTGCTACATAGATTTGGCCTTGAAGGATGAAGGGCACAGAGGAGTGAAACTGGTGAGGGGCAGGGACAGAGGTAAGAAGACAAAATAACTAGTGGAGCAAAGACAGAAGTGAGAAGCAGCATGGTGCATGGATGGACTTGCAAACAGTTCACATGAGCAGCGGAGCAGAGGGTGTGGGGACAGCAAGAGAGACAGCGTCACAGGAGCCTGTGCGTGCCCTGCACTGAGGAGTTTCCAACCCTTGGTTTTGAAGGCTTTTGAATCAGGCAGTTACAATCAGTGTTGCACTAGAGAAAGTTGGCTGGAGGGCAAAGGATGGATTGAAGGAAGGAAGACTGGGGTCAGGGAGCCAGAGAGTAGAGTACCTAAGAGGCCAGGCAGACCTCGATGATGGCCAAACCAGGAAGGCAGTTTGGGGGATGGGTTTCTTATATTCACAAGGAGGCTCTGCAGGATTGGAGGAAGGTCTAGGTGGATATAGTGATGGGAAGTTCACAGTGGCAGTCAGGGTCACTTAAAACTTCTAGCACTATATGTGAATTGTTGTAGTTTACTGTGTGACTTTTGATAAGTCACTTAACCTCTCGGAGCTTCAGTTTCCTCATCTATAATGTGAGAATAACATGAGGATTTGATGATTAAATGAGGTAATACATGAAACTGTCTTCCATAGTGTCCACCATATAGTAAACCTTCAATAGGTGAGAGCTGATTTCTATTATATTATTGACTGTGTGGAGAGTGTCCAGTGAAACATGATGTGTTTTGAGATAGCATTATTTTTCTTTTGAAAAAAAAAAATGCTCTGTCACCCAGGCTGGAAGGCAGTGATGTGATCTTGACTCACTGCAACCTCTGCCTTCTGGTTCAGCCGATTCTACTGCCTTAGCCTCCCAAGTAGCTGGGACTACAAGCGCACATCACCATGCCTGGCTAATTTTTGTATTTTTGGTAGAAGTAGCATCATTTTTAACCCAGCCTTGAAATAGATTGCTGGAGTCATAAGCCATCTCCAGGAAACACGTTGGAGTTACTTCTCTAGTGCAGGAAGGCAACAACAGAAACACATACCCATCTATCTTCCAAGATTCCTCAGAAAATGACCAACTGTATATAAAAATAAAAAAATCTTATCCATACTGTATATTAGTGAAGGGTGGTATTTATAGGCCAGAAGGTCTGAGGAACATCTGCTAGATACAAGGCAGATGGGCCATATTGAAGAATTCACGATTTCCAAAATGGGAAGGAGGGGTCTGTTTGACAAACATTTCAAAACTGTCTTTTCAGATCCTCATCAACAGCCTTGCTGGGGTGAGAACTGGAGGTGAGAGTGGGCTAAAGCTTCTAGAACTGGTCAGTGCCATGGATAAGTGGCCATGGTGCCAGGGGCACAGTGAAGGGGAAACCCAGAACAGCAATTCCTTGGGATTAAACCCTGAAGCCGATTTTCATCCAGGCCTGGGTCAGGGCACAGCCTCAGCACACTGCTGGCTGCTGAGCTTTAGTAGACATGAATTCTCATCTTCCCAGCATCCCAACTTCTCTTACCCTAGTAATGATGGTGATTTTGAACTTGGAGTCAACCCTTTTCTTCATCCTGAGTCCACATGGTCTAGAAGGATCTCCAGGATGAAGCTATTGACCCAGGTCTGGTCAATCCAGCACAAAATGGACCTTGACACATAGATTGATTCAGAAATGGTCTTACCACCCAACGTGGTCCAATCAGAACGGCTTTCAAAAGTTTAGTGGGAGTCCACAATAAGGTATGACTTCACAACATAAGCATGGCTACAGTCAAATAGATAGATCAGAACAAGATTGGCAAGGAATTGGATAAGTTGAACCCTTAGACACTGCTGGTGAGAGTGTAAAATAGTGTAGCTGCTTTGGAAAAAAGTAGTTCCTCAAAAGGTGAATTGTATCACCCAGGAATTCCACTCCTAAGTACACACCCTAGGGAAATGAAACTAAATGTTCACATAATGCGCACAAATGTTCCCAGCAGCACTGTAATAGACAAAAGGTGAAAATAAGCCAAGTATCTTTAGACCAATGAACATGTAAACAAAATATGATATATCATGCAATGGAGTATTATTCAGCCATGAAAAGAAACGAGATTCAGACATGTGCTGCAACGTAACTGAGCCTCTCAAACATAGTGCCAAGTGAAAGAAGCTCATCGCAAAAGACCACCTGTTGTGTGAAATGTTCGGGAAAGGCAGATCCATAGAGACAGAGAGTAGATTCGTGGTTGCCTAGGGCTGGGGGAGAGGGGGATGGGGAGTAACTGCTAATGGGAATGGGGTTTCTTTCTGAGGTAATGAAAATGTTTTAAAATTGATTGTGCCGATGGTTGCATAATTCCATGAATATATTAAAACCACTAAATTTTACTTTAAGTGGGTGAATTGTATGGTATGTGAATTACATCTCAATAAAGCTGTTATTAATAAAAAAAAAAATGTTTAATGGAAACCAAGGGAAAGATCCAAGCTCTATGCTGTTGGAATTAAGCTGGTGGGGAGGGGTAGGGGAGGGGTGAGGCTGGGGCTGTTACAGCCACTTTATCACCCAGAAGTTTTAGGGGCCACTACAGTGAACCTGAGAATCAATCTCATATAGCAGAAAGCACACAGAAGTGATAGAAACTGGATTCTCAAAGAATTTGTACTTTAAATTCAGCTCTACTTGAAACCAGAACTCTCCCTCGGTTTCCCTTCCTCAGTTAACACCCTCTAAGGTGGGCTTTGTGCTTGCAATAGAAAGACCCCCCCAATGCAAATACCAAACACAGAAAAGGAAGCTTGAGCAGGGAGTCTAAACTTCCCGCCACCACTCCCATCCATGCTGACCCCTTACCCCGGCCTCTTCTAGCTCCCTCTTCTCCCTTCAGCTTCTAGATCTTCCAATCAGCCAAACGGAACTCCATCCAATTTAATCCATTCCCTTCTCCCATCATCCTGGCCTAAATCATTCACACAGGGACCCACACAATCGCTGACAGAACTCCTAGCAATGGGTTAACTCATAGCAATGGGTTAAAGCAAACAAAGAAAAATCACAGGCGTATGAGAAGACAGAACTGCTCCAAACAAGGGGACCACAAGTGCCTCCCAGCTGAATTGAGTTATTGCAGGAGGCAAGAGAAAAGTTTCCAAGTCTGTTAATTCAAGGTGTCAGAAGGAATCAAGAAGAAACTGTGGCTTCCATTTCCAGAGAGCGATTAGAGTTTATCTGTTTGATTCCCTTGCCTCTCCAAACCTTATTATGGCAAATTAAAAAACAAAAACAAATAAAGAGAGAAAGAAACCTCTGTAAGCCATGGATAACCTAGACACTTGAGTACTTTTCCTTAAAGGATGTGATAGAGAAGGAAAGTGGCTGAAGGAAGGCTGCCTTTTGATGCAGACACAGAAACGGCTCCTGCAGAAGTGGAGGGGATTCCCCAAGAGCTGAAAAAGCCCCTCCTCGTTGGGTTCATGTTATTTACTAGCGTGGACCTCAGGGTAATTGGTACGGGGCAAATTAAAAAACTTTAGGAATTGTCCCATTGCCCTGATAGAAGACAACCAAGAGCACCACTCACATCAGGCTTCATGTGGTATAAATAGTGTGGGAAGAAAAAAACAGCTATTGCTAAGGAGACTCAATGAAAGCAAGGATTTGGTGCCCTGATTTGGGGCTGTTAGTATGGTCATGGCAGATAAATACATGCTCCGGACAATAATAAATCTTCCTGCCCTATTGATGCAGGACAGGCAAGCCCCCAAATTGAGGCTTAGCCGAGGAGGGTTCTTGGCCTCTCCCAGGAAAGCCAGCGGTGTTAAACAACCACTTCTATTGAGGCAGCAGTGTACAGCAGCAGACAGGCCAGGGCTGCCCTATAAGCGGTGTGCCCAGAGTTTGCAGCTTAGAAGCGCTGATGCACTCACAGTTTTATTATATGCAATTTTATATTATATACAGTTTTAATTATATGCAAAATAACGGGGGGGTCCATGCAGAAATTTCTAGAACTTCTGGGTTGTCAGGTGTTGCCATGGAAGAGGGAGGTAACTTCTGGGTGTTGCCATGGCACCGATAAATGGACATGGCACACTGATGGGTGTGTCTTATGGGGAGGTGCTTCTGCCCTGACCTGTTTTAGCTAATCCTTAATTAGGTCTGGGGTCCAAGCTCCACCTCCAAGTCAAGTTATGCCTCCTACCTCAATAGGAAAGCAAATGGAGTCCTCACTGGAAAGGCTAGGTGAGGATGACCAGGAGAGGGTCCCGAGCAGTGGAGTGCGCAAATCTCAGTGCCCTGCAGATGACTGCGGATGCTGCTGCCCTGATGCCTGCACAGGGTGAAAAGAAACCTCCAGGAAATGGTGCATTTTCCTGCTGCACGTTGACCTTCCCACTCACGCACTTTCTGTTCCTCATAGTCAGCTGGACCTCCAAACTAGAAAAATACCTACAGAATAGACCAAGAAGTCCTTTCCCTTCTGTGAGTAACTTATTTAAATAAGTTTCTAATAGAATCATTCTCAAGTTGTAACAATGGATCAATAGTTTTCCCTCTGCCAATAGGTACAATAAAAGAAAATTTAACAGAGGTAGGAAAAGGTTCAGTGATTTAAGAAACAGAGCTTATTTTGAGAAATCAAAACAAATACTCTCTTATGATATGAAACTGTACCAATAAACAAGGGTAAAAATGATCTCTGATGTTGGTATTTCCCATAAGATTAGAGATATTGTTTCTTTTAATGGGAATCCCTGAAATCCAGAAAGAAAGTTTCCCAATGAAAAGCATAATCAAAAATCTGGAGACAACAGATGCTGGAGACGATGTGGAAAAATAGGAACACTTTTACACTGTTGGTGGGAGTGTAAATTAGTTCAACCATTGTGGAAGACAATGTGGCGATTCCTCAAGGACCTAGAAATAGAAATTCCATTTGTCCCAGCAATCCCATTACTGGGTATATAACCAAATGAGTATAAATCATTCTACTATAAGGAAGCGTGCACACGAATGTTCATTGCAGCACTGTTTACAATAGCAAAGACCTGGAACCAACCCAAATGCCCATCAATAATAGACTGGACAAGGAAAATGTGGCACATATACACCATGGAACACTATGCAGCCATCAAAAACGATGAGTTCGTGTCCTTTGTAGGAACATGGATGAACCTGGAAACCACCATTCTTAGCAAACTGACACAAGAACAGAAAATCAAACACCACATGGTCTCACTCATAGGCGGGTGTCGAACAAGGAGAACACATGGACACAGGGAGGGGAGCATCACACACTGGGGTCTGTCACGGGGAAATAGGGGAGGGGCAGCAGGGGGTGGGGAGTTGGGGAGAGATAGCATGGGGAGAAATGCCAGGTATAGGTGATGGGGAGGAAGGCAGCAAATCACAATGCCATGTGTGTACCTATGCAACAATCATACATGTTCTTCACATGTACCCCAAAACCTAAAGTGCAATTTAAAAAAAGAGAAAAGCATAATCACGGAAATTTGCTAGTGCTATGAAGGCAATACAAAGCAGATTGAATGGAACAGAAAGCAGAATCTGTGAATTTAGAAGTAAGCTCAAGAAATCCTCCCAGAATCAGTGAAAACAAGGCAAGAAATGGAGAAAATGAGAACAGAGAGAGAGAAAGAAAAAGGGGAGAGGATCCTAGAAAGGAAGCTAGATGTAAAGATCAATTCACTATGTAAGATTTTAAATGGTGGCAACAGAGCAAATGAAAGAGAAAAAATAACTCAAGATATGACAGAAAATTTCCCCAAGCTGAAGGAAGACTTGGGTCTGTAGAATCTAGAGGCAAACTGCCCCAGAAGGCTGTTTTTCTGCTTTTGTAAATAAACTTTTATTGGAAAATAGCCATGCCTGCTCATTTATGCTTTGGTTCTGGTGGGTTTCCTGCTACAACAGCAGAATTGCATGCTCGCCACTGCAGACCCTATGACCTGCTTAGAAAGCCGTATGGCCTTCTAAGAAAAGATTTTCTGTCCCCTCTAAGAGCTCTTTGATACATAGATGGCTAAAATGTTTGCATTTCAAGAACAAAAAATGTAAAATCCTATAATCATTTAGTCCCCCGGGGTGGGGGTAGAAACACCCAAACTACCTACAAAAGAAGAAAGAAAGAAATGGCACTAGGTCACACTTCTTAGTAAATTCTAAAATAAAATATTATCAAAATCCAAAGGCTTTCAAAGGATTGAGATTGGTAACTAAGACTATATGGAGCCAAGGTACCAGTCTTGTATATTCGTAATTGTTTTTGTGCTTCTGCTCCTGGGATGGTGCCTGCAATCCCAGTCATAGCCCTCCCAAAGTGTGTGGGTAATTTTATGGGGACGGAGTCACAAGCAACATTTGTTGTGGCTATTATGTCTTGAAAACAAAAATCATCAAAGAAATGCTCCAGGTGGCTGAAAAATGAAGCAAAATAAATAATTCAGATGTGAGGAAAAGCAATATAAAAGAAACCTTGCTTAATAGAGAACCAAGAAATTTAAAGTTAATTTCTCAATAATTGCAGTTAACATGATTATAAAACAATGTAAGTGTCAAAAAATAATTCTTGAAAGAGATGATACCCAATGTAAAAATGTATTAATTATAACATTCTTACTCTAAAAGCCAGATGGGGCTGGAAAAGGAGTTGGTGATGCTAGTACTGGTAATTATAGCTTCCATTTTTAGAAGTTACTCTGTATTAAGCACAAAAATAATGCTGATATAAATATTGTTTTTCATAAATCTTTGTACACATATTTAATATTAATTTCTTAACAAATTCTTAGAAGGTCAATGCTGGGTCTGAGCATTTTAAAATCTTTTAACATAATGGAATTTGAACTCTCAATAGACATATGTAAGTGTTCATTTTTCTGTACTCTTGCCAATGATGATTATTATTATTTTGATAGTTATAATAGTGAAAATAATGTATGAAAAAGTATGGAAGTTTGAAATTTTTTTTACAAACTAGAGCTAATTAAGGTTATTTGATATAGTACTATAACTTTCACTAGTGTTCTGATATACTTCTCCAATAGAAGAGACCACCACTCTGTTTAGTTTCATTTTTCATGAAGATAGTAGATGGCATGTTTTTCTGTCATATAAATGACAATTTTTTTAAATTTGATATGGAGTCTCATTCTGTCACCCAAGCTAGAGTGCAGTGGGGCAATCTCGGCTCACTGCAACCTCCACCTCCCGGGATTCAACCTATTCTCCTGCCTCAGCCTCCTGAGTAGCTGGGATTGCAGGCACCTGCCATCATGCTCCATTCATTTTTGTATTTTTAGTAGAGACTGGGTTTTGCCATGTTGGCCAGGCTTATCTCGAACTCCTGACCTCAGGTGATCCACACTCCTTGGCCTTCCAAAGTGTTAGGATCACAGGCATGAGCCACCATGCCCAGCCATAAATGACAATTTTAAGGGGATACAAATTTTTTTATTTGGAGACAACATTTATGAGAATTGAGGGCCATTAAATAATTTATAGCAAGTCCCCAAAATGAGATTTTCTGCATCTATTAAAAGTCATATTCACAAAAACTATTAGAGATGTAAGAAGCTTCTGGAAATATAATACTGAGTGAAAAATAGTTGATATCACACAATCCCAATTCTGAGGTTAAAAAGTATGTATTATGTACAAATCAGAAGATAAGCCAGACATTAACAAGGATGGTCTCTGAGAGAAGACAATGCAGAAAGTAAAGTTTCTTCTTTATTCTTTTCTGCATTTTCTAAGTTTTCTACTTAAACATTTTAATACATAGGGAAAAACAGATAACTTGTAAGTAAGCTAGATGTTTTTATCTGTTTCCCTGGCTACTAGGGCAGTATCTGCCTCCCAGTAGACAATTCTGTCCATGTCCACTGAATGCAAGAATGAGTGAGTAAATGAGTAAAAGACTGTGTATCCCCTAGGTGGAATTCCCTTTCCCGGGGCATCTTGTGATCTGGTTTCTGCAGGCCTGGGATCCTGCTCCTATCTGCTTGCTTCCCACTGCCGGCTGCTCAGCTGCTTTGGCCCGCACCCATCTCCCTACCTGGATCTCTGCAGCATCCCCATAGTCGGGGCCTCCCCCAGGTTACCTGCTCCATCTGCTAGGCCTGGGCCCCAGATCTCCCTCACTGAGGCCTACCAAGTTGGTCTTGACTTTGCCAGTTCTTCTTCCTTCTGAGCTAGAAAACTCCATTGGAGAAACTTCTTGGCCAAGGACATGACGCTTTGGGAAATGGATTCAGTCAGTCAGCAAGGCTGATGTCATCCGGATAAGACCAGGATTACATGAAGATCCCCTCCCCAGTTGACTGGTTTCCTTGCAGGGAATGTTAATTTGTAAAAATCATGAATAGATTTGTAGACTAAAGTGGCCCTTAAGAACAGAGCTATAAACACCAGTGTGATGTAATGGCTGGTTCTATTCTGATTTGTCAGTGACAATGCATTACCAGTACTCAAAATGGCTCAAATATCACTCCTGCTTACATGGGAGTTTGAGTGAGGAAGACACTGTTGGACTGTTTGCTCTAGTTGAATGAGACTTAGCAGGTTGGTATAACACATTTTGTCCTATCAAAAATAGCGGAGATTACATAAGCATAACCTCTCCCCAGAGCAAATATGCATTTGAGAGGCAGTGAAACATACATAATTATAGATGTAAAACACTAAAAATAGGCACTGTGCCACACACAGGCAGCTGAGAGCGTGGCACTCGAGTGCAATGCTGCCACGTATGGCAATATTAATAGGAGCTGTGGCACCATCCCAGGTGGCCCAGTGAGGCGATGCAGAGCTATTACAGACAGGAAAAGACAGAGCGATATAAAATGTTTGTGTGCAAAGAAGGTTGCTGCTTATTTGAGCCTGTCAAATCCTGTTCCAGCTGACTGTGGTCTTCTCCCAGGGGACAGGAAATAAGAAGGCATCAAACAACCATGACTGTTACATTGTTACCTCTTATTGTATTCTTATTATAACTAGTCAGTATGAATAATAATAGCAGCTTGTGCTTAAAAGCATGTGCTGTATTTTTCAAGGGATTTTAACCTCTATAGTTATTCAATTCAACCAGTCTATATTGAGGACTGTTTCAAGTAGCCTCTGCTATATAACACAATATCCCTGCAAAACATGATGACTTAAATCAAGCAGAATTGCTTACAATTCTGTAAGTTGGCTGTGTAATTTTCTGCTTGTCTCAGCTGGAAGGTCCCCAGATGACCTCAGGCACATGTCTAGCAGCTGTGCTGGGACACTTGATTGGACACCCTGATGCTCCTTCCTGGGAGAAGACTAGACCAGTTTCCTGATCTGCATTCTCTGGTGCTTCAGGAAGGCACCGGTGAAAGTTGCACTGTCCCTTAAGGTTTAGTTGCATGATGTCACCTCTACTACATTCTTTTGGTTAACGCCACTTACAGGGTCAGCCCATATTCAGCGACAGGAAAATAAACTTCACCTCTTGATAGGAGGAGCTGCAAAATTTTGTGGACATATTTAATTTAAGACAAAAGGACTGAGCTAGAGATTGACTTACATAATCTCATTTAATTCTCACAGGAACCCTGAATGGAAAGGATTGCTATGCACACATTTTGGATACAGAAACTGAGGCTCAGAGAGGTTAAACAACTTTCCTAAAGCCACACAGCTAGAGAGTTGATCCGAACTGAAGATTGTTTCACATCAAAGCTCATTTCTTCCCTAAATGGCAGCATTCCCTTCTGACTTATTAATTTGATTTCTGCCCTCCCCTCGTGGAAGTTAATTAAAAGAATGTGAGAACCTTTTAGAAAATAAACAGGGTGGAGGGGAGGGAATCTAAGATGGCCGAATAGGAACAGCTCTGGAGTGCAGTCCCCGGGGAGAACAATGCAGACAGTGAGTGATCACTGCATTTTCAAAAGAGTTATTACTGCCCACGGACCAGGAGATTCCCTGGCTGAAAAGTGCCATGAGTTTCCAGCACAGCTGTTTCAGCCAGCGCAGTGGGTCTCTGCACAAAAACTCACACAAATCTGGGCAGGCATTTCAACTGAAGCCTGGAATGCTTGGAAGACTGAGCCGCCCATTCAACTGAAAAAAAAAAAGGGGCTGAAACAGGGAGCCAGGTGATCTGGCTCAACAGGTCCCACCCCTACAAAGACCAGCAATCTGAAATATTCTGGATTGAGTTTCACAGCAAGCACAGCTGGACCCAGGACAGTCCAGCTCTGTGGGAAGAAGGACGTCCACCATTACCAAGGCAGTCTGCCTTTACTGAGGCAGTCCACCACTGCTGAGGCAGTCCACCATTACCGAGGCAGTCTGCCATTACTGAGGCAGTTCTTACTATACCTCTGTAAACAAAACCGCAAGGAAGTTCACACAGCAGCTGGGCAGAGCCCATGGCAGCTCAGCAACACCACTGCAGGCAGATTGTGACTAGGCTACCTCCTAGCTGGGAAGGGCATCTCTGAAAAAAGGCAGCAGCACATCAGGAACTTATAAATAAAGCCCCACCTTCCCAGGACAGAGCACCTGGGAAAAAAGGCAGTTATGAGTTCCACTGCAGCAGACATAAACGTACCTGCCCAGCAGCTCTGAATGAACAATGGAGCTCACAGCTCAGCACTTGAACTCCTATAAGGGACAGACTGTCTCCTTAAGCAGCTCCCTGACTCCTGTATATCCAAAGAGACACCTCATAAAGGACGGCTCAGGCTGACATCTGGCTGGTATCCTTCTGGGATGAAGATAACAGAAGAAGAAACTGGTAGCAACCCTTACTGTTCTACAGCCACCAAAGGTGATCCCCAGGCAAGCAGGATCTGGAGTGGACCTCCAGCAGTCCTACAGCAGAGGGACCTGACAGTTAGAAGGAAAAATAAAAAACAGAAAAAAATAACTTCATCATCAACAAAAAGGACATCCACTCAGAGACCCCATCCAAAAGCCACCAACTACAAAGAACACAGGTAGATGAATCCACAAAGACAGGAAGAAACCAGTGCAAAAATGATGAAGACACCCAAAACCAGAACACCTCTCCTCCTCCAAGGGATCACAACTCCTCGCCAGCAAGGGAACAAAGTTGGATAGAGAATGAATCTGGCAAATTGACAGAAACAGGCTTCAGAAGGTGGGTAATAACAAACTTCTCTGATCTAAAAGAACATGTTCTAACCCAATGCAAAGAAACTAAAAACCTTGAAAAGAGGTTTGATGAAACCTTTTTCAATGCTAACAAAAATAAACAGCTTAGAGAAGAATATAAATGACTTAATGGAGTTGAAAAACACAACACGAGAACTTCGTGAAGCATACAAAAGTTTCAATAGCCAAATCGACCAAGCAGAAGAAAGGATATCAGAGATTGAAGATCAACTCAATGAAAGAAAATGAGAAGGCAAGATTAGAGAAGAAAGAGTGAAAAGAAATGAACAAAGCCTCCATGAAATATGGGATAGGTGTACCTGAATGTGATGGAGAAAATGAATCCATGCAACCAGTACCAGCCACTCCAAAAATGTCCCAAATGGTAAAGAGCATTGACACAATGAGGAAACTGTGTCAACTAACAGGCAAAACAACCAGCTAGCATCAAAATGGCAGGATCAAATTCACACATTAACAATATTAACCCTAAATGTAAATAGGCTAAATGCCCCAATCAAAAGACACAGACTGGCAAATTGTATAAAAAGTCAAAACCCATTGGTGTGCTGTATACAGGAAACCCATCTCACATGCAGGGACACACATAGGCTCAAAATAAAGGGATGGAGGAAGATTTACCAAGGAAATGAAGAGAAAAAAATATCCTAGTCTCTGATAAAATAGACTTTAAACCAACAAAGATCAAAAGAGACAAAGAAGAGCATTATATAATGGTAAAAGGATCAATGCAACACAAAGAGCTAATGATCCTAAATATATATGCACCCAATACAGGAGCACCCAGATACATAAAGTAAGTTCTTAATGACATACATAGAGACTTACATGCCCACACAGTAATAGTGGGAAACTTTAACACTCCACTGTCAATATTAGACAGATCAACCAGACAGAAAATTAACAAGGATATCCAGGACTTGAACTCAGATCTGGACCAAGCAAACTTAACAGACATCTACAGAACTCTCCACCCCAAATCCACAGAATATACCTTCTTCTCATCACCACATCACACCTTCTCTAAAATTTACCACATAATTGGAAGTAAATCACTCCTCAGCAAACACAAAAGAATGGAAATCATAACAGTCTCTCAGACCACAGTGCAATCAAATTAGAACTCAGGATTAAGAAACTAACTCAGAACCACACAACTTCATGGAAACGGAACAACTGGCTCTTAAATGTTGACTGGATAAACAATGAAATGAAAGCAGAAATAAAAATGTTCTTCAAAACATCTCAATGAGAAGGAAGACACAACATACCAGAATCTCTGGGGTACATTTAAAGCAGTGTCTAAAGGGAAACTTATAGCAATAAATGCCCCCATGAGAAGCAAGGAAAGATCTAAAATCGACACCCTATCATCAAAATTGAAAGAGCTAGAGGAGCAAGATCAAAAAAACTCAAAAGCTAGCAGAAGACAAGAAACAACTAAGATCAGAGCAGAGCTGAAGGAGATAGAGACACAAAAAACTCTTCAAAAATCAATAAATCCAGGAGGTGTTTTTTTTTAAAAGATCAACAAAATAGACAGACCACTAGCCAGATTAATAAAAAACAAAAGAGAGAAGAATCAAATAGATGCAATGAAAAAACGTTAAAAAGGATATCACTACCAATTCCACAGAAATACAAACTACCATCTGAGATTACTACAAACAACTCTATGCACATAAATCACTAAATCTGGAAGAAATGGATAAATTCCTGGACACTTGCACCCTCCAAAGCCTAAACAAGGAAGAAGTAGAAACCCTGAATAGACCAATAAGACGGATTGAAGTTGAGGCAGCAATTAGTAGCCTACCAACCAACAAAAGCTCAGGTCCAGATGGGTTCACAGCCAAATTCTACCAGACATACAAAGAAGAGCTGGTACCACTACTTCTGAAACTCTTCCAAACAATCCAAAGAGACAGAATCCTTCCCAAATCATTTTATGAGACAAATATCATCCTGATACCAAAACCCATCAGAGACTCAACAAAAAAAGAGAACTTCAGTCCAATATCCATGATGAACATAGATGCAAAAATTTTCAGTAAAATACTGGCAAACCGATTGCAAAAGCACATCAAAAAGCTTATCCATCACCATGAAGTAGGCTTCATCCCAGTGATGCAAGGCTGGTTCAACATATGCAAGTCTATAAACTTAATCCACCACATAAATGGGACCAAAGACAAAACCACATGATTATCTCAATAGAGGCAGAGAAGGCCTTTGACAAAATTCAACAGCCCTTTATGCTAAAAACTCTCAATAAACTAGGTATCGATGGAACATAACTCAAAATAATAAAAGCTACTTATGACAAAACCACAGTCAATATCATACTGAATGGGCAAAAACTGGAAGCATCCCCTTTGAAATCTGGCACTAGACAAGGATGCCCTCTCTCACCACTCCTATTCAACGTAGTATTGGAAATTCTAGCCAGAGCAATCAGGCAAGAAAAAGAAATAAAGGGTATTTGCTTAGGAAAGGAGGAAATCAAATTGTCTCTATTTGCTGACAACATGATTGTGTATTTAGAAGACCCCATCATCTCAGCCCAGAACCTCCTGAAACTGATAAGCAACTTCAGCAAAGTCTCAGGATACAAAATCAATGTGCAGAAATCACAAGCATTCCTATACACCAATAACAGAATGAAAGAGAGCCAAATCAAGAATGAACTGCCATTCACAATTGCCACAAAGAGCATAAAATGCCTAGGAATACAACTAGCAAAGGATGTGTGAAGGACCTCTTCAAGAAGAACTAAAAACCACTGCTCAAGGAAATAAGAGAGGACACAAACAGAAAAACATTCCATGCTCATGGTTAGGAAGCAATATTGTGAAAATGGCCATACTGCACAAAGTAATTTATAGATTCAATGCTATCCCAATCAAGCTACCTATGACCCTCTTCACAGAACTGGAAAAAAACACCTTAAACTTCATATGGAGCCAAAAGAGAGCCCACATAGCCAAGACAATCCTACAAAAAAAGAACATAGCTGGAAGCATCATGCTACCTGACTTCAAACTATACTACAAGGCTACAGTAATCAAAACAGCATGGTACTGGTATCAAAACAGAGATATAGACCAATGAAACAGAACAGAGGTGTTGGAGGCAATGCCACACATCTACAACCATCTGATCTTTTAGGACATAGGCATAGGCAAGGACTTCATGACTAAAACACCAAAAGTATTGACAACAAAAGCCAAAATAGACAAATGGGATCTAATTAAACTCCAGAGCTTTTGTAAAGCAAAAGAAACAATCATTAGAGTGAACTGGCAACCAAGATAATGGGAAAAATTTTGCAATCTACCCATCTGACAAAGGGCTAATATCCAGAATCTACAAGAACTAAAACAGATTTACAAGAAAAAAACAAACAAAGTCATTCAAAAGTGGGCAAATGATATGAAAAGACACTTTTCAAAAGAAGACATATATGATGCCAACAAACATATGAAAAAATGCTTATCATCACTGGTCATTAGAGAAATGCAAATCAAAACTACATTGAGATACCATCTCATGCCAGTTAGAATGGCAATCATTAAAAAATCTGGAGACATCAGATGCTGGAGAGGATGTGGAGAAATAGGAACACTTTTACACTGTTGGTGGAAGTGTAAATTAGTTCAACCATTGTGGAAGACAGTGTGGCAATTCCTCAAGGACCTAGAAATATAAAATCTATTTGACCCAGCAATCTCATTACTGGATATATATCCAAAGGATTCTAAATCATTCCATTATAAAGACAAATGCACACGTATGTTCATTGTGGCACTGTTTACAATAGCAAAGACCTGGAATCAACCCAAATGCCCATCGATGATAGACTGGACAAGGAAAATGTGGCACATATACACCATGGAATACTATGTAGCCATAAAAAATGATGAGTTCGTGTCCTTTGTAGGGACATGGATGAATCTGGAAATGATCATTCTCAGCAAACTGACACAAGAACAGAAAACCAAACATCGCATGTTCTCACTCACAGGCGGGTGTTGAACAATGAAACACATGGACACAGGGAGGGGAGCATCACACACTGACATCTGTTGCGGGGGGAATAGGGGAGGGACATTGGGGGGTAGGGAGGGCGGGGAAGGATAACATGGAGAGAAATGCCAGATATAGGTGATGGGTGATGGAGGCAGCAAACCACACTGCCATGTATGTACCTATGCAACAACCCTGCATGTTCTTCACATGTACCCCTGAATACCACGTGATTTTGTTTTTTGTTTTTTTAAATCTCTGTTTTGCAGATGGGGAAATTGAAAGAGGTAAGTAAGTTGTAGAGTCAGCATCTGAAACCTAGGCCCCTGGACTCCAGAGCTCATGCTCTTGCCTCTTTCACTTGTTAGCCTCTCCAATCAAGAAGAAACTTCCTGTGGGAGGCCGAGGCAGGTGGATCACGAGGTCAAGAGATCAAGACCATCCTGGTCAACATGGTGAAACCTGGTCTCTACTAAAAATACAAAATTATCTGGGCATGGTGGCGTGCACCTGTAACAGTCCCAGCTACTCGGGAGGCTGAGGCAGGAGGATTGCTTGAACCCAGGAGGCGGAGGTTGTGGTGAGCCAAGATCGTGCCATTGTACTCCAGCCTGGGTAACAAGAGCGAAACTCCATCTCAAA
>NW_016107378.1:4540983-4577341 GCF_001604975.1 Cebus imitator | reverse complement strand
AAAAAAAAAAAAAAAAAAAAAAAAAAAAGCTTCAAGTAAAAAATGGGAGAAGCTGTGGCCAGCGTGACCCTGACTCTCATTCCAAATTTCCTCCTCATCACCAGCACCTTCTCCTTTCCTCAACCCACTTCGCATCTGAACGATGAGTCCTGGTTTTGCAGTACCGGCGATTGAGGTGCAGGGTAGGTAGATGTGTTTCTGCAAGTTTCCTGGGACCACAATGGCAGGTGGCAGGACAGGACCCAGGTCTCCTGCCTCCTGGACCTGGACTGTGCCTAAGAGGAAAAGAAGGAAGTTATTAAACCCCCAGGACACTCCCTGAACCTGAGTAGCTCTGTGCCAGTGTGGATGTGGCGGCATTCTTTTGAAGCAAGTAGGGATAAAATCTTTTAAAAACAAGAGAGTTTCTGATCTCCCTTAAGCTGACCAGAGAGCCCAGAACACTTTCCCTCCTGGATAGACACAGTTGTTAAAATGCAAACCCAGCTTCAGCCCTCGGATCAGCAGTAACGCTGGCGAGGCTTCAAGGACTGGGTGGTGGGCTGCGTTCCCCACGTTCCCCACACTCAGGCAAGCCCTTTCTCCCACACCACCAAAACCACACGCTGCTGAGCTTGGCTTTGAAACACAACATCCAACAAGCCATGAATCATGAAGATCTGGACTCATCAGCCAACAAATTAAAGGCTGATTTTCTTCTGGTTTCCTGTCAACAGTTGGGTACCCAAACACCTGTCTGCATCTTTTCCTAGGGGCATCCACTGCCCATCAGCAGAGAGGCTGAGAAGCTGATGTGTAGGGAAGTGGTGGGAAAGGAAACCTTTCCAGAAGGGACTGACTGTGACATTGGGTGCAATCCACCACCACTAGAACTCACCTTGCAGGTAAAGCGTGGTGGGAACCTGATGTATTTTGATGGCGCATTATGGGTTATAAAGCTCTTTGACATCACTCATTCTTGCAAAGGATATCTTATTTCATTTATTTAGTTTTAAACCTAACGTTCATTATGCCACGCACCACAGTAAGTGAGTATGTTATATAAGTTTTTTATTTTATTTATATGTTCTTTTATGTATATGTATATATATATCACATCAAATTTACTATTTTAACTGTTTTAAGGGCATTCGTGTTGTTGTGCAAGCCCCACCATCATCCATCTAAATAAATGTTTTCATCTTGAAAACGGAAACTCCTTAACTTTTTAACACCAGCTCCTCATTTCCCCTCCTCCTAGCCCCTGACAACCATCATCCTCCTTTTTGTCTCTATGAATTTGCTTCTCTAGGGACCTTATATAAGTGGAATACTACAATACCTGTCCTTTTGTTACCGATGTATTTAATTTAGTGTAATGGCTTCAAAATTCATCCATGTTATAACATGTGTCAGAATTTCCTTCTTTTTGAATACTGAAGAATATTTCATTGTATGTGTATTCCACATTTTGTGCATTCATGAACATTAAGGTTTTTTTCCACCTTTTGGCTATTACATATAATGCTGTTATGAAGTCCAATGCACAAATACATTTTTTGGTCAGTTTTTGACAGTCACTCTTCAAAACAAATCTGCAAGGTAGGTCCTCATACCTTCTCATTTTCAGATGATGAAACCTGGGGTGCAAAGAAGGTAACACATCTGTCCTGTCCAAGGTCACCTCCAGCAGAGCCACTTCATTCGTTCATCCCTTCATTCGCTCATTCATTCATTCATTCATTCATATTCGGTAATATTTTGGGGTTCTCTGAGGGAACTACCCGTGTTCTGGCACTATTGTTGATGCTGGATGTACAGAAGTGATCTGAGCTTACACCTTGTAATTCCATAGTCCCCTCTCTTCACCCTCACACACTGCTGCCCCCATATGTAAATATCTGAGATTCTAGAAGTAAATATAACAATTTATAAAATATATATAGATATATACATGAAATATTTATAAAAAGTGAATTTCTATTTTGTGGAAACAAATATAAAATTAAGATCCAGTGAAAGATGCAGAATTTTAAATAGAAAGGGCTAATATGTAATTCAGTGTGGTATGTGTAGGGGATGGTGCACCATTGTCCATCTCAGTGCAGATGCAGAAGGCAAGACTTGGAGAGGCAAAGCGACGGGTCTGGGGTCACCCAACAGGGTTAAGACCCTGCCCGAGTGTTCTGAGCCAGGTCTTATGCTTTTCCCCTGAAACAAACAAACTCTTGTAAAATATGAAAGAAGAGAAAAGCATATTCTGATGAGCAATGTCATCCCGTCAGGTAAAGATGAGCCTTTGGGTTTCAGATCCTGCTTCCCAGAGGACCGAGGCAGTGAATATGAGGCTGGCCTCTGCAACATGCACATCCACCAAGTGTAAGAGTTTGACATGCACCTGCCATTTGATCCTCATAAAAGCTACCTTGTTTTTACACCACCTTACAGAAGGAGAAATTGGGGCTGAGGGTAGTTAACTCATTGTCTCACCGGCACAAAGCTAGCAAGTTGCAAAACTGGAATCTGACTCCCAATTCCTTACTTAACCCCTGCGATTCTCCCACGGCCGAGGAATGACTCTGGTATTAGAAATAGACAAGGCCTCTGGTGGTCTTCCAGCTATGTGGGGGTCCTCAGGCAGGGCTGCTGAGCCACCCCTACCACCAATTCCTTACCCATCTGTCCCTGCCCCTCCCACCCTGTGACATCCTGGAGAACCCTCTCCTCTCATTGACTGCAGTGGTTCTTGGCTCCTTTAAGTAGCCCTGGTCAGTTTCTAGAGGGAGTTTTTCCCTCTTTTATTCACTCATATATTCAGCAATATTTGGATGGATCCTACCATGTTCTGGCAACGTGGTTGATGCTGGACATTCAAAAGTGAACAAGATAGACACTGTCCCTGCCCTGAGAGTTCCACTTGGGGGAGAAAGACACAAACATAATAAAGGCATACTTTTAGGTGGGAATAAAAATAAAAGCCATGGAAGGAAATAAAGCAAGGTAAAGAGATAGAAGCAGCTGGTGTAAGGGTGGCTACTTTAGGCAGGGTGATCAGGGAGGGCTGCATGGAGGAGGCAATATAAAAGCAGAGACAGACACATGAAGGATGTCTGGGGAGGGCAGGGTAGAGAAGCAAGAAGTTCAAGTGTAAAATCCCTGAGAGGAGAAGCTCTTGAAAGGTTTGAAGACTGGCAAAGAGGAAGGTCAGTGTGTCAGGAGTAGCCCGGTGAGGGGGAAGAAGAGGGGAGCCAGGTTCGGACTGGCAGAGGACACTGACCTGAGAGCTGACCAAGGTGAAGACTTTGCAGGGCTTAGGAGCTTGGCAAATACGATTGTCTCAGTATGGCCATGGCCGTTCATACTGTTGCCCTTCCAGGCCATTTCTCCCGCTGGGGGCAGTGAGGAGCCTGCCAGCCCTGCTGGTTTGGAAAGCCCAGAGGACTAAGGCACTGAGGCTGCGGGGAATGGTGGGGAGGGGAGGGAGCAAGTGGCACAGAGCTCCTGGAACGCCAGGATATGGGCTGCTCCGAGGGCTCTGGGACCTTGGTTCTGCTCTGCACAGAGCTGGGCTGTCCAGGCTGACATCTATTGTGACCTCTCCCCATGTGACTTCCCCCCATCTCTCTCAGAACCAGCCTGGATGCTGGGTGTGAATAAGCCCAGTAGTCATCGATGAGGAAGCCTTGTGTCCACGTGCGTAGGTCAGTGGTGAGGGCGAGGAACAGAGCTCAAACTTCAGGTAAGATGGGCTTAAGCTCTGCCACTTAGCTGTGTGACCTGAGATGAGTATTTCAGCCTCTCTGAACCTCTGTTTCTTAATCTAAAGAAAGGGCACCATGATATTCACCCTTCCCTTCCTTCTTTGGGTTGTCATAAAGTTTAAGTATGAAAATACACATGAAGAGCTTTAACTAGGACATGGGCCTGGCAAATACTCAGTATTAGAGTTGCTCTTGTCCTGAAGGCAGAGTTAGGATGGGAAGAGCTGGGATTCACACCCAGGTTGCCAGACCCTATTCTGCCATTTCTGGTCCCTACGTTCATGACAACAATCGCATCAGGAAGGTAAGACTTGTGCTGTTCCTCTTACTCTGATTTGACAGCTGAGGAGCCAAGGTCTCCATGGTTCCTGCCTCGAGGGCTGACCTGGCAGCCACATGGACCTGGTAGCTATCTCAGGAAACTGGGATAGCTTTCCACCAAGCCTGGCCTTGGCATGTGCAGGGACAGGTCGGGAGGAGGGAGGCAGGAAGGAGAGAAGGAAGAAAGAAAAGAAGGAAGGGGGGAGGGAGGGAGGAAGGGAAGCAAAAAAGAAGAAGAAAGAGGAGGGAGGAAGGGAGAAATGAGGAAAGCCAGAAAGGAAAGAAGGATTGAAGGAGGAAGGGAGGGAGGGAAGGAGGGAGAGGAGAAAGGAGGGAGGGAAGAAGCAAAGAAGAGAGAGGGAGGAAGGGGATAAAAGAGAAGAGGGAAGGAGGGAAGGAGGGAGGAAAGGAGGGGAGGAAGGAAGGAATGAATAAAGACAGGGAGGAAGGAAGGAGAGGAAGGAAGGAAGAAAAAAGCAAAATCAAGAAACAAAGTTCCCTCCTCCACCCCAGGCTCTCTGGGTATGGCAGATTGGATCGGCCTAAATGGCCACACACTTTCTTCCATCCTGCAGACTCTTCTCACAATAAGGCCTTGCCAACTCCTCCGTCAAGTGGAATCTCTGTGCCTTCCCTTTGTGCCTGAGTGGGTCTTTGTGATTGCCTCAACCAATAGAGCAAGGCAGTGGTGACTTTACTGACTTCCTATGTCTCAGGAGGTGATACAGCTCCCACTTGGCTCTCTTGGGATACTTATTCTTGGAACCCATTGGCCATGCTGTCAGGAAGCCCAGGCCACTTGGAGAGCCTCATGGGTTCTACCCAACAGCCAACCTAAACCACCAGGTGTGAGAGCTAAGAGGCCTTCAAGGTGACTCCAGCCACTGCCTGTCTGTAATTAAATAAGGAGTCCCAAGCAAGAATCACCTCCTTGTACCAGTCAACCCCAGGGCCATGAAGACAATAATAATAAATGGTCATTGTTGTTTTTCTCTAAACTGAAGGTAGAGCGTTATGCAACACAGAAAGCTGGAGCTCTGGGGAAGGGGCTGGGCTGGCAGTGGCCACGGCTCCCTCCTGTGCTCTCAGAGCTCCTGCACACGGGAGCGGCCCGCTGGTTCCCGGCAGCTCCTGCAGAGCCAAGTACAGGGCCTGCCACGGAGGTACTGCTCACATAATGTTTGCATCATAATTGTATTGATTGATTTGATTCCAAAAAAAAGACAAACCAATATTGTGCTAATTTTTTTTTTAAGTGCTGAAAATAGAATGGGCAGTATGAGATGGGATGGGGCCATGGCAGAGGGTTCTCCTTCTAGGACAGGCTTTCCTGACAGATATCAACTCTGCTCTCTAAGCAGGGACCCTTGGTCCCTGCACATAGAACATCTCAGAGAGAAAAGAACTAGAAAGGTCTTGAGGATCCCGAGAGGGACTATTAGGTGGCGTCTAGATATGGGGGCACCTCAGTCCTCAGATGTGTTGCTTCATTCATATGTTCATCCACTAATTCATTTATCAAGTATTTATTGAGCGCATACTATATGCCAGGCACTCTTTCAGACACTGGGGAAATGCAGTAAACAAAACAGACCAATGTTCCTTCCTCCATTCACCTCCTCACATTCTAGTGGTGGAGACAGGTAAAAAACCAAACAAGCCACACCCACTTCTTGCAAACCATCAGGACTAGGACTTCGTTGCACAAGCCCATTGTAAGGAGAGGCAGACCCATTTTTCTTACCCCAGAAACGGGCCCAGCCTGGTGCACTGTGGGGTGGGAAGCTGCACAAGACTGCAAGCGAAGAGACCTGGCTTAGAGTCCTCAATCTGGTGATGGCCAAGTCACTTTGCTTCCCTGCTCCTGGATTTACTCATCTATCTTAAAGGGGCGGAGAAACCAGTCCTGCCGACCTCCCAAGAATGCTGGGAGGTTACAGGGGACACAATTGTAAACATATTTCATAGATCCTAAAGAGCTCTAGTAAGAAACTAGAATTCTCAGTTGGATGTGGTGGCTCACGCCCGTAATCCCAGCACTTCAGGAGGCCGAGGCAGGCAGATCATCTGAGATCAGGAATTTGAGACCAGCCTGGCCAACATGGCAAGCCCCCATCTCTACTAAACATACAAAAATTAGGTGAGTGTGGTGGTGTGCGCCTGTAATTCAGGTTACTTAGGAAGTTGATGTAGGAGAATGGCTTGAACTCAGGAGGCAGAGGTTGCCGTGAGCCAAGATCATGCCACTGCACTCCAGCCTGGGACACAGAGCGAGACTCCATCTGGAAAAACAAAACAAAACAAAAAACTAGAATTCTCATGATGACCTCTGTCCAGGAAGATGAGCTCTTTTCAGCTCAGCTTTCTCATCCTGACAGCAAACCATGGCAGTAAATGGAGCGAGTCCTGCCTTCCAAGGAAGCCACTGCTAACACAGATGTGGAGACACCAGAGGTCTCACCTGGAGCCACGAGGCTTTGTCCACACCTGTGTATGGGGCAGAGATGACACTTCACCCATGAGCTCCACCCGCTTTTCCCTGTCTCGACAACCTAAGCTCCTCCAAACCTCGCTGGGAAGGAAGTTCAAGAATCTGCCAGTTGGCATCCACTGGGGAGAAAAATGGGGCCAGACTGACATTTCACTTCATCAAGGCCTCACTTTCTATTTCAGTCATTAAATAGAATTTTGCTTTAAAATGATTAATAAGTTTGAATCCATATAGCAAGTTATAGATTAACAATTGTGGGCCCCATAGGCAAGAACAAAAGAAACTTGATTATTGCATTTCATTCATCAAACCTCTAATAAGAATGTCATTACTTATATGCCTTTAACTCCCAACCCTAACAATAGGCCACTTCCTAGGACTTTGTGTGACCTAACAACAACCCAAAAAATGAATATGTTCACCTGCAAGGAAAAATATTACCTTGGATTTACAATGGCCCAGTAAGCCATGAAAAGGAAATCTCAAAAAGGTACCTCTGGGCTCACAGTGACCCGGCCGGCCAATCCTTTCTTCACCAGGCCTCAAGAAAAATATCCAAATGATGTTCCTGCAAGTTCTATGCCCAAAATTATTCCAAAAACAACACCCCCAAAATAGACGAACCGGTGGGTCAGGAAGGGATTTTCCTTAGAGGCTAATGTCTTCTGTGACATGTGATGCATGTGAGTGATTTACACGCTGGCTTGGCAGGTATGATGGGCTGACCTCACAGAGCCATGGCCCCAGTCGTCCTGGCCCTGCATATTTCCCACCCATCTGAGGCCAGGGCTGCCTGTGGTGGCATTTTCCCGCAGACTGTGGGCTCTTTCACACGTCTGTTGTGTTTTCTTTCCCTCTCCTCCAGTAAGTGCACCTTATACGTCTCCAAGGCTCACTCAGCTCCTTCCTCTGCTCAAGACATTTTTCCGTCTCACTCAGCATTTCCACCCGCTGGGGTTCAGGGCAGCCAGCAGCTGCCTGACCTCTGGTGAACTCTTCCCAGTGCCCATTCCTTGGACAGCCCCTCAGTTCTCCCACTTACCGCTCTTTCCTCCTGGGGTGAGCACATTGGAGCTGGGAACAAATGTGGGCAGAGGGGAGTCCAGCCTCTGCCAAGAAGAGCTCTGAAGGGTGAGCAGAGCATTTTTCTTCCTCCGGTGAATTGACTTAGATGCCAGGATTGGCACTAAGAGGAGGATGTGACACTGAATAGGGCCAGATCCTTTCTAGAGGGGAAGATGGTCAGATACAGAGCAGAACCCTGAACCACCAGGAGGGACATTGTACAAGCACCACAGAAAACATACGGGGTGATGGGGGAGAGTTGAAAGGGTGCAGGTGGCAGGGTGGGGAGGGGGAAATCTGGGTTTCCAGGTGCTCATGGGGGTCCTGTATTAGAGTTAGAGATAGGGTTCCCCCAGGGCAGACAGAGCCCATGCATGGTGTTATGAGCATATGGTGCCTTTGGCAAAGAAAAAGGCTCCCCTTTCTCTGGATGGGTGCAGCTCCACTCAGTATGAGGGTCTTGGCCAGCAAAAGAGGGCTCAGCCCACAGTGAGCTGCCCGCACAGCCCCATGCAGAGGCCTCTGGTGACACTCCTGGAAAAATGGCATTGGAGGAGAGACTTGAAGGGTGGTGTCACAGGCTGAATTCTGTCCCTCCCCCACCGCATAGTCATATGTTGAAGCCCTAACCTCAGAACCTCAGAATGTCACTGTGTTTGGAGATAAGATCTTTAAAGAGGTGATTAAGTTAAAAGGATGCTGTTAGGATGAGCTCCAATCTAATGTGTCTGGTATTTTTACATAAGAAGAGAAAATTTGGACATGCAGGGAGACACCAAGGGGACATGCACGCACAGAGGGAAGACCATGGGAGGACCCAGCAAGAAGGCAGCCGTCTGCAAGCCAAGCGCAGAGACCTCACCAGAAACCAAGCCTGCCGACACCCTGCTCTTGGACGTCCGGCCTACAGGACCGGAAGAAGATACATTTCTATCAATTAAGCCACCCAGTCTGTGGTATTTTGAAAGGGGATATCTAAGTTCCAGGCAAAAAGAACTAGGTAGGAAGGCCCTGAAGAAAGGAAGTACTTGGTATATTGAAAGACCAGAAATGTGGCTGGGGCTGGTTGCTAGTCAGCCAGGCAGAGGTGGAGCCTGAGGTGGGAGGAGGCAGCAGCCTCATGAAGGGCGTGGTGGGCCCAGCACCAGGCACAGCTCAGGAGGCAGAAGCCCCCAGCTTGAGGAGCTCGAGGCTGTCCTCTTGTGTGCGGCTGGGGCAGGAGGTCTGGGCACCTGGGTGGGGAGGCTGGAGGGCTGCGTGGGGCCCAGCAATGCTGCTTCTCCAGGGAGTGACTGTGACAGGCACCCTTACCTCACAGACCTCATTTTATAGACCCAAAAGCAGCACACACCCCGGACACACTGAGAACAGCGTACACCCCGAACATCTTTTTGCATAAAGAATTTTTTATTCCTTCTTCAGATTTGTTCCTTAAAATAAGCCCCAAGAGGAAGATTCTAAGGGCCTGAGCCTTTTGTTTTGTGCCTCTTTCAGAATCAGTGTGACTCTGTTGCACTCTCTGGTTTCAACCTCACTCTTCTCAATAGCCCTTCAGCAGACATGAGAGCCCACTTTGCTCCCATCAGTGGAAAGTGAGGGGCAGCAACCCAGAGCTAGAACCAAAGGCTCCCTGCATCAGTTCAGAATGTGACCTCAGTCCAGAGCCTCCAGCATGGCTCACACATGTGGCTGCTGAATGTGAATTCCCCCCACCACACCCCGGAAGCAGAAGTGGGGAGGGCATGCCAGCTTCCTGCGTCTTCCAGGAGCCCTTAGCCCTCTACTGTCCTTGAACTCTGCTCTCCTTGTCCCTCTTCAGCCCTAAGAGGAAAGGCATGAATGCATCCTGCCTGACCAGCGTCTTTCAACTTTCCAGACCCTAGAAAATGAAGAAGAACAGCAAAGACTGGGGTCTGGAGGCCTGGGTCTGAGTCCTGGCTCCCCTGATGCCCTGTCTGGCCTTGGCACTAGTACTCAGCTTTTCCAGAGAAGGGTCCTGATGGCCTCTTTCTCCTAGATTTGTTGCGAGGATGGGGTGAGGTAGAAGTGTAGGCTTGATCCATTGAGGAGCTCTTGCTCCAGTAACACAAATTCTCCTCATGGAGCTAAAGAAAAGGGAATAAGGTAGGTGGGAATTATTATAAGGCTACAGGGCTCTGGAGGCATCTATAAATAAGAACTAGTTTATAGGGGCCAGGAAAGCCTTAAAAGCCTGGTGTGGTCGCTCACAGCTGTAATCCTAGTGCTTTGGAAGGGCAAGGCTGGAGCATTGCTTGAACCCGGGAGTTTGAGACCAGCTTGGGCAAGATAATGAGACCTCATCTCTAAAAATGAAATATAAATAAATTAGCCTGGCATAGTGGTGCACACTGGTAATTTCAGCTACTCAGGAGGCTGAGGTGGGACAATCACTTGAGCCTAGGAGTTCGAGGCAGCAGTGAGCTATGGTCGTGTCACTGCACTCCAGCCTGGGCAACTGAACAACACTTCTCTAAAAAAAAGAAAGAAAGAAAGAAAAGGAAAGAGGCTGGGAGTGGTGGCTTACACCCGTAATCCCAGCGTTTTGGGAGGCTGAAGTGGGCAGATTACCTGAGATCGGGATTTCAAGACCAGCCTGCCTAGCCAACATGAGGAAACCCTGTCTCTACTAAAAATAAAATAAAATAAAAATTAGCCAGGCGTGGTGGCAGGTGCCTGCAATCCCAGCTACTTGGGAGGCTGAGGCAGGAGAATTGCTTGAACCTGGGAGGCGGAGGTTGCAGTGAGCCAAGGTTGTGCCATAGCACTCCAGCCTGGGAAACAAGAATGAGACAAGAAAAGAAAGAAGGAAAGAAAGAGAGAGAGAGAGAGAAAGAAAGAAAGAAAGAAAGAAAGAAAGGAAGGAAGGAAGGAAGGAAGGAAGGAAGGAAGGAAGGGAGGGAGGGAAAGAAATGATAAAGAGAGAGGAAGGAAGGAAGAAAAGAAAAGAAAAAAAAGAAAAGAGAAAAGAAAAGCCCTAAAACAGGTATATCTTTTGGGATGCAGAAGCTTGGGGAGAGAGCTTCCTTTTAGGCAATCTCTAACCCTCTCTGCTCCCTCTGGCTGTCTTTTGAGTGGCTTCTCCCATCACACCCCAGCCTAGAGAGGGTCCGAGATGGCCACTGTCTCTAACAACCGACCAGTGCTTCCTATTTGCCAGCCTTTTCTGCTTCAAGCCCCACGGTCCTCTGCCTAATTCCTTCCTGGCTCTCAGTGTCTCCTAATTCAAGTTCCTAGGAGAAAGGGGATCTGTCCAGCTCAGCACATCAGTGATGGCCACTCTCCAGCCAGGTGCCCAACCAGAGGCTGTCACTGGTCACTAAGGGGGCCGAGGGAGGCTGGAGACTGGGTGAGGTGGCCCGTGTTGGCTTCTGAGAAGGAGGGGATTACTACAAAATGCTACACACAGGCTATTTTGTTTTGTTTGTTGTGTTTTTCTAACCCTGTTGATGCTTATCTCTGAAGTAGGCTGTTGTCTACTGACCATTACTTGGTCTTTCTTTCTCACACCACAAACTTCTTGAGGTGGTGACCATGCTTTAGACATTATCGCCACTTGCCCCAAGGACCCTCTTCTTCAGTCTCTGAAGAGCTCTACCTCCCAGACATCCCCCTTTTTGTTGCTTACAAATAGTGGATTGAGGCCAGGCATGGTGGCTCACACTGTAATCCCAGTGCTTTGGGAGGTCGAGGTGGGTGGGTCATGAGGTCAGGAGTACGATACCAGCCTGACTAACATGGTGAAACCCTGTCTCTAAGAAAAATACAAAAAAAAAAATAACTGGATGTGGTGGCACACACCTGTAATCCCAGCTATTCAGGAGGCTGGGGCAGGAGAATCCCTTGAACCCAGGCAGAGGTTACAGTGAGTCAAGATCGTGCCACTGCACTCCAGTCTGGGCAACAGAGCGAGACTCTGTCTCAAAAAAAAAAAAAAAAAGTGGACTGTTTCGCATTTCCACCTCTGGCCTCTGAGGAGTGAGACACCCCAGCTCCCACCACTGTCCTGCTCAGCAAGGCTCTTCTTCCTTCATGGTCCTGCCTAGAGCTAGAAGCAGACCTCAGGATTACTAGAGAAGCCTTTGGCCCACCTTCCCTCTGCTCTAATCCTCACCTCTCTCTGTCTGGAGACCTGTTATGTGTGACCAGTTGGCCCAAACCCAACCCTCCCGACATTAGAACAACTACATCCAGTGTCCAGCTGCCGACTTTCCAGCCTTATCACTGGCAAAAAACATGTTCTTGTTTGATGTCATTGAGTTCTAACTTATCTGCTGCGATGGCTTTGCAACAAGACAGTTTAGCCAGGCTGAACTACATTTCCCAGAGTGCCCTTCCCTATAGATTTCAGGTGAGGTTAGGTCACAAAGGAGCATCTTATGGGAGACATGGAGGGCAGAGGGGAATCAGCAGCCCTTTTGTGGCTCTCACATGCCTTCAGGTATCTGCTGACTCATCTCATTGATGTGAGGCTACAGCTGAGCCTGCAAGACCCCACCACCCCCTAATTCCTCCTCCAGCCTCTTGAACTGTGATGAAGTTTCCTCTCTCCTCTAGGACACCCACAGCGCCGAGATCAGAGACAACAGGTGTTGACAAGGGTTTCAGTCTATCCTCCTGGGCTCTGGCTCACACCGTGCATCTGGCTTCCTCCTGCTCTTCCCACTTTACTTCCATCTTCCCTTCCCAACTACTGCCTTGTGAACTTCAAGGCATGAAGAGCAGGACTTGACAGAGCCCACCTGATCAGCTCTCTTGTGTATAAGGTCACACTGATGTAATAGATACATATGTCCTGCTGGGCTCTGATTCGCTGATTAAACTCAACTGATATATGTGCCAACATCTATCTCCTCCTGCACCTGACCCAGTGACTGGACTCCACTAAAATTTCAAGTTTTCCTTCATTCCATTGCCTGGATGGATTTGCTATAAATTTAGAGGAATTTGAACTTCAGCAAAATGGCTTCTTTCAAAACCATTGATAAATTTACTTTCTAAAATTGTCACCTCAACATGTCTATGGAAATGCAGAAAAGGAGAAAAAAAATATTCTGCTACAAGCTGACAGTGTGGGAGAAGCATTACAACTTTGCAACGTATTTATAAAATGTGCATGCACCAATAAGTGTATCACTTTCGACAGAATGCTAAAAGTAGTGGCTACTCCAGGTGGCAATGAGTAGTAATATCTTATGTGCTTTCACACAAAGACCTCGAAGCCCTACAGAGAGAAAAGCAGGGCAAGGAATTGCCTCCTCATTTTACAGTGGAGGAAACTGAGGCTTGGAGAGACTAGGTGATGTGTCGAAGCTTCCCTAGCTTGTAAGTCAGAGGTTGCGAGCTCAGGGCCTTGAGAAGCCAACAGAAGCCTCAGTTCTGTTTGATTTGGCACACGCTGTTTTTTTTTTTTTTTTTTTTCCTGCATTTGTATTTTATTCTCTTCCAACCTTTAAAAGCCAGCAAAACAGAACTCTACTCCCCAAACTCCCCCCGACACACACACAAAAATCCTATGTGTTATTTGGCAGCAAATATTGGAAGTGAGTAGAGGCTGCCCCCTTTAGATAGAATAGGGCATCCCCAGTCTCTATGGTCTAATCCCCCTCTTTCACAGATTCTAAAAATATTACCTACTGGCTCCTGTTTCCATCTGTGTCTGAGCTCCTTTAAAATATGTAGACTTGAGACTCAAAGCCAGATTCCTCTGTTCCCATTCTGCTGCTCTTCCAGTGGGTCATGACATAGTCTTGAAGACATCAAACATAAATGTTTTCAGTCATTTGACAAATATTTGCTGAGCACCCTTTATGTGTAGCTTGAAGGGGGATGTGATGAATAAGACAGATATGTGTATAGATGAACAAAATAGGTACCTGAGTGCATGTGCATGCCTGCGCACATGTGTGCATGAACACATAGGAACAGTCTCATCGGTCGGAGTGAGCAGCAACTGAGATAACATGCACGAGCTAGCAGTAAGCTGTAGAATGCCATGCAAATGTCAGACATGCATAAGTCCATCTACATAGTTTTGAAAATTCATTGCATTTTCTATTCACTCCTCTTTGAAAGGGTAGCTCATGTCTGTTATTGGAAAAATAACTGCTTCGATTCAAGTCTTGGCTGCCTGGATTCTTGCTCTCCAGCAGCAGTGAGACATCGAAGCAAATCACTCAGGCTCCAGGAATTATTAACTCTCAGGACAACAGCCAGGGAGCAGGCTGGCTAGGAGGTGGGACCAGTGCTCCTGGTTTTTCCAGGACTGAAGTGAGACTTTCAGTGTTAAAACTTGGAATGTCCAAGGGAAACTAGAACAGGTTGGTCACCCTACCTGGAAAGCATCTCTGGACAATGGAAAGACCCCGAGATCAGAGGCTGTAGGGTGAAATGGGAGCCAGAAAGTTCTGCTATTGGTTTCAAAGTTTTTTAGGGGGGCAAAAGGAACAAATCTGATGGTCTTCCTTGTCCACAGCACCGTGGGCTGTTATGAAAGAGCCCCGTCAGCTGTCTGTGAGTCTCCATCCTACCATTAACTGGCTGGGTGGCCTGGAGTAAGACTTCTCCTTCCTTTGCCTCAGCTATCTCCTCTGTAAAGGCGGGGATTTGGATTCGGAGATCACAGAGCTCCCCTCCAACTGTAATGATCTGGTGCGAGCCACCAATGTTAAACCTACTTTTAGGGTGATTTGGCTTTGTTCATAACCATATGTTACTTACCTCACAGTGTCCTAATAAGCAATATTTACTATGTGTTTTGCCCATGCTGGGCATGCTATTTTAGATATTTTAAATGCATTGACACATTTAATATTCACAATAGTCTCAATTAACAGATGAGGAAACTGAGGCACAGAGAGGTAAAACAGCTTGTCCAGAGCCACACAACTGGTAAGCGGTGAAGCTGGGATTTAGACCCAAGCAATCCAGCTGTCTGTCTGTGCTGTTAAACACCTCTCCAAAGTCAGTCGCCTTTGTGTGTTTGGGACTTTGTAAGCTTACAGTTGAAGAATTGAGACACAGCATGTTGTAGCACAATGTAATGGTTAAGGGTTCAGGCTCTGGAGTCAAAGACCTGGATTTATATGGGGTCTGCTACTTTCTATCTGGGAATATCACTAAACTCAACTCTCTCATCTGTAAAATTATAACTCTCCCAGCTCATAGGGTTAATGAGAGATTACTTGAAAGACACTTAGCATATCCCTCCTCACTGTACACCCAACAAGAATGTATCCATGTGTCTACTGAACGACATGTGCTGGAATATTCATGCTCATAGGAGCACCATTTGTAATAGCACAAAACTGGAATGTCACTACGCCCATCAACAGTAAACAGATGAATAGTCTGTGATCCACACTATGGGATCCTACGCAGCCATGAGTGTGAAAGAAATGCAACCATACACAGCCACCTGGGTGGAGTGCACAAGCTGTATGTTGAGGGAAAGAAGCCAAGTGTGGAGGAGGACACCCTGTGTGATTCCACTGATGCCAAGCTCAAAACTAATCTGAGCTGTTAGAAGTCAGGAGAGTGACTCCTCTGAAGGGTTGAAGTAGTAAGTCAAAAGGGGCGTGGCTTGGTGGGTGCTTTGATGATCTGTTTCTGGATCATTACAAGAAACAGTTACAAGGGTTGCATGAGTGTGCTTATTTTATGAAAATTCATTGGGTCGCACCCTAATGATATGTGTTTTTGTTTTGTTTTTTGAGATAGAGTCTGACCCTGTCACCCAGGCTGGAGTGCAGTAGCACAATCACAGCTCACTGTAGCTTCAAACTCTTGGGCTCAAATGATTGTCCATGTCATCCTCCCGAGTAGTTGAGACTACAGGCATGCTCCACTATGCCTGATTAAGTTTTGTATTTTTTGTGAAGGCAGGGTTTTGCCATGTTTCCCAGGCTGGTCTCAAACTCTTGAGCTCAAGCAATCCACCCATCTCAGCATCCCACAGTACTGGGATTATAGGCATGAGTCACTGCTCCTGGCTTGATATGTGTTCTTGATATGATATGGGAGTATGTTATACTCCAATAAAAACTGTTTAAGCAGATGCCCAATTATCACTGTTGCTATTAACAAATGACTAAGAATTCTGAGGGAGTATGAATTTGCTGTGGAAAGTGGGTGGTCTTTGGGACCGGCTAGTCCAGGACTCTGACCCCGTTCTATCTCTTCCTGGCTGTGTGACCTGGAACATGTTGCTTAACTTCTCTGAGCTTCCACCTTATCATCTATAAGAATACCATGTACTTCATAAGGGTGCTCTGAGGACAAAATAATAAAATACGTGCAAAGGCAGTATAATACCTGGAACCTGATGTGCTTCCGATAAGAGCCCTTTCCTTTCTCCTTTTCTTGCCTTTCAGAGTACCTGGCACATGCAGGGTATACAGTAGGTACATAATATTTTCTTGATGAATGACTGAGTAAACCTAAAAAGTTGCTTGCCTCCTCTCTGAGTGGCTGAGTCTCCTAATCAACGATAAACAAATGGGTAAATAAGTAAAATCCCCCTTCTCACTCAGATGTGGATGATGCTGACCACTCAGAGGTCAGGATGTGGCTGTCATGGGTTCTGGCGTTTACTCTCATTGCAAGCCTGGAGTTCTCTCTAAGAATGTGTTTTCTGCTGGACACAGTGGCTCACACCTATAATCCCAGCACTTTGGGAGGCCGAGATAGGCAGATCACTTGAGGTCAGGAGTTTGAGACCAGCCTGGCCAACATGGCAAAACCCTGTCTCTACTACAAATACAAAAATTAGCTGAGTGTGGTAGCACATGCCTGTAATCTCAGATACTTTTAAGGCTGAGGCAGAAGGAACGCTTGAACCAGGGAGGCGGAGGTTGCAGTGAGCCCAGATCATGCCACTGCACTCCAACCTGGGCCAAAGAGCGAGACTCCATCTCCAAAACAAAAGAAAAAAAAAGAATATGTATTATATGTGTTTCCTCTACCAGTTTACAGACTTGATTGTTTTTGCCAATCAGACCTGGAGAAATTGTCTGTGGCTGCACAAAAGAGAATGCGTTCCACCTGATCCCTTTCTTCTGGTCAAGTAAGCCTAGCTTTTCCCTTGCAGTCAGGATACTCATGCAGCGTTACTCTGTGTGTAGAGGCCAAGACTGTGGGATGGGCGACAGCTGGAAGGAAGCTCCCTCCAGCAAGTAAGCCGGTGGCATGCAGAGCTCTGGTGGAAGAGGGTGAAGTGTCTGAGTCCTGGTCACATGGGAGCAGCCCTTCTTCCCAGGGGCAGTTGTCCTTCACAGGTAACCCCACCTCTTAACACCTTTGCCTCTTCCTCATGTAATTGAGCAGCTACCACACTTTCATTTTATAGCAGGAGAAATGGAGACTAAGTGCCTGTGACACCCGGTCATTGGTCTAAGTGCTGGAGATGACAGTTCATGGGTGCGTTTTAGTTCCTGCATTAGCTTTCAGGTGCATTCACAGAAAATAAATAATGATGCTTTAGCAAGACAGGTTTATTTTTCCCTCACTGAGCGCTCACTTTGATTGGCTATCTGAGGGGCAGGTGGCTTTGTTCCACAAGTCATCCAAGAGCTCAGGTTTCTTGCACCCTGCTCTGCCAGCTCCCAGCATTCTGTCAACCACATGATCAAAGCTGAAAAGAGGACAGTGCAGTGCAGGCTGTATCCTTCAAGGTCCTGACCTGAGAGTTGCACACAAGGCAATTCTGCTCACATCCCATTGGGCTGATCTTAGTCACATGGTCACATTTAGCTGCAAGGGGAGCTGGGAAATGTCTTTAGCTGGGTAGCTGTCAGATAAAACTTGGGGGTCTTATATATACTAACAGCGAGAAGGGAAGGATGGATCTAGGGGGGCACTTTCTCTCCTACAGGGAGGGAAAACAATAAATACATACTTTTACACCATAAGTCAGGTGACAGGGAAGCCTCTTGAGAAGACATTTGAGCAGAGAGCAAATGCATTAAGGTAGCCATTCTCATATTGTCTAAGGAAAGAGGGTTCCGGGCAGACGGAATGCGAATAAGAGGCCCTGGCTAGGTGGGAGGAATGAGCTTGGTGTGTTTGAGGAAAACAGCTTAGAGAACAATTATGAAGAGTCTGGCAAATCACAGGAAGCGGATTGTATTAGTTCGTTTCCATTCTCTGATTAAAAAAACATACTGGAGATTGGGTAATTTATAAAGAAAAAGAGGTTTAATGGACTCACAGTTCCATTGTGGCTGGGAAGGCCTCACAATCATGGCAGAAGGTAAAAGGTGTGTTTTACATGGTGGCAGACAAGAGAGAACTGGTGTAGGGAATCTCCCCCTTATAAAACCAGCAGATCTCATGAGACTATCGTGTGAACAATATGGGAAAGGCCTGCCCCCATGGTTCAATTACCTCCCACCTAGTCCCTCCTATGACACATGGGAATTGTGGGAGCTACAATTCAAGATGAGATTTGGGTGCAGATATAGCCAAACCATATCGGGGGGTCTACAAGGCTATTCACTCCTTCCTCTTGGGCATTCTGGGGCCCTTAGCATGGATTCCCCTTCTCAAGGAAGTTGCGTGTGTGTTGGGGGAAGGGGCAGAGAGTAGGTGCAGAAGCCATTCAGGAGGCTGCACACTTGTCCAGGTGAGACGTGGGGCCTTTGTCTAGGTTGAAAGGAGAGGTGAAATTGGTGATATATGTTTTATCCATGAAGAAGAGGAACAGCATACATTGTTAGGAAAGTAGACTGGGGTCAAAATTTGGGGTAACTTTATATGACTTGCTAAAAACCAAACCAAACCTCCAGGATGTTACTTTGTAGGCATCAGAGCACCTTGGGAGGGTTTGGTGCAGAGGCATGGTATAGGCAGGGCTACACTTTAGAAGTGCTCATAAACTCGTCGGGGGAGTGATTTTATTAAAGACGAACAAGAAAAGGTTAGGGGAGTATCATGTCAAGATGGAAAAGGAGAAGTGCCAAGATCCAGCTTTTAGTGCTGATGGAAATTCTAGATCTGCTCACAGTCAGGCACCAAGCACACAGAGCCTCCGGCCAAGAGGGATAAAGTGGAAAGAGTTCTTAAAGACGTGCGTCCACATACACATTGCTCCCAAAGAGCCCCATATTGCCAGACGCAGCAGCAGGAAGCCATTATGAGAGCTTGCACAATCTACTCTAGCTGAGAATGTTTCCCAATATAATTTACAAAATTTCAGTTGGAAATGCATTAGCAGTTGAGCAGTGAGGAACTTCAACGGGGTAGACAGGAAAACTAAATTAAAACCCCAGCTTCGAACACGATCGAACCGTGTGTGCAGCCCCTGCAGTCTTCTCTAACCTTTTCAAGTCCAAAGAGGCCTTTTGTTTTACCCAGTTTATGGGCTGACTTTCATTTGATTTGGTTTCAGAAAGTTTTTATGGAATCCACTTAAGTGATTGCTGATGAGCTTGCATGCAAAACCATCCGTTCACACATCCATCAGAAAAGGATTTCAGAAGGAAAGAGGGGCAGACATCAGAAAACACACAGAGAGCATAAAGTTGGGAGCTCAAGGACAAGCACAAGGCAGAAAGACAGGCATGGAGACAGAAAGACAGAGAGAAAGAGAAATTCAGAGGGAAAGACATTGAGGGAGAGAATGAGAATAACACAATGCACTTTCTTTCTCTATGCTGCCTTGAAAAGTAATAGCTTATACCCAGGTGACTCTTCCCATTAAGTTGTACATGTCCTATCCTGGTCACATGTCAACTGGCCCATGCGTTGGAAAGTTTTGCAGGTGTCTGAAAGGCTGTTCACTCTTTCTTCTTGGGCACTGGGGGGCCTGTATTATGGAATCCCCTTCTCTTCCAAACAGTGCCTTCTTAGGCTCCTGTCTCTTCCCAGAATGACTTCCTTCCTTTCTAGCAACTCAGTGTTTTTCTTTTAGCTCCACCTCCTAAGAGCAGCCTTCTAGTTCTGTTTGATATCACAGGGTTAGTCATTTCCCTTTAGGAATTGTAAACATAAGTGACACTCTGGATGAAGTCTAGGCTGGGTCCTCAGTCCTCTTTGGAGAATGAGAGGTGTCTGTTCCATGGGCATTGTGACCAGGAAGACAGGGAGAAGGTCCTGGGCCATTCCCAGTTGAATAGTCATCACTGATTCCCCCTGTCCATCCTATACCCCTCCATTTCAGAGAAAGAACCCTGTTTAGAATCATTTGCAGCACCCCTTGTGTATCTGTCAGGTGCTATCATCTGGGACAAAGCCTCTACCTTCACTGAGAGGACATTCCAGGAGGCAGGTTACAATAAACAAGCACACAAATACATCACAGTATTCCCAGAAGAAATCAATGCTTTGCAAAAAATTAATAATAAAGTGGTAAAATGACAGTGCATGGTTGGTGGGAGAGGTGGTTTCTCTAGATGGGGTTGGCAGGAATTACCACTCTGAGAAGGAACATTTGACTAAAGACTAAAATATTGTGAGTGGGGGAGGGCAAGTAGATATCCTGAGATGGGAATAAGCTAGATATTGTCAAGTAACAGAAATGAATGCCTTTCTATTCCTTGGTTGCATTTGGAGAGCTAGAGAAGTTGTGGGAAAAAGCAAGTTTAGTATCTTCACTTGCAGCATGTGCTAATGTTACCTACACAGCAGTGGACATGAAATGTTTAAAGAGCAACCTCCTTCTACCCCACCCCACACCCATGCAAATGTCTGCAGTCAAGGAGGACACTTGACAATGGAGTGGAGGGAGAGTCCAAGACTCCATGCCCTGAACCACCACAGAGTTTTCCAGCCGAAGCTGCTAGTTCCATCCACAGCCTGAGAGTGGCGAACCCCTCTTCCTACCCGCCCCTGCAGCTTAGACTAACTTCCAGACACAGCTAAGCCAGGAAAAGGCAGGTCTAACCAAATGCCCAAACCAGGGCTGCAGGCCTTCTGTAGGATGCAACAAAGGGAGAGGGAAAACAAACCTTAACTCTTAGGATCTAAAGAAGAGAGATGGATACAACTTTAAATACGCAGTTGATTATTCTTAATACTTAACGCTGTGTGGCTGTGCACAGAATTGAGATTTTTCTGCAACTGGTATTAAACACGGGTGGACTTCTTCCATCCAGACCGAGCTGTAACACAAAAGCATGTTGATGCTGCAAACCTCGGTTTATGAAACAAGAAAGAAATGCACACAGAAAAGAGAATATCTGAAGTCACACGTGGATAATTCCCAGGGAAGAGAGATTAGCAGCAAACTTCACTGTGTGTATATGTGTGATTTTATATGTAATTTATAGCTGTATATATATAAAGTTGTCTACATAGAGAAGAGCTCTCTAACAGGGCTCCTTCTCATCTTAGAGTTCCAACCATCATTTATGGGAAGAACTAAAGCCAAGCAGAAAATAAATGGAAAGAACCAGTGATTTTAAACCTGATCTTCTCTTTGATTACATTAAAATTTTAAACTTCTGTATGGCCAAAAATAAAGAGAGAGAGAGAGACAGAGAAAGTCCTAAGCGAAGTCAGAAGCCAAGCAGCAATGTGGGAAACAGCCTCACATAATAGACAAAGGGCTAATTTTTACTATTTACAAAGAGCTCTTACAAATCAATAAGGAAAACACAAACAGCCCAATAGATAAATGAGTACAGTACAGGAACAGGCAGATAGCAGAGAAAAGCAACACATTTGGCCAGTGACACAGGAAAAGAAGCCCGATCTTACAATGAAAGAAATGAAAATTAAAACTCTATCTTTTTAAAGCAGATGGGCAAAGTTTTAAAATTTGGTCTAATTTGGAACCTCCAGAAGCGGACCCTGAGATGTTTCCGTAGAAGTAGTTGATTTAGGAGGAATCCCAGGAAATGCCAGGAGAGGAATGGGGGGAAAGACAGGGAAGGGAAGGGAAGAAATTAATTGAGTTACCCTTGTCACTAGAGCTTAATTCCACAGAGGAACTGGGGCGGTGAGGGGAACACTCAGAGTTATGGCAGCTGAGGGAGAGAGAGCTGAGGTACTTACACACCAGCTCCCATCACACACTCATCAAAGGCTGCTGCGGGAGGGCTGCTCATTAACTACCCAGTCCTCTGGGCTGCAATGAACCCTGGGCAGCCAGCAAAACTCAAGACAAAGACCTGCAGGTGCTGACAGTGGGAAGTTGGACATTGGACAGCATGCCCTGAAATGATAAAAGTTAAAAGGATATAGGATCAGGGCATCAACACAGAGTCTGCTATCTAAGGTTGCCTAGAGGAAAAGAAGTCATTATACGAAAAAGATACTTGTACATGTTTATGGCAGCACATTTCACAATTGCAAAAATATAGAACCAGCCCAAATGCCCATCAATTAATGAGTGGATAAAGAAACTGTGATACACACACACACACACACACACACACACACACACACACTGGAATACTACTCAACCGTGAAAAGAAATGAATTAATGGCATTCACAGTGATCTGGATGAGATTGGAGATCATTATTCTAAATGAAGTAACTCAGGAATGGAAAACCAATCATCGCATGTTCTCGTAAGTGTGAGCTAAGCTAGGAGGATGCAAAGGCGTAAAGATGATACAATGGACATGTGGACTGTGGGGGAAGAGTGGGAAGGAGGTGAGGAATAAAACGCTACAAATTGGGTTCAGTGCATTCTGCTCAGGTGATGGGTGCAGGAAAATCTCACAAATCACCACTGAAGAACTTATTAGTGTAACCAAACACCATGTGTTTTCAAAAACCTATGGAAATAAAAAGTAAATAAATAAATACATACATACATACATAAAAAGAAGGTTGCATTTGTTCAGTTCTAACTGTGTGTAAGGCACAAATTCAGTGTTTATGTGTGTCACCATCTCACTGAATACTTAAACTGACCCTATGATATAAATATTACTTTTATCCTCATTTTAAAATGAACAAACTGAGATCCGAAGAGGTTGGTTAAGTACATTTCCTAAGGTCCTGCAGCAATGAGATGAAGGGGAAATGATGCATTTCAGGCTGACACCCTGCCCCCCTCTTGACCAGTGTGCCTTCTATAGGTGGCAAGAAATATTTTCCCATACTGTAAATGGAAGCGAACATCTGGCTGGTGCAATCTCTTTGGAGGGTCAGTTGACAATGACCATCAAAATCTTAAATGTACACCTCATGAGATTCAACCACTCCACTCGCAGGAATTTATCCTATAGATATATTTGACAAAGGGAAGTAATCACAGTGCTCTTAACAATAAAAAAATTAGAAGCAATGTCACTGGATTTTTCATAAAGGGCAGGTAAACATTTTCTGGTGTGTCAGTGTAATAAAATATCATGGAATAGTCAAATATAAGGGCAAGGAGTGATCTGTGGAAACAGGAAAAAAAGATCTACATGTTAAAATTGTGTTTCTTATTTTAAAAGAGCATGTAGCAACAGAGTATGTTTGGTGTGACTCTGTTTGTTTAAAAGGAAAATGACTATTCATTTATCACATGTGCTTGTGTAATGCTCAAAGAGAACACTGGTTAGGACTAGCAGTCTGAGAGGTAAGTGGGAGAACTTTTATTTCTCACTCTATACCCTTCTGAATTATTCAGATTTTCTCCCATGTGTTAATTTTATAGCTTAAAAATTATAGTAAAAATAGTAAATCAACAAACAAACCAATCCATTACTATCCTTGGGATATTATTAATAACATCTGGTTTCTTTGGTCCACCCTGACCTGACTCTCTTCTTCCCCCAGGTGTGCCCTTCTCTTAAACGTAGTCAGTCTTTTCCTCTCCCTTTTGCCAGGCTCCTCCTTTCCGCGGGATGCCTCCTGTTTATTCTGCTATCTTTTCAAATTCTACATATCCTGCAATCCCTACCTCACTACCACCTCCTCCCAGAAGCCTTCCTGGGCTACTTTGGCTCCCAGCCAGCTCCTTCCTCTCCAAACACTTATAGTAACTGTGGTTGTACCAAACACATGGTCTAAAATCTCAATTTTCTTTATTCTCCTTCCTATCTTTCAGGTTTGTGTTTTGTTTTTCCAGGTAGTCAGAAAATACCTTCAGAGGAGGGGCTATGACTTACAGGAAAGGTCATGAAACAGACACCAAAGGAAGGAAGGAAGGAGGGTGGGAAGAAAGGAAGGAAGGAAGGAAGGAAGGAAGGAAGGAAGGAAGGAAGGAAGGAAGGAAGGAAGGAAGGAAGGAAGGAAGGAAGGAAGGAAAGGGGGAGGGAAGGGAAGAGAAAGGAAAGGAAGGGAAGGAGAGAGGAAGGGGGAAAGAAAAGGGAAGGGAAAAGCAGGAGGGAGAGAAGGAGAAAGGGAGGAAGAAGGAAGGAAGGAAAAGACACACACACCTATTGGAAATATTTACCTATATCATTAAAGAAATGATTCTACCCTTTGCAGATATTAAACTGAAGGGAACTAACACCTTATGACAGGGACTCCCATTAGCTTGGAAGTGCATGTATGTAGGAGATGGCATCCAGGGGCTGAGGGCAGGGGTCTAGAACACTGTCTGTTAGGGTGAGGGGCGAAGAGCTCTAACTGCACTTGCCATTTGCCATCCTGAGATCAGCTGGAGTAGGTCCCCTTTGGAATGCTTTCCCCAACCTTGAAACAATTACACACCTCTTCTGTATGTACACCCTTCTCTGGTTTTACGACTGGTCCCACAAGCCACATGTGAGTTCATGGAAGACTCAGCACTAGAACCAGGGCCCTGGCCTGGCACACACGCCTTCATTCATCCTTCACTTGAAACCCCCAGCAATGCATGACACAGCAACACAAAAGGAATTTTTCCAGCCCTGCCGAATGGGGCTGAGCTGGTGGTACCAAGCAGTGCTTCCTTATGGGAATTCCTTTCCAGCATTTCTTGGGAAATTTATGTTTTTTCAACTCCTGAGGATAATTAGTCAAGGAACTGAGAAAATGAGAAAAAGTATTCTAATTCTCCCGTAAGAAGGAGAGCTTAGCAATCAATATGCAGGCATTACTTGTTGGAAGGAATCTAGTGATATCAAGCAGAAAGCCAGAACAGGGGACACTGACACATGAAGCCGAAGCTGAAGACGTTTCCAGGAACTGGGACCAGAGTACACAGGAGCGAATCAGTCATCGCCTCCTCAGGCTCACTTGCAGTTGTGTGTTTGTGGTCCTGTAGGCTGTTAATGTGAGCCATTCTTGCAAAGAAAATAAAATATGAATGTATTTATATGTATAGTATACTTTATTCAAGTCCTGTGGGTGGAGTTCCAAGAAATTACACAGTTGGAAGCAAAGTAAGTTCTGTGGCAACTTCTTGAATCTGTGTAGTGTTTTCAACCTTGCTAGAGAACTGAATGTCACATTATTCTAATATTACCCAGTAATGTTCACTGGCTCTTTCCAGGATTTGAATATTTGCTAGAAGCAAATATTTTTTAATAAATTTTTTGTAAAGCTCTCTGTAAATAGTATTCAACTTACTATTTCTTATATATCCATCAACATTTTTAGGTACACATAATAATACTAAACAAAAGAGTATGAGGAATGTTCAAAGTATTTTAAGAATAACTTATGATTTGAGGAATTCCAAGTTCTTGTCCCCAGATCTCAACTGTTGGGCATTTGGAAACATGAGTGCTGTCAGAGAGTATATTGGTTTCTCAATTACAAGAGCTTTGCTGTTCAATACATGGATGGTGAGGTCTTCTGAGGCCGCTCATAAGCCCCAGAAATAGCACACAAACCAGTCATCACACATGTCCTCTGTTATTTACCAGCAGGTGAGTGAGTAGCCACCAGGGGCTGGTGACGGGTGCTGCAGCTTATAGGGGACTGCAGTGATGATGACGACGAGGAGGAGGAGGACGTCTGGGTGCATGCATGCATGCGTGTGTTTGCTTTTGCCAGATTCTCAGTGTGCATTTGAACACTGGCTTTTCTGGGCTGTAAATTTTCCATCTGTAAAATAAAGAAGTTAGAGAAGCCAATTTTTTTTTTTCAAATAATACTTGCAGTGAAACCTGACCCTAAGAAAAAAAACCCCAAAGTGGACCACAAAATAACAGCAATATTAGCTACGTGCCTATCACGGTTCAGATCGCTACATACTTATCAACTTCATTGAGCTTCACAATAGCCCCGTGTCCATAGTACAGATGGGAAAACTGATGGGACTTCAGAGAGATTTAAGGAACTTTCCCTGAGCTACACATAAACAGCCTGGTTCTGGAGCCAGGTTTGGGTGGGCAGCAGAGAGCCACTCTCTGCCTGTTCAACCTCCGCTCCCTTGGTCCCCACAGAAACCATGTGCTCCCCAGAATACAGCAAGAGAAATCAACGCCCTAAATGATTGCCGAGGTCTTTTTCAGGTTAGGTCTAACTAAAAAATATTTTAAATACTACTGTCCATTCTGAAGTTTCTGGAAATTTGGAAATCTGTGGAGCATTTATAGCACCTCGCATGAGCATCACTCAACCCCTAAAAGACAGAAAAGGCATGGATTCTTTGCCTGGTGTTTACGACAAGAAGCAGAGAGATCAGCCTTAGGTCATACTTCAGTTAAATGGCAGGGACAGTTCTAGAAATCAGGTCTCCTGAGTCCTGGCTCAGGTTATTTTTTTTTTCTCCCCTAAGGCATATGAAAGCACTTTGTCAAGTGTGAACGCTGTACAAATATTCAGTATTACTTTTTCACACCTGTCTCCCCAGCCTTAGACAAAGCAGTGTTCAATAAGGATCTGTTGAATTCAGTAGCCGATTATGCCTGCTTTATGATTATAGAATGCAAGTCAGAAAAGAACAATGGGGAATCTCATGAATTATCATTCTGTTTACCTTTCCATTGTCGATCCTAATCATTTATTTCTTTCAAGTATGCCCTCCGCTATCCATAGACTAACACACACACAAAAGGGAGCAGGCATTTGCTGATTACTCTTCAGCTGACCATGAGGGTGAGTGGCCCAGAAGCACAATGCATAATACAGTAACCAGGCTGGGATTCCAATTTTGCTGCAGAGCTGCAGAGGAAGCCCTACATTCATGCACCAATATCGTCACCTTACGGGGCCATACCACCTCCAGGTGCTTCTTCGTTGAGAGCCTCAAAGATCTGCTAATGCTTTGATGCAGAAATTCCAGTTCAAGGGATTTATTCTAACAAGATTTGTAACCCAAAGACTGGTTACAGAGATGTTCACTGCAACACTGTTTACAAAAGCAAAAGAATTAGACCAGCCTAGAGGTCCTCAACAGGGAGTTGGCTGAGTATTTTATGTTAATTCTAGTCCATGGACTGTAATTTAGTAGTTGGAATTTTTCGTGTGCAGAAAATCCTATAATTGCATGAGATAATCTTCACAATATACTTTTAAGACAAAAAAAGCAGATAATATAATAACAAGGGCTACATGGGCTGAGATGTATTATATATATATTTTATATCTATTTTATGTAGAAAACTTTATATATTGTGATATATATACACACACACATATATATGTACTTCCAGCCTCATTATATGTCTGTTTTATATATAAACATATAATGAGGTTGGAAATATACATATTAAAATTTAATAGTCATGGCTGGGCATGGTGGCTCATGCCTGTAATCGCAGCACTTTGGAAGGCCAAGGTGGGAAGATTGCTTGAGCCCAGGAGTTCGAGACCAGCCTGGGCAACATAGTGAGACCCCATCCCTATTTTGAAAAATTAAAGTTTAGCCTGGACTAGTGACATGCACCTGTGGTCCCAGCTACTCAGGGGACTGAGGTGGGACGATGGCTGGAACCCAGAAAGTCAAGACTGCAGTGAGCCATGTAGCATGGTCCACAGAGTGAGACTGTGTCTCAAAAAAATTAACAGTAGTTATTTCTTCATCAAGGAGATTATGGATGGTTTATTGTTTATCATTTTGTTTATCTCTAGTTTTATAAGTAAGCATATTTTCTTGCATAAACAATAAAATTGTGCTAAAGTGGTGCTATGCAAGGATACCTAATAGCACTAAAGAATGTTTATGTTATAGCTTTAATAATATACTAAAAAGTGTAAATAACATTTATTGAGTGCTGTTATATGCAGCCACTCTACTAAGTCCTTTACCAACTTGCTTTGTTCAGCAATCACAAAAATCACGTAAGAAAGGCATTATTACTTACCCTATTTTATAGGTAGAATATCTGAGGTTTAGGAAGGGTGAAACTGAAACCACTGCATGTCACTTTTCCTCTTGTTAAATCCAGTAGCAGGTAAAACTCATTTGTATGTACACAAGACTACACACACACACACACACACACACACACACACACACACACACACATCTGTGCTCATGCACACACAGTCACACAATATGCAGTTGTTTTCTTCCATGTGTGGTAAGAAACTGAATTGGTTTTATTTCTTCATTTTAATTATCTATATTTCTTTTTTTCTTTTTTTCTTTTTGCTTTAAGTTTTGGGATACACGTGCAGAATGTGCAGGTTCGTTACGTAGGTATAGAAGTGCCGCGGTGGTTTGCTACACCTGTCAACCCGTCATCTAGGTTTTAAGACCCACATGCGTTAGGTATTTGTTCTATGCTCTCCCTCCCTTCACCCCACCCCCCAACAGGCCCCAGTGTGTGATGTTCCTCTCCCTGTGTCCATGTGTTCTCATTATTCAACTCCCACTTACAAGTGAGAACATTCAGTGTTTGGTTTTCTGTTCCTGTGTTAGTTTGCTGAGAATGATGGCTTCCAGCTTTGTCCATGTCCCTGCAAAGGACATGAACTCATTCTTTCTTATGGCTGACTTCTTTTTTTTTCTTTTTTGAGGCAGGGTCTCACCTGTCGCCCAGGCTGGACTGCAGTGGCACAATCTTGGGTCACTGCTGCCTTGACCTCCCATGCTCAAGTGACCCTCCCACCTCAACCTACCGAGCCTACTACAGACATGTGCCACCATGCTTGGACTACCTATCTACATTTCTTATTTTATTTTATTTTTTCAGAGACAGGGTCTCATTCTGTCACCCAGGCTAGTCTGCAGTGGTACAAGCATAGCTCACTGCAGCCTCAAACTCCCAGGCTAAAGCAATCCTCCCACCTTAGCCTCCTGAGTAGCTGGGACTACAGGTGAGCACCACCATGTACAGCTAATTTTAAAATTTGTGTTGTTATTGTTTTTTGCAGAAATGGGGTCTCACTATGTTGGCTAGTCACAAACTCCTGGCTGCAAGCAATCCTCCCTTCCTAAAGCATTGGGATTACAGGAGTGAGTTACTGCACCCAGGCTATATTTCTTATTTTTCTAAAATTAGGCCATACATTGGCTTTTTATCAGAAAAAGGCAAAGGTATTTTCAGTCTGGAAACCTTACCACAGAGAATCCATACTCTATGGATAACTACTGAAAACAAAGGGTGAGTGTATTCCAGACAAAGAAAATCAAAAGGAGCTAGAATGTTAGGTCCTAAAAGAGATTCTTTCTCATTCCCCTCGGACTCCTTTTCCAAGAGCAGCGTTCTGCTTCCAGGAGGACGTGTTCCATCCAGGTGGAATTAACCTGGGGAAGCCCTGGCTGCCCTCTGGAAGTGGCTGGCCTGAGTGAGAAACCTCACCAAGGGCACCTCTCCTTGTTTCTTATCAGCACTTGAAGATTCTCTTTAGCCCAATGGGCCTTCAAAGCCTTCAAAGTAGACAGACTTGGGTGCGAATCCCAATTCTGCCAATGATGAGATCCTGGGGGAAAAAGAAAAAGGTAAAGACTTTGGTATTGGGAAAAAGACCAGGACTTGGAAAAGTTCAGCTAGAGACTGAACAGGAAGAAGTGTGAAAAATAATAGTAATAATAACAACAATAATATCATCTAAGGCTCTTTTTGAACCTTAGATTATGGAAGTGCCATACACGGTGAGGTTATGGGTATCATCAGAGGCTAAATTATTGGGGTAACTTTAAAGATTTTTATAACATTACTTGTGAGTTCACAGCCAAGTCACTTGACACCCCCAAGTCCCCTTTTACTGGTCTGTAAAATGTACCCTATATTCCTACCTATGTCATAGGACCTGGGGCTGGTGTAACTAAGTAACGGATGTAAGGAGCCCAGCACAGTGCCTGGCACATAGTAGGTGCTCAATAAAACATAAGTGTTTATACTATTATGACTGTGATTCATTATCACTATGATTATGACATCATGATATATTCATAATATCATTATCGTTATTATTTTCTGCACCTCCCCTCTTTCAGTCCCCACTCTAGCCTGACCTTCCCAAACCCTGGTCTTTTTCCTTTCCCAATACCAAGGTCTTCTTTTTTTTCTTTTTCTTCCAGGAAAACCTTCCAGATAAAAATCAGATAGATTCTCAGAGCCAAATTCAACCAATGACTTGAACTACCATGAATATATTGACTCAACAGTGGTTTCACACTCACTTTGAACAGAGATCTTCAATGCTCTAATCTAAAAGCACAAGTTTAGGCTTCGTAACTTGCTGATTTTACAGAATGATGGGGCCCCAGTTTCTGAGAGAGGGAGGGTCCCAGAAGGGAGTGGAAAGCTTCAGCCTTACCCACATTTTCTGACCTTTGGCCTCTCTCAACCCTTCTCTTTAAGGCTCTAGATTTGTAAAGCTCATTGTCATGTTTTATGAATTTTTACTGGCAGTGCATTAAGACTGATGCATGTGAAAATCCTTGAAGTTGCCCCAGTAACCCAGCCTCTGATGATGTCCATAACCTCACCATGGATGGCATTTCCATAGTCTAAGGATCAAAAAGAGCCGTTTGTTTTTGCTCAACAAACACCCTCCTGGCTGTGCAACTGAGCCGAGGCATCAGTAAGGCCAAGAATGTATTTAAGGAAGGTGTGGTAATACCATATACACAGAAGATTATGGATTTAATGGTTGAAAAAGCAGAGCAGAAAATAGGCTATTCGTAGTCATGGCTGCAAATGTGGAGCCATATGCCATAAATACACTGTTAGCCCATCAAAGTGACTAACTAGGATATGAAAACCAGGAGATATTCAGTTTTCAACTCACTGGTCTCACTGCTTGAACACAATCCTCTGATGGCTATATTTACAACTTCATCTCTCTCGATTTGCCTTTATTCCAAATAAATCATCACCAATCTCACTGACCCAGATCCCATTTCTTCCTCAATATCTTCATTTTCTCCCTCTCTTGAGCATAAATGCAAGTGCAATAAAAAATATTATGAATCCTTTAGGGTACTTTTCACCAATTAAAAGTGGCATATTAAATTTCTGAAAACCTTTGTAATCTGCAGTATAAAAATCACATTTTATGGTAGCGGATAATTTAGAACCCATAAGCTAATTAAATGAAGTGAATGACAACTGTATTCTCTAGATAAATGATATATCAGTCACAGATAATGTACAAATTTAAGAGACTGGAACCTTCGGAAAGAGAGGGGGAAAAAATGAAAAAAATTGAGTCACAAATGTTGGATTTTATACATAAATCTGACTAATTGTATTAACTGCATAATGGAATTAATTCAAGGAATCTTTTTGCCTCCAAATCTCCATGGAGCTATGGAAATATCTTTCTGTTGTTAAGTGAGCCACCATCTCACAATACTGAGCTGTGCTGTTGACATCGCTAGATCTGGAGATGGGATACAAGGCCCCCATCCCTGTCCCACATTTCTAGATAAAGGGATCACATATACTAATGAAAAGGGAGAACGTTTCCAAATCAAGACTCAAATGAAAATGTCTATTTCTTGGCCTGGAAGTCTTAGCATCATATAATGTTAAGGCTTAGGAGAGACTTCAAGATTGTCTAGTTTGGTGTGGAGAAGGATTCTGAGGCTGTGTTTAGGCTCGGCAACAAAGAGCATAGTGATCAGCTAGAAACATGTGGGATGAGTGAGATGCAAATAATGTCAAACCTGACCAAACTCAAACTACTCCTTTAAGAAATGAGAAGTTAAACCCTAAGAAGGCTACTGCCCCAAATCAGAAGGTGGCGAGTGGTCAGAACTAAGAAGAGAATAGAAGAGCCTGAGATTTTCCCACTATTCACTTCTCAGAGTTCCCAGCAGCTCCTAAGGCAATTCTGGCCACTCTGGAAGAAAAGAGGGCAGCATAGTTTATGTCTGTATGACACTAGCAGAGAAAGAATGTATTCTCCCCATACTCAGCAGTTCCATAAGGAAGGGGATCCCAAGTTCCTCCAGGCTGAAATCAGCCCTCTTGGGGCCAGAACTGCAGATTCACTGACCTCAGCTAATTAGAGGTATTTTTAACAATATTAATTGAGCACCCAGACATACGGAAGGAAAATCCAACTGTATGAGGAAAGCTAAGGCAGAGCTGGCTATATATACAAGAGAAAAAGATCTGAAGGTCAGAGTAAAGAAGCTGACAGAGCTCTTGGAAGAAAAGAAGAAGAAGAGGAGGAGGAGGAAGAGGAAAGTAAAAAACACCATCATAAATGGTGGAAGCATGGCTTTGCTTGTTTCCTGAGTCCTTGGCTCCACAGCTTGAGGGGAGAATTTTGAGGAGGGATGGAGTCTTACTCTCTGTGTGTCAGGTCCAAATATGGTACTGAACACAGAACAGGTGGGTTTTGGGCACTGTGTCATGCTATGTGGTCTCCTGCTTAGACTCAAGCCATCAACTCCTGGCATGGCAAATGTAATAGTAGAAAGAACTCTAATTAGTCGGAAGCCCACTACAGGCTCATTTAAACAGAAAAGGTTGATGTATGGAACTAAAATGCCAAAGGCAGATGTAAATTCAGCATGATTAGCTCCATGGATTCAAGAAAGTTGGTCATTGGATCTGGGACTTCGCCCTGTGTTTTGGTTCTTTTCTCCTCTTGTTGGTTCTGCTTTCTGGCAGATTCCCCCATGTGGTAGTGCCTGGCAGCTATGGGCTTATATCCTCCCAGCTGCAGGTCTACCAAGGAAAAGAAGAGATCCCTTTTGCAATAATTCTTGCAATAATCCAGGTCTGAGTTTTTGTTTGTTTGTTTGTTTGTTTTTGTTTTGGGACAAGGTCTCACTCTGTTGCTCAGGCTGGAGTGCAGTGGTGTGTTCACAGCTCTCTGCAGCCTCAATCTCCTGGGGTCAAGCCATCCTCCTGCCTCTGTTTCCTGAGTAGCACACCACAGGCGTGCACCACCATACCTGGCTGATTTTTTTTTGACTTTTTTGTAGAGATGAGATCTCACTATGTTGCCCAAGCTAGATTCAAACTCCTGAGCTCAAGCAATCCTCCCACCTCAGCCTCCCAAAATGCTGAGACAACAGGTGTGAGTCACTGCTCCCTGCCCAGGTCTGAGCCATATTGGAACTTGGGTGACACATGCTCATCCCAGAAGCCCTTACTCTGGCTAGGGGCAATGGAGCCCTCTGATTGTCCCAGCTGGGTTCCATACCAGGCACCATATGTTCCTATTATGATTTACTAAGCCACCAGTAAGTTTTAAGAAAGATATATTGTTCAAGGTTTAGCTTTTCGAAAGAAGGAAAGGTCAGTCCCTTCTTACTACATGGGCAGAGTTGGGGGAGATGGTTCCCAAAAGAAAACTGCCACTCTGCTACCAACACCATGGGATTATCAGTGGAAGTAAGAGCCAACTGGGGTTTTTTTCTGGATAGCACTTTAGAGGTGGCTAAAAGCTCAACAACTGGACCTGGGAAAGAGGGGTGGGCAGAGCAGGCTCCTGTGAAGCCCATGCCAAGTCAATGGTCAATGAATGTTTCCATGTACAGCACAGAAAAAGCCAGTGCTGATGAGATTAAAGTTTCTTGATCCATGGAGGAGACAGCGGCAGATGCAAAACTCTGAGCCTGTGGAGTGGGCTGAATGGTGAGTCCTGGAACATCCGGTCCTGATTCATGGCACCTGTGCCTGTTTTTTTTTTTTTTTTTTCTTTGAGATGGTGTCTTATTCTGTTGCCCAGGCTGGAGTACAGCTCACTGCAGCCTCAAACTCCTGGGCTTAAGCAATCTTCTCCGCTCAGCCTCCTAAGCAGCTGGGACTACAGGTGCGCAGCACCATGCCTGGATTATTTATTATAGAGACTGGGTCTAGCTATCATATGTTGCCCAGGCTAATCTCAAACTCTTGACCTCAAGCAATCCTCCCACCTCAGCCACCCAAAGTGCTGGGATTAGAGAGTAAACCACCACACCAGGCCACATGTTATCCTCTATGGTAACCGTGTTGCAAATGTGATTAAATTAAAGATCCAGAGAGGAGGAGATAATCTTTGGTTATCCAGGAATACCCTAAGTGCCATCACAAATGTCTTTGTAAGGGAGAGGCAGAGGGCAATTGGACACAGAGAAAGGAGAAGGCCGTGTGAGAAGGGAAGCAGAGATCAGAGTGATGTGGCCAAAAGCCAAGGAATTCCTGCAGCCACCAGCAACCAGAAGAGACGAGGAACAGATTCTCCTTAGAGCCCCCACAGGGAGTATGGCCCTGCTCACATCTTGACCTGGGCCAGTGGCACTGATTTCAGACTGCTGGCCTCCGAAACTGTGACAGAACCAGCTTCATTTGTTTTAAGCCACCACATTTGTGGTGATTTGTTACAGAGGCCACAAGAAACAAGTGCAGACAGTATGTGTACACCAGAAGGGGTGAGATCAGGACCTAGGGGAGAACAAGGACGGTGTTGGAAGGGAGGTAGTGTAGCCACGGCAAGGCTGCTGAGTGGGGCACGTGGTCACTCCATCAGCAACGAGTTTCACCGACACCAAAAGATTCCCGTGGAGGGATGAAGTCATCTCTCTACCCGCAGCGGTGGTCAGAGCCCAGGACTTCCTTCAAGACGGATGCTGCATGTGTCATGTTGCCGGTTCACACACTCGGAATAATGAAGCCTGTTACTCACTAAGAAAAGGGGCTTGGGACAAGGAGACAAAACAATGTCCTCTGCTTTCCTGAAGGCCACTGGAGTGCAGTGTCCTTTAGTGGGGAGAAGTCTTGTCCTCTGGCTAGCATGCCTGGCTGGCCCTGGGCTGGGCAGGAAACAAGGCTTAGTTATCTCACCCTGTCCTGTGGCTGCCCTCGAAGGACGTCACATCGGCACTCAATATCCAGCAGGTCCCACCGTCTGCAGTTTCCTCCTGGCCACAGGAGGAGAAATATTTTGAATTCTCCTGGTAGGTTTAATCCTCTTAATGGGTTACCTTTCTTTCATCATCCTGGAGCAAGAAGAGGTTTCACTATCAAGAATAATAGTATCAATAACAGCAGCTGGTGGTTACTGGGCACACACCATGCAAGGTGTTTCACAGCAACACCATTGACAGATGAGGAAACTGAGGCACAGAGCGGGTAAGTGCCTGGCCTAAGTCCACACAGCTGGTAAATGGTAGAAACATGCTTCAAACCCAGGCTCTCTGACCCCTAAGCCCACACTCTCAGCAACAAGTCACGGCTTGAGCATAGCCTGGTGGTCAGGACCCTGCTGGCCCCTCTGTGCCAGTCTCTTCTGCTCCCTCCTGGGGGCCTTGCACCCAGGGAGCCTCCAGAGATTGCTTTCTGTCGGCTTCTCATTCTTCAGGCTGCTACTTTTTAGCTGTGTTACTGATGAGAAAACAGCTTAGTAAAATCAATGGTTTTAAATTATACCTTTATGTACCAAGGATACAAAACAAGCTACAAAACAGAAATACTTTCCCGTGACAAAAAATCAATCTTGCTGATGCTACTGTTCCTGGAGCTGGCCTCCCCCCACCCCGCCCCCACTTCCCCCTCTTACTTAAGACTCTCTGCTCTTGCATCTGCCGGCTTTGTGTAGACTTTCTTCAGGTTTCTTGCTTGGGAGACTCGTTTTATCTAAAAGGTCAATTCTTTCAGCGGGGCACCAAGCAGAATTGAATATAATTATCCCAATCTCTACCGTGTAGAATTCATGCTTGAATTCATTCAAAAAATAGCATGCAGTATAATTAACTCAGAGCCCAACCAAATCTATTGAGAAAGCCTCAGGTATCATACAGTTCCACTTACAATAGAACATTTTCATTTAAGGACATTGTACGTATTAACCCAAGTCAGCATCCAATTACTCTGAATAAGTGAATTCTCTGTTCCAGGAATGTAATTTGAAAATGTTGTCATGCAATCTGAGGCAAAAGGTCCTTTTTCATTAATCTAACTCTCATTAAAGTGGAAGCCTGCAGGTTATTTCAAATCCATTAGTTTTAAATACAGGTGATTACAATTCTATTGTACATAAGACAACAGAAGTGTCTATCAAGAAATATTGGGATGTTTCAAGGGATGGGACCAGTTGGTGGTTTTGCTGTCACACCGAGGATGAGATTTACCAGCTGATGGAATGGAAGACTCTTTTCTGAATCCCCCAGAGCATACCAGTCAACTGGATAAACTCACAGGGGGATCTGCGTGTTGGAGGGAGCTCACGCTTGCTCAGTTCCCCAGAATTATCTGTTGTGTGTATTTTCAATCCACTTAGCTTTGGAAGCTCAGTGAAATTAAGACTTATCAGTTTTAATTCTGCGAGAGGCTGACAGTCCTTGAACACATGGTTTCCTCTGCCTAGATTCCCCTCCCCTACCCCTGTCTCTCTTCTCTCCTGCTTCTGGTCTCTGATGCAAGGCCCCCTCTCCCAGGTGGCCTCCCCTGACCATCCCAGCTGGAAGTGGCCGACTTCTGCTTTGAACCCCTTCAATCCTGAGCATCTGATCCCTTTGGTTTTGGCATCTGCCCCTTCACCATTTTTATTCTCTTTTCATATTTGATTTAATTCAGT
>NW_016107378.1:4529493-4540774 GCF_001604975.1 Cebus imitator | reverse complement strand
TTTCACCATGTTGGCTAGGCTGGTGTTGAATTCCTAACCTCACGTGATCCATCCACCTCCGCCTCCCAAAGTGGTGAGATTACAGGCGTGGGCTACCGCTCCTGGCCGAAAGTATTTCTTGAGTATCAAGCAAATGCCAGACACTGGAACAAATGCCTGGATGAGATTCTATGATAAAGAGTCACAAACCCTGCCCTCAGGAAGCTCACATTCTAGTCCAGTGGATATGAGGCAGGCTGGCAAATAGCCAGGCAGTGACACTAAGTGTCCCATGAGTGTTAAGACAGGGTATGGCAGATGCCCAAGGGAGAAACTCCCAGTCTGAACTTCAAATCACTTCTTTATCTAAACCCTCCCATCTAGTATAGACGAGAATCCAATCCCCTAACAAGGCCTCCAAGGTTCTGGATTTGGCCCTGCCTCCCCTCTCAGCTTCATAGCTTCACATTCGTGAACTATGGCCACACTGGCTTCTCTGCGTTTCCTAAACATCCTAAGCCCCGCTGCCTCTATGCCTTTGCACTCGTTCTCTATGCTTCTCTTTCCCAAGGTCTTCCACTCACATTTTCCTCCAAGTTTACATTCACCGTCTCATGGAAGCCTCCTTCACTACCTTCTAAGGTAGCCTCCAAATCTGAGTTACTCTCAGGGTATTTTTTCCAAAACTCTCAGCCACCTGAAACATGCAGTCTTTGTTCAGTTTGGTTTTCTCTCTGTCTGTCTTTGGAATATCAATTCCAGGAAGGCAAGGACTTGATCCATTATATGTATCACAAAATCTATTGCACCTAGTCCAGAGCCTGGCATATAGGAGGTACTCAATAAATATTTGTTGATATAAGAAAAAAAGAGAAGAGTGAATTACCTGGGGGTTCTTGAAGCTGAGATTTGATTAGGAATTTCCCGTCCCAAAAAAAAAAAATGTGGAAGAGAAAGAACGTTGTCTTTTCAAATTGAATCACAACTTTGGATAAGCTTCTTCATTTGTGACTTCCCAGAATCACTCTTTCTGTATTAATGGTAGTTAATATGTCTCTGCTGTCATGATTTACCCCATTTATAAGTCACCAGGTAAACCCAAGCAAAGAGCAGAAATGTTGGTATTTGGTTTAGACTACATTTGACAGAAGGAGCCCTAGGGTCTGGCCTCTCTGCTGGCTGAACACAACATCACAACTGAACACTGGATGGAACTCCCATTCCCAACCCTTCTTAACTTCATTCACTACCTCAAGCATCCCCACCTGCAAGCCAACTGGAAAGACTTAAAAAAAAAAAAATAGGGCCAGGCACCATGGCTCATGCTTGCAATCTCAATGCTACAGGAGGCCAAAGCAGGCAGATTGCTTAAGCCCAGGAGTTTGAGACGAGCCTGGGCAACATGGAGAAATCCTGTCCCTATTTAAAAAAATACAAAACAAAATTAGTTGGACGTGGTGATGCATGCCTGTAGTCCCAGGTATTTGGGAGGCTAAGGTGGGAGGATCATTTGAGTCCTGGAGGCGGAGGCTGCAGTAAGCCAAGATCACACCACTGCACTTCAGCCTGGTCAACAGGGTGAGATCATATCTCAAATAAATAAATAAAATTAAAAATTAAAAGTCAGTTACATTCACTAAATATCTATCCATAAGATACTTGTGTGGCTGCTGCGTGCAAAGCACAAGGCTGAGTGTCTGAAGAACAGAAAAACTTCAATCACTATCTCAACTCTGGAGAGAATTACACCCACTTTGAAGAAATAAATCTTTCACAGAGCAATGAATCCTTTTCGGATTTTAAAGTTCATTTTCATTCAGTAACACTTTTCATACCCTAGAGAAACTTTCCAAAGTCAAAACACATTTAGAGGGGAACTGAATGGACTTCAGATAATGCAGGGACTTGCTGAAAGTCCCTTATCTTGGAAGAGACAAAACTCTAAGCTGAACCCACATCTTTGATGCCACCAGCTGCCCTTCATGAAACCATGATATAGATCAGAGGAAGTCTGTCCTCTTAGGAATTGTTCCAGAATCCCCTGGAATAAGAAAGATCAGGTGGGCATGGCTATGTTTGTCCACTGATCATTATGGAAGTGGCCCGAGGCAATCCTTGCCATTGTCCTTGAAGAAAGTATTTCAACAACAGTTTTCCATTATTTCACAACTCCCATTCCAACCATTTCCCACTTTTTGAGGCAACCTCAAGGACCACCCTTTCTTGAAGCTGTCTTTGAATATTCTAGTTCTTATTCCTCCATACAGTGGCACCAAACAATTCTGCAATTAATCAGATACCATCTTGCATGTTCTCTAATGATTTCACAGGTTGTCTTATCATCCTGCCCACAATGAAAACAGCCTGGGCAGAAACAATGCCTAATAGTACTAACTGTAGGACAATACTGCTTTTTACGTTTCTATACGTTCAAGTTTAGAAAGCACATTAAAATCCTCACCAAATTTTCACCATAGCCCAGCAAAGTTGGCAGGACCAGGACTACAATAATCTGCTTGTGACAGATGAGGATACTGAGGTAGGAGAGGTTAAATGACTTGAGTGGGATAGTATGAACGAAACTGACATAAAGCCTCCTCCTCTAATTGCAAGGTTCTGTCACCATACCACCTGAGATCATCTTTCCATCCAGCATTGATTCAAACCTGACTTTGTTCCTTCTCTTTCTTTGGCCAAAATCTTTGGGACTTCCAACTTCCCTTTTCTTCTTCCAACCAGTCTTGTCACCTGTCTACCCTGAGCACTAAGCCCCTTGGGCTCTCAAGTCAAGCAGGATGGCGTACACCAAGGAGTAATATTCTAATAGATTTTGCTACTTAAAAATGCAGTACAGAAATAAATGAAAAACAAAAGGTCTGTTTCTATGAGCTTCTTGTTTTGGGCTCCCACAGTTGGGCTTGTCAAAAATCTATGGTATTGTATTAGTCTGTTTTCTCACTGCTGTAAGGAACTACTGACACTGGGTAATTTATGGAGAGAAGAGGTTTTATTGACTCACAGTTCTTCAGGCTTAAAAGGAAGCATGACTGGGAGGCTTCAGGAAACTTACAACCATGGTGAAAGGTGAAGGGGAAGCAAGCAGGTCTTACCATTGCAGAGCAGGAGACAGAGAAAGAGAGAGAGAGAGAAAAAAACAAAACAAAAAAGAAAAATGGGGGTGGGGGAGAAATGCCACACACTTTCAAGCAACAAGATCTCGTGAGAACTCACCCACTATCATGAGAACAGCAAGGGAAAAGTCCATCCCCATGATTCAATCACCTCCCATCAGACCCCTTCCCTGACATGCAGGGATTACAATTAAAGATGAGATTTGGGTGGGGACACAGAGACAAACCATGTCATTCCGCCCCTGTCCCCTCCCAAATTTCATGTTCCCTTCACATTTTAAAACACAATCATGGCTTCCCAACAGTCCTCCAAAGTCTTAACTTATTCCAGCAATAATTCAAAAGTTCAAGTCCAAAGTCACATCTGAGATAAAGCAAGTCCCTTCCACATATCGGCCTCTAAAATCAAGATACAATGTGGATACAGGCATTGGGTAAATGCTCCTATTCAAGAAAAAGAGAAATTGGCTAAAACCAAGGGGCTACAGGCTGCATGAAAGTCCAAAACCCAGCAGGGCAGTCATTAAGCCTTAAAGCTCCAACATAACCTCCTTTGACTTCACGTCTCACATCCAGGACATACTGATACAAGAGGTGAGATCCCACACCTTGGAATCCCAAGGCCTTGGGCAGTTTGTACCCTGTGGCTCTGCAGGGTACGAACTCTCCTGGCTGATTTATTGTCTGGTGTTGAGTGGTTGCAGCTTTTCCAGGTATGGAGTGCAAACCGTGGGTGGATCTACTATTCTGGGTTCAGCAGGACAATGGCCCTCTTCTCACAGCTCCACTAGGCAGTGCCCCAGTGGGGACTCTGTGTGGGGGCTCCAACCCCACATTTCCCCTCTGCACTGTCCTAGTAGAGGTTCTTCATGAGGGTTGCATCCCTGCAGCAGGCTTCTGCCTGTAGATCCAGGCATTTCCACACATCCTCTGAAATCTAGGCAGAGGTTCTTAAGCTTCAGCTCTGTCTCCTGTTCATCTGCAGGCCCAACACCATATGGAAGCCACGAAGGCTTAGGATTTGCACCCTCTGAAGCAATGGCCTGAGCTGTACCTTGGCCCCTTTTAGCCATGGCTAGAACTGGGATGGCTGAGATGCAGGGCATCATGCCCTGAGGCTGCATAGAACAGTTGGGCTCTGGGCCTGGTCCTGGAAACCATTTTTCCCTTCTAGATCTCTGGGCTTCTGATGGGAGGGGTTGCCACAAAGGTCTCTGACATGCACTGGAGATATTTTCCCCATTGTCTTGGCTATTAACATTTGGCTCCTCTTTACTTATGCAAACTTCTGCAACCAACTTGAATTTATCTCCAGAAAATGGGTTTTTCTTTTCTACCACATGGTCAGGCTGCAAATTTTTAAAGTTTTATCTCTGCTTCCCTTTTAAACATAAGTTCCAATTTCAGACCATTTCCCTGTGAATGCATATGGCTGTATGCTGTTAGGAGCAGCCAGGTTACATCTTGAATGCTTTGCAACTTGAATGCTTTGCTGCTGAGAAATTTCTTCTGCCAGATATCCTAAATTATCTCTCTCAAGTTCAAAATTCCACAGACCTCTAGAGCAGGGCCACAGTGCCACCAATCTCTTTGCTAAAGCATAGTAAAAGTGACCTTTACTTTAGTTCCCAATAAGTTATTCTTCTCCATCTGAGACCTCATCAGCCTGGCCATCTTTGTCCATATCACTATCAGCATTTTGGTCCTAATCATTCAACAAGTCTCTTGGAAGTTTCAAACCTTCCCTCATCTTCCTGTCTTTTTCTGAGCCCTCCAAACTGTTCAAACCTCTGCCCATTGCCCAGTTTCAAAGTCAGGTTTGCATTTTCAGGTGTCTTTATAGCAATGCCCCACTCTTTGGTACCAATATTCTGTGTTAGTCTATTTTCACACTGCTATAAAGAACTAACTCAGAGTGGGTAATTTATGAAGGAAAGTGGTTTAATTGACTTATAATTCCACAGGTTTAACAGGAAGCATGACTAGGAGGTCTCAGGAAGCTTACAATCATAGCAGAAGACATAAGGGAAGCAAGCATCTCTTATCATGGCACAGCAGGAGAGAGGGAGAGCAGAGGGGGAAGTGCCTCACACTTTCAAACAGCCAGATGTTGTGAGAAGTCACTTACTATCATGAGAACATCAAGGGGGAAGTCTGCCCCTATGATTCAATCACCTCCCACCAGGCTCCTTCCCCAACAAATGAAGATTACAATTTGAGATGAGATTTGGGGTGGGGACACAGAGCCAAAACATTTCAGACATCAAAGACTTCTTCTGTGAGCTCCAAGTCTGGATGTTTCTGTCCTTATATGTGACCAAAAACTAGATCTTGCACTGACTTGAGCATTTAGACATTGGCCTGATATGAATTTGGGATGCGCTTGGGTAGCTGAGCTACCTGCAGGGGAGAATATTCACAAGGAAGGATGTATCCACTAAACACCAGAAAGTTTAAGTGTCTCTAGTCCTTTCCCACCTCATCCTTCTTCAGCAAGGATAAGAAGCTTGTTTCCCAGAATGTCTTGCCAGATCTTTGCCAAGGAAAACTAGCGTAGACTGCTCTGAGCTGAATGTCCTCTTGGAAAGGGAATGTAATGAGAAAAAGGCACCAGAGACATGCTACAAAGCTCCTTTTTGTAATATGGATATCCAGGACTCTCTTAGGGTTCCCAACCTGTTGCTTAAAACATATATGTCAGAGAGCATCCATGAAATTGTGAGTGATTTTTCACCAGCAACGTATGGCCTTAGATGATCTTTACTTTCCCAAAGAGGCACGGCCACCTCACCACTCCGGGGAGTGCCCAGCATGTAAATGAGGTTCATTTGCATATGCATAAATTGCAATAGTTCTAAAATGTGAGAATTATTAGCAGATGACAGCATTTTAACTATTAGAGTTTCTTTAATCCCTAATTTACTTGTCTTACACTTCCAACTTATTACCACATAAAACACATCATGACCCAGGCATGATTATTGCCACATAAAATATGACATGTGCGTAATTCTAAACAGCACTTTGGGAAGCTGAGAAAAGAGGATTACTTGAGGCAAGGAGTTCAAGACCAGTCTGGGCAACACAATGAGACTTTATCTCTACAAAAAAAACTTCAAAAATTGCACAGCTTGGCAGTGTGCACCTGTACTTTCAGCTATTCAAGAGCCTTAGGTGGAAGATCACTGGAACCCAAAAGTTCAAGGCTGCAGTGAGCCAAGATTGCACCACTACACTCCAGCCTGGATGACACAGCAAGACTCTGTCTCAAAAAAAAATAATAAAAATGATATGTCATGATACTGGTCTGCTAAGATTATTATCCACCATTTCCTTCCTCCTTTCCCCACTGTCCTAATGCTGCTGCTGCTGCTTAGCATTTTAAAGGGCTTTTTTTTTTTTCCATTCCAGACCCTATACTAAGTGTGTTTTATTTGATTTAATCTTCTGATATGAAAATTAGCCTTTCTACAATCAACAGAGCTTCATGTCACACATCATAAAAATGGAAACACTTAACCAACAAATATCTTTACAATTTCCTATCTTTGAACAACCCTCAGGACCCCGTAGGGTCTTCTTCCCCTTTGTTCTTCTGAACTAAGCAAGGGACTCTTCTTTTTTTTTAAAGGAACATTTGAATTTCTTTTCAAGTGTATATTTGATCTTGTGTACTGTAACTCTCTTTGTTTTCCGAAATGTATGTTTGGATGTCTTTTCAAATCCTTTTGAAGTTTGTTTACTTGTGAATGGAAGATTCTTTTTGTTCTAGGGATTCTAAAGCATTTTCAGAAAGGGGTGTGTGGGGTGAGGGTGGAGGATATCATATTTATGGATTGTATTTATGTCTAAAATTACTTGTATTTGTGTAGCAATGCATGTATAATGGATTAAGTAAGTAAGTATTAAGGTATTACATATAAATGCAAAGCTTGCATTTATATGTAAAAGAAAACTGGTAAGATTTAGATGCTAAGAACTAAGGTGGGAAAGCCCCCAGCTCAATCTGGGAGCCCTTATTTCTTTCTGCATGCAGATTTCAAGTAAAATATTAAAAACTGTACTTCAAGCCTGGACTTTTCCCCACAATATCACACAACATTAGAAATGTACTATAATTATTCTTATTTACAACTGGGATTCATAGAGATTTAAAAATTCACCCGATGTCGTACAGCTAGCAAATGAAGAAACCAAGGTTTACACTTGAGTCTGATTCTTTTAAATTGTCTATGAAATATTGATTTTGAAAAAGTTTTGTTGTTGTTGTTTGGGCTTGGTTTTCAGGTGTGAAAATTGCGTACCAGTTTTTGGCTCAATCTTAGTTTAGGAAACTATTTGCCAACTTCACCCATCTTCTGCTGTGGATGCTAGGAGGACTGATTTCTGCAGGCTGCAGCCCAGATTTCATGTCACTTGGTTTCTAGTTGGCTTCAGCCAGTGGGAGATCCTGGTGGAAGTGGGAAAGCAATAGGAATCAAAGGAGACAGTGCATTTCTCCTTCTTCCTTCCTGCTTTAGGAGATGTCCCTGGCAGGGGTCCACTGCCCTCCCTGGTTCCAGATTCCACCTGACAGCCCACTGTGATTCTAGCTTCCACCCTGGACTCCAGCAATCCACTTCCTCCCTTTGACCCTCCAGCCAAGAGGAAGAAGTGGCTTTCTGCAATTTCTAATCTCTGATTTTCTCACTTTCCCCTGCTTGGCTTCTCCCTCTTCTATCACTTGTGTAAACAACCCCTACATTAAATTCTTTTCATTATTATACTTAGTCTGGATTCTGCTTTCCTAGTCTGAGCCTCACTAATCCAGAAATGAACACACACGAACCATTTGTGAAAAACACAAGAGAATTCAATTATAATGGTGTAGAACAGATCCCATTTGTTGATCCCTTTTCCTATATTGCAAAGCAAAACTTTACCAAGTATGAATGCAGACAGGGAGAGTATACTACCTGTATAGGCAGATATGAAGACAAAAATCTTTCGATGTAGATTAGCAAGCAGCATTTTCCAGTTCCTTCAAGGGTAAGATGGGGATAGAGCCCCCTTGGACTTCACTGGCTAACTTATGGATTCTTTACTTGCCTGCAAAGGGGAGTAAGACTTGGCAGCAAGCTGTTAATGACTATTAGATAAATGCGGTGACTCTAAAGCTGAACACACAAGTCTATCTCTGAATATCAGTCTCCCACTCCTGCTTTACTGTGTCTGGTCCTGGTGAGTCTGGTAAGTGGTCTAAAGAGGGAGAATGAGTCATTACTGGGAAGCAGATATTTCATCTGGAACTATGGCAAAGATGTACTATACTATCCATTGATTTTCCCTAGTCACCTTCAAGAAAATAGCTTATCCCTTTCTCACTGAGGAAGCCCCTGCAGGCATCTATGTCTGAGTATGACATAAATGAGGTATAGTAACAAATAGTAGGTGGAAACATTAGATCTAACTTGGTTTCCAAATTGCCATATTGCAGGGAAAATCTCAATACAGGCCATAGTGGGTATATGAGAGTTCTTTAGAGAAACAGAACCAATAGGTGATACATGCATATAGATATAGTTGTAAAAATAGTTTATTTGTTATAAGGAATTAGTTCACATGATTATGGAGGCTGGCAAATCCAAAATCTGCAGAGCTGATGTTCCAGTCCAAGGGCTGGAAGCTTCTATAGAACCAGGAAGGTCTGGTGTTCTTGTTTGAAGGCTGATAGTCACAGGAATTTTCTCTTACTCAGCAGAGGATCAAACTTTTGTTCTATTCAGGCCTTCGACTGATTGCACAAGGCCACCCATATTGTGGAGGGACAATCTGCTTGATTCAGTCTACAAATTTAAATGTTAATCTCATCCAAAAACGGCCTCTCAGAAACACCCAGAATAATATTTGATGTAAGATCTGGGCATCATATGTCACAGTCTATACATAAAATTATCTATCACTGTGGATAAGATGTCTTACAAAACAGAGGTTAAAACTACAAGGATTATTCCACTTATATGAGGTCCCTAGAGTAGTCAAATTCATAGAGACAGAAAGTAGAATGATGGATTCTAGGGTATGGGGAAAGAAGAATGGGGAGTTTGTATTAATGGGTACAGAGTTTTGATTTGGAATGTTGAGAAAACTCTGAGACAGAGAATGGTGATGGTTCCACAACAATGTGAATGTACTTCATGAATTAGACACATAAGAACGGTTAAAACTATAAATTTTATGTCAGTTTTGCCAAAATACAGTATTTTAAGAAACTAGAAAAATTAACAAAAATTCTACTTACGTAATGGAGTTGATTGTTTTTAAATGAATTAATACATATTTTGATAGCTTCTCAGTTAAAAACAAAACCAAGTATTGTTTCATCAGTTAAGAGTGAAATTGGATTGTTTGTCACTATGATTTACTTCAAAGAAGAATTGCTTGAAGGGATGGATACCCCATTCTCCATGATATGCTTATCTCGCAGTGCAGGCCTTTATCAAAACATCTCATGCACCACATAAATACATCCATCTACTGTGTACCTACGAAAAAAAAAGGGGAAAAAATAGTATTGCTTCAATTTCTATTGTTAGCTTAACAAATCACACCAAAACCTAGTAGTTTAAAGCACCAGCCGATTATTATGGTTACCATTCTACTCTTCTTGCATGGGATCTCTGAGACAGATGCAGCCATCATCTAAGATGACTTCTCCCCCAGGCCTGGCACATGGACAGAGGTGGCTGGCAGGCTGGGTTTTCCCTCTCTCTCCATGTGGTCTCCACGAGGTCAGCTCTGACCTTTTGGTATGGTGGTTGGGCCCACCACCACAAGTGCAGTGTTACAGACTGTGTGTCATAACAGAGCCAAAGTGGAAACTGCCAGCCCTCTTAAATCTAGGCCCAGCATTCTGTCACTTCTATCACAGTCTAGGGTTATAGCAGTCAGAGGCAGCCCACTTTCAAAGGGGCAGAAAAATAAACCTCACCTCTCAGGGGAGAAAGTGACAAGAATCTGTGGCCACTTTGAATCTACCACAAGGTGACTGAGAGATAACAGATAACACAGAAAGTGAGAGTACTCTTCCTTCGCTTTCGTTTCTAGTCATCAGTGATTAGTGGAGACGAGTATTTTGGCCAATCAAATCCTTTCTTGAAGACTTTCCAAATATACCATCACACTCAAATAGCCAGTTTCCCAAAGCTCGGTTTATATAACATTTATTCAAAGCTAAAACTCTGCAGAAATTCATTTCAACTTTCTAAGATGACTCAGAAGCCTGCCACATCCTGGGAAAGCCTGGGGTCACCATCAGTAGTATCCATTATCATTTCCATGGTCCTGCACCCCAGGGCTGGTTGACAGAATGCCAAAGAGATAAACCACTTTTACTGTAATTCATACTCTGAAAAAAAGAGATTTACTAAGCAAATTAAGAGGGTGAAGAAACTTGCAGGGGGTGACATTTAGCCTATTCTAGACTCCAAACTTTTCAAGCACTTTAGAAGCACAATTTACATACAATTACAGGAAGGCTTCATTTTTCCACCCCTGTCAGAGGAGGAGCAGTTTCATGTAAGTGAATTTTTTTCAGATAATGGTTGTTTCCCCCTAGAGGCACCAAGTCATTTTAACCAGACTGGATAGAAATGTTTGTCAAACATGCTGTAAGCCTCCTTGAGCCTTCAAATGAGCACACAGCAAATGGTTCTACCTTTCCTTGGTGAGCCCAAGTTCTAATCGTGCAGGTCCCTAAAATAAGAAAGGCCCTGAAATGACCTGAATACCACATGGCTGTTTTCACTCAGTCAAAACACACTTATTTGCCCGGCACGGTGGCTCATGCCTGTAATCCCAGCGCTTTGGGAGGCAGAGGCGGGTGGATCACCTGAGGTCAGGAGTTCGAGGCCAGCCTGGCTAACATGATGAACCACTGTCTCTACTAAAAATACAAAAATTAGCTGGTTGTGGTAGTGCATGCCTGCAATTCCAGCTACATAGGAGGCTGACGCAGGAGAATTGCTTGAACCCGCGAGGTAGAGGTTGCAGTGAGCCGAGATCATGCCACTGTACTCCAGCCTGGGTGATAGAGCAAGACTCCCTTTAAAAAAAAAAAAATAAACAAAAACCACACTTATTGACCAGCCACCTTTCTGCCTGGTGCTCTGTGTGTATGTTTAATCCTTTTT
>NW_016107378.1:4466404-4528608 GCF_001604975.1 Cebus imitator | reverse complement strand
TTTTTTTTGAGATGGAGTTTCACTCTTGTTGCCCAGACTGGAGTGCTATGGTGTGATCTCGGCCCACTGCAACCTCTGCCTCTTAGGTTCAAGTGATTTTCCTGCCTCAGCCTCCCAAGTAGCTGGGATTACAGGCATATGCCATCACACTTGGCTAATTTTTGTATTTTTAGTAGAGTTGGGGTTTTACCATGCTGGTCAGCTGGTCTTGAAGTCCTGACCTCAAGTGATCCATCCATCTCTGCCTCCCAAAGTGCTGGGGTTACAGGCGTGATCCACAGCAACTGGCCTCTGGTATATCTATACTAGTTTGCCTGGGGGTGAGGCCAGAGCTGAGATGAAAAGACATCAAGGTCTACAGGTATTGATAGACTTACGACCTATGCAACTTACGACCATTCGACTTTACGACCACAATCGCTAGCCACGACTGCTCCGCATCTGGTAGCACAAACATTGCCCCCCTGGGCATATGACAGTGCGGACCAGCTTCCGGCAGCACTACCATCTCCGCGTGCATATAGCCTACTCAACTTACGACCAAATCGTGTTACGACCGGTCTGTCGGAACCAATAGTGATCGTAAGTCAAGCACTAGCTGTACATGTATTCAGTTTCTTACTCAAAACCAGGTTACTGCCAAGGGTGGCCATGTCATCTCATAGGCCATCAGCAGTCCGTGAGTGGTCCTATAATGTTCCCACATCATTACCCACACTTGGTATTACTTGACTCTTCTAGTTTTTTTCTTTTCTTTTTTCTTTTTTTTTTTTTTTGACAATCTTATGGGTATCAAATGAAACCTACCTGTTTTTCTTCCTATTTTGCTGAATATTAGGAGGTTGAGCATATCCCCTGGGCATGTCAGCCCCATACATTGCTTAGGCATTCGCTCTCCTGGGCTGTCAACCTCAGCTGATTGTCCATAATGTCCTTTAGCAAACCAAATGCTTCGTTTTGATGTAGTAACTGCATTTCTTCCTGTGTTTTATATGTAGTCCTTTTCTCTCCCGGACTAATCTCACTTGCCACTTCTAACTCCTCTCCATATCTTTTCTTCCCAATCCCCCAAACACAATTCCACACCTAAGTTTTATTCAGGCTTTCTCTATCTACCTATCCTTTTCCCACACACATTCAATCTGGCCCTAAAGCCAGATTTAAGTCTTCCCGAAAACCCCAAGTAAAGCTTATCTTTTACTCCATGTTTGCACATCAGCAGGCATGTCTTTCTATTTATTTCATTCCATTACACCCCCTTTTCAAGTTAGTTGTTGTGGTCTTCATCTCCCCCATAAGAAGAAAATCCCCTTGAAGGTAGATTTTGGGCTCTACCCACTTTTCCCTTCCTGGGATGAGCAGCACAGTGGCAGGCAGGTAACAAGTAATTAATAGATCCCTTTCAAGCAAAAAAGTTTACAGGCTGAAAGGTGAGCCATCTGTGCCAGCATTCATGAAATCTATCAAAATGTACTGACACTGAAGACAACTTCAATATCAAGCCCAGCCAGACTCTTTCCCTTTGAAACAAGCAAAGACGTAGAAGCATTTATTCATCAAGTCCAAGGCTCTAGACTCAGCTGGTGCCTATGGGACAGATCTTTCAGATGTGAGAGGAGGAAATGAGGAATAGGGAAAATCCTAGATCTTTTCTCCGGAAGGCGAAGATGTTGGATCATCCCACCTTACCATAGTGTGCTTGCTTATGTTCTGGTTGTCGCTTTCTGCTTAACAAACCACCACAAAATACTTGTTAAAGCAATGACAATGACTTATTATTCTCTCTTAATGCATCTGGGAGTTGACTGGGGCTCAACTGGGTAGTTTCTTGCATAAGAGGTGGGTGGGTGGGCAAGGGTTGCAGTCAGACTGTGGCTGGAGCTGGAATTATCCTGCCACCTTCCACACTCACTTGCCTGGTGCATGGGCTCAGCTAGCTGGAGCTGAGAATGGCAGGGCTGCTGGAGCTTCTCTGTCTCCAGCTGGTCTCTGAAGCATGGTGGCTTAATGGTAACCAGACTTTGTACACATCAGCTCAGGGCTCCAAAGGCACAATATTCAAAGAGATAGAGAAAAAGATCAAATGAGACAGGAAGAAGCTGTAGCCCTTTTTCTGACTTAGCCTCAGAAGTCATGCATCACTCATACAACCTCCATTCACTGAGGCAGTCAAAAGGCCTGCCTAGCTTCAAAGGGAGAGAAACAGACTCTGTGTTTTGACAGTGAGTGACAAGATTTGGAAAGAGCATACTGTATTAGATCTGAACTGTTACTATGGCCATTTATGAAAAATACAATCGGCCACACTTTGTATCTTCATATAAGCCAAAAACTAGGCTCAAGGTATGACAACATTCATCTCTCAAAGCCTCAGATACCTGCTGTGTACAGGGAGCTGGTTGTGTCAGGCCAATGATTTCCAAATTCATGTATAGCCACTGTATCTATAAAAATCTTTGTCTGAAACTTGAAATGTAAAGCAGGTAACAATGAAGCTGCTATCTTGAAATAAAAACAACCCAAAGTCATATCCACTTAGTCTCCCCTTTCCACCCTACCCTCTAAGCTTCCTTCCAGCTAAAACCTTCTCTGCTTTGACAACTGCATACCCCCAAGGGATAACCAGAGTCCCAGGAAGGGACTTCCTTCTTGGCTCCCCAACTTGTGCCTAAAGACCCAGGAAACCTTCTCTCTCCATTCCCATTACCCAGCCTGGGTGGATTGATTTAACCTAACGGAGATAGATTGGCGAAATAACCCTTGCAGTGGGTGCTGAAGAATAATGGTACCCAGGAGGGACAGGTAAGCAAAAAGAGAACAAACCCAGCAATTTTCAGACATCTGCACTGTCCATTACTTCATTCACTTAAAAAAACAAATAACCCCCAGGCAATCTGCAGCCAGAACCTCCACAGCTGCAGGAATGATTTTCTTTCATTAGACACAAAGACTCATCAATGTCCCTTATTCACACCACCACATGCCCCAACAGCACGAGCAGATCCCCAGCTGGCTCCCCACTTCTGGGCATCTACTTGACACAGGACGGAAGTCCCCCCTTTCCACCCTGCTGAAGCATGAAAGTGCGATAGCTGAGCGAGGAGATCCGCCCACCTCATGTGGCTGGGGTTCTATGCCAGTAGAGGTAGCAGGTGCAGCCCAATGTGCCTGAGATGATGGTGAAAACAAAGTGACTCCCGGGAAGTGGACACCATGAGCATCCTTCATCTCCACTGCTCAGCTGCCTGGGCCATCAGAAGTGCCAGGTCCTACTTGGGAGGCTGAGGCAGGAGAATACCTTGAACCCCGGAAGGTAAGGTTGCCATGAGCCGAGATCGCACCACTGCACTCCAGCTTGGCAACAGAGTAAGACTGCATCTCAAAAAAATAAAATAAAAAAGTGCCAGGTCCATTCAAAAGCAGCCCCTGCATCAACCTCTGTAGTCCACTCTGGTGCTTGAATGTGTCCAGGATTATTTTTAGCAGGGCCCTGGGCACATGCCTCATTTCCTCAGTCAGAAGATCACATTGAGTCACGCTGGGTCAGGGACCACACTGACCTTCAGTCCAGATGACCAGGGAGTGACCTATCACAAGTGGCCAGAAACCACCTTCTCCTCCCTTTGGCTGTGCTCCCCACGAGCCCATCCCGAAGTTAGCCTTGAAGTCAGTCTTTAGGGGTCATACATTCCCAGGCCTACTCCAGCCTTAGCTTATGGGACATTGTTGCCATCTCTGATTATGAATTCAGTGAGTACTTCAGTATCACAGTCAGTGGCCATTCCAGGGAAGAAAGTCCCACAGAGGATTCTCTTATCTGCCACAGCAAGAGAATACGAGGCTCTAATTCTGTAAATCTCAAATTCCTGTCATTTTCTTCTTACCATCATGATTTTAGCCACATTCCACAATATATTTTATATTTTTAATAAATTGACTCACTTTTGTAGGAAAAAAATATTTATTTTACAGAAAACTTCTTATTGCTGTCCAAACTGGAAAATGAATATGGTACCTCATCAATAGACAATGATCATAAAAATAAGCCCAAGGGGAGTTCATGGTGGATTAACCACAAATGTTTTACCCTACTCATTCCTGAAAACTCATGAAATGACAGTTAAGGAATAAAAAACAAAAAAGCATAAATCCACAGTGCCAAAAGGAACAGAAGAGGAGCAGAGAGCAAATAAAAGACATCAACAAAATTTTGGAGGCTAGTGAGAAAATGTATTAAGATTAACTGACATCTAGGCCTGGGAAAAAGATGCAAAGAATTGAGCAGTTCTGAGCCATGATACCCTGGAAAGGCTTCTAGGGGAGGTGAGAGTTCAGGTAGGGCTAACGCAAGTGAGATGGAATCTCACTCTGTCACCCAGACTGGAGTGTAATGGCGCGATCTTGGCTCACTGCAACCTCTGCCTCTTGGGTTTAAGCAATTCTCCTGCCTCAGCCTCCCAAGTAGCTGGGATTGCCCACATCGCACCTAGCTAATTTTTGTATTTTTAGTAGAGAAGAGGTTTCACCCTGTTGGCCAGGCTGGCCTTGAACCTCTTACCTTAAATGATCCACCCACCTCAGCCTCCCAAGGTGCTGGGATTACAGGCTGAGCCACTGCGCCTGTCCTGTTTTTGGAGGGGAGTGCATTTCTAGTTTCCAATGTCTTAGGAATTTGAGGCATTTCATTTTCATTCTTTATATAGACATATTTTTAATTCACTAAAATATTTTTAATAATGCACAATGGAAGGCACCAGCTGCATTTGCTGCCTGCATTTAATGTATCCTACGATGTTCTCCTCACTTTACTTGGAACAGCCCATGGGAGAAACAGGGACGCCAGGCCTACCAGCGTTTTGTTGCATCACCCGATTTGATTTTGGGTCTGTGTCCCGATAACCATAGTTCCTCGAGGGCTGCCAGCTCCCTGGATGTACACATGCTTTTGAAGTCCTCCCTTCCCTGGAGAGAGAGTGCTGAGTGATAGTCTTTCTCCCACATGTAAAGTTTGTTTTTTGGCCAGGCTCAGTGGCTCATGCCTGTAATCCCAACACTTTGGGAGGTTGAGGAGGGAGTATTGCTTCAGCCCAGGAGTTTGAGACCAGCCTGGACAACATAGTGAGACCCCATTATAAAAAAAGTAAAAGGTAAAAAATAAGTTTATTTTTTAATGAAAACAGAACCCAACTGGCTTATTTATTTTCAGAAACAATCTGTGAGCAAAAATCTTCCACCTGTTTCTGTTGAGGCAAACGCCCTTCCTCTCTCGGGCTCCTGGGGGCAGCCTCCGAGGGCCCCCTGTTGCTGGGGCCATCTTTCCCTTTACTTTCTCAGATCATCTGCATCTGGATAAAGACACAAGCATGAGGGATTTGTAGACCAACTCTAAAAACCAGTGAGGCAGGGGCCTTCTCAAAAAGAGCCAGCACCTTAGCTTCCTGCTTGCTTACACCATCCAGGCAGGCAAGTGGCTTTTTCTCAAAGCAGCAGCAAGGCCAGGCACTCAGGTTGCCTGCAGCCCTGGGCTGAAGTTTCCATCAGATTCCAGCCTCAGAGGCTAATGGGAGATGTTTTTAAAGTTAAATCCACTCACAAAGACCTGGGGGAGGGGTCCGTGGCAGCTCTCCGATGCCATCAGCAATAGCTGAAATACAAAAGAGCAAAAAGAAACCCAAAATGCAAACCCGAAAAATCTCATTTGATTTAATTTTTTCAAGTTTTGCTTTCAAAGCAAAGTCAGGTTTAGTTTCGAAAGCTGGACTTAGGGGTGGAACCAAAGGCCGGCTTTGGGCAGCCTGTCTCGCCTGCCTCCCCTGGAAGCCCCAGAAGGGCGGTGGTGACTCGCTCACCTCCCCCAGCCCCACCCCTCCCTGCCCATTCCACCGGGCCGGAGACCCAGAACTAGACAGGGGATTTGTTACCGCTGATGTGTGGCCCGTCCGAATGAAGGGGGCTTTTCATTAACAAAGTAGCGGGCGGTGTCATCTTCCCCTGAGTCGGAATCATTCACTATCAGCACAATGTGTTATTATTGTATTTTTAATTGAAATGTAAATTCTGGGAACACTCTGACCCAATTTACTCCCAGGGAAAAAAGGGCAAAATTCTCATTTTCAAAGCTCTAGAAATGCAAGTTAGTGTTATTAATGATTAAGCTCTTTTTCCTTTCCCCGCTGCGGGGTGGGGGCCAGGATGGGGATCTTCTTATCCAAGCACAATAGTCCTGTTACCCCATCCTTGGAGCGCATTTGATCGTGAGGTAGATGACCGGGTGGGAAGCTCGAATCTTTCCCGCAGCCATTCCTGGGGTTCACACCTGGACCGGGAAATGGCCAGAGTGTATAGATGCAGTTTCAGGTTTTAAATAACTACGATGATTGACGCGTGATTAAACGATTGATTCGGAGAGGAGATTACTGTCCCATCTATTTCAAAGAAACTCTCTTTTGTAAAAACAGAATGGAATGGAGACAGGATGATTCAGGGGTTGATTCAGACTTTGCCCACAAACATTGTACACTCACACCCTTTTGGCTGATGTTTCTAGAGCTTACACTAGAATTCAAAGAGCAATGAGTATTAGCAGCACCCACTTTCCTCTCACAGAGAGGGGAGAGCATTCACTCCACAACAAACATTTACTGAACACCTACTAAGTGTCAGGTACTAGGAAATGGATGAATAAGCAAAGGTGAATATTTTATAAGCACCTCTGCCTTCCTAAGTTTTAGCAGCAGCCCACCTGTCACCTTCCAACAGAGGTGACCCCTAACACCACCTAGTCTGAGACACCCCCAGCCTAGTCGCTCTCTATACTTGACCCTTTAAACATTTTCTTCATGAGGCTAATTATTGCTGGACATGATCTTGCTTATTTATTCATTGCGTATCTCCCATCACGATCCTATACCTACTGGACTTTAAGAAAGTGCCACAAGGTCCCTGCCCTTGACTGCCACATTCTATAGTGTGCCCCCAGAACAGAGGTACCAGGCACCTACCGGTGATTAACAAATATTTATCAATAAAAGGACGAATACAGTGCAAGAGTACAAGAAGTTCATTTGATCCAGACATCTACTGTCTCTTACCTGTGTCATTAATTCCAGGCACCTACTCTATGCTGAAGAAATGAATAATCACAGTCTGGGCCCAGAGTTACTGCAAGAGAAAAATAATAAGTACAGCCTGATTCAATAATGTTATAGAGCATGATTCTCGACCAAAGGTGATTTTACACTTCCCCTGCCTGAGGGACATTCGGCAGTGTTTGAGATATTACAACTGGGGAGAGCTGCTAATGACATCTGGTAGGCAGAGGCCAGGAGTGCTGCTAAACACCCTACAATGCATAGGACAGCCAGCACAACAAGGAATTAAGAACTACCTGGTTCAAAATATCAAAAGTGTCAAGGTCGAGAAATGCTATTATAGACAGAGAATGGTATAGGCACAGGTAGGGGTGAGGGATGGTTCACAGCTAATGGTCTGGGTAGACTTTGCGGTGGGGGGGGGGGGCAGTGGGAGCACAGCACGATCACCTTCCATGGAGCCTCAGAGCATTTCTCCTGGAGCCACCTTTAAATTAAGCCAGAAGAAGGAGGACTCGAGAAGCTGCCAACCTTCTCTTGCTTGTTAGTTTAGATATGTAAACTCTTCCCATGAGAACCCCCCGATCTAATCCATTATTTTCTAGAAGGGAAGGTGGAAGCCCTGACGAGGGAACTGTGAGATGACCTGGAAAGCCTCTAATTAATGAAGGAGGTTAAAGTCCTGGGTTAGAAGGGAGCAGACCGTCCAGGCTGATGGGAGCCTGGAGCACACCTTTCTTACAGGTAAAGGAACAGAGCTCTTCCATGCAGCCTGATGGGGTCACACTTGTAAGCCAGAAAGAACCAAGTCCAACAGCCTTCTTAATCCAGATTTGTCTCTTTGCTGAAGCAGGAGCTAGGCAAGGGAAGGAAGCCTCTTCGCTCGGCTTTTCATGTTACGTTTAAACAAGTTATTTGTGGCTTCCTGTGAGCAAAATGAAAATAAACACAGGTTAAGAGAAATGGTTGGTGAAACCAAGCAGCACACAGGGACTCCAGGTCTTCAAGACTTAAGGCAGGTGACATGCCCGCAGCCCAACACAAGTGAGCAGAGCATTATTGTCTGTTTTTGGACGAGACCCAGGTCAAATCTTTGGTGTTGGCAGTGAGCGGTGGAGGGAGGGGTTCTTTTTAAAGAAACTTGGCATTTCATTATATCTACTTAGAGTCCATAGATCAAAGGCGCAAGGCAGCAATGTGGGGTGGGAGGAGTCAAGAATGATCTGTGGAAGATTAGGGTCGGAAAGGGTGGGATAAAGCCATAAAACGAAGCAGCTCTTACATGGCCTCCACCTTCTCAGAAACTGGGACTTTACAACTGTGTGTTTACAAACCAGGAGTCAGCGCTGAGCTACAAATGCATCTGCCTGTGAGAGCTCCCTGGGGAGGGGTTGGGGACCTCTATGCAGTCAGCCGCCATGTTAACAATGCTGGCCCTGTGAGCTCAGGGCAGATGTCTCAGGGTCTTCTCCATGGCTCACATTCCTGTCTAGATGTTCCCTTGCACATGGATTAAGGGCAAATCCTCTATTTTTGTCGATGCAGAAGACAAAGCAGAAAGCCTCAGAGCTTTCTCTGGACAGAATCCATCCATCAATAAGGCAGTTGGCAACTGATAGATCTCAACCTTGTGCCAGGTTTGGGGGAATGTGAGAGAAAAGGAGTGGTCCCCCCACCCAGGAATTTATAATCTAGCAGAGGCAAGGCACAGGTATATCAAATGTCCCCATGGGCAGCGATTGCAAAATGGCTCCTAAAGAAGCCACGCGGTAAGAGCCTAAGGGAGAGAGAGACCTCTGCGCTGGGAAATGATCCAAGAAGCCTCTTGCGGAAGGTGGTCATTTGTTCCTTAAAGAGTCTCCTTAAAGGATGGGCCCAGCCCTGAGGGACATTCTCTGGAAGGTACAAAAGAAGAACAAATTATGCCCTAGGCCAGGAAGAGTTCTCAATCTTTTAGGGAGGAGGAGGTTCTCAGGAGTCCAGGTCCATCTTCAGGAAGCATCCCTGAGGGGCCATGAAGGGCCTCAAACCCAAAACCTCCCAGTCAAGAACTCTTCATGTCACTCCCAAGCCTGTGCCTTTTTCCCATATAACTGTCCCAGGGAGTGATCAGAAATGGGGAAGTCACCCTAGATGCCTCCATCTCCCTCATCCACTGCTCACCGCTGATGGCCACTTTGACCCCTTAATTTCTCTATTTCTTTGTGTCTCCTCTTCTGTATCTGGTATGGTTTGGTTGTGTCTTCACACAAATCCCATTTTGAATTGTAGTTCCTATGATCTCCACGTGTCCTGGGAGGGACATGGTGGGAGGTAATTGAATCATAGGAGCTGTTACCCCCACGTTATTCTTGTGATGGTGAGTTTTCACGGGATCTGATGGTTTTGTAAGGGGCTGTTCCCCCTTTGCTCTGCACTTCTTTTTCCTGCCACCATGTGAAGAAGGTGCCTTTCTTCTCCTCTGCCTTATGCCATGACTGTAAGTTTCCTGAGGCTTCTCCAGCTGTACAGAACTGGGAGTTAATTAAACCTCTTTCCTTTGTAAATTACCCAGTCTCAGGCAGTTCTTCAGAGCAGAGTGAGAACAGAATAATATAGAATCTCCATCCGCTGCAGACGCCTTCGCTCAGACTCCTGCCATTTCGTGTCTATTTGTGCTATCATGGTCCTAATTCATGTCTCCACTTCCAGCCTGGATTTTTTTCTAATATATCCCTTCCAGTACAAAATTTCTAAAATGCAAATCTGCTCATAGAAGCAGCTGCTGTTTGTTTAGAACCTACTACATCCCCAATGCTGGTACTAAGTCACCTTCTCTATCTTCTTTAGTCTTTGCAGCTACCCTCTGAGATGCATTTGTTACTTGACAGAGGAGGGCTTGGGGGCTTAGGGAGGTGTGACACACACTAGCTTACGGTGACACAGCTCTTGAGTGAGAGTTCAGTCTTGAACCTCCATGGTCGAGGCCATACTCTCAGCTATGAGTTGTATGCTTCCTGTCACTCACTGCCATACCTACAGTTCTTCCATGGATCTCCAGTGCCTTGAGGATGGAAATCCAATGTGCTTAGCCTGCCAGTCTTATTTCCTAGAGCTCCCCACTCCCTCCTTCTTCACCCAAACTCCCACCATGTCTTACCACTGTGCACCAGCTAATAACTTTTTTAGAGACAGAGTGTTGCTCTGTCACCCAGGCTGGAGTGCAGTGGCCCAGTCATAGCTCACTGTAGCTTCAAACTCCTGGGCCCAGGCAATTCTGCCACATCAGCCTTCTAAGTAGCTAGGACTACAGGTGAATGCCAGCATGCTCAGCTAGTTTTTAAATCTTTTGTAGGGATGGAGTAGTGCTGTGTTGCCCAGGCTGGTCTTGAATTCCTGGGCTCAAGCAATCATCTGGCCTCAGCCTCCCAAAGCATTGGGATTACAGGTGTGAGCCATTCACTATACTCAGCCCCCAATCTAAACTTCTTAAAGGAACCAAACACGCTTCCAAAGAAACCAAACATCCTTGAATGAAAACCTTGCTCCACCTGCCTATTGCCACCCTGTCTTCCAGACTTAATGCAAACACTACTTCCACCAGGACGCCTTCTCCACATAGCCCAGGTGACACGTGCTGCCTCAGTGCCACCGCAGCACCCCAGGTCTCTGCCACAGAACTTATATTCTACTGCAACTGTTTTTAGACACTCACCTAAACTAGATTGCGATTTCCTGGGAGTGGGAACTACGTCACTCCTTCTCCTAGCACAGTGTCAGCATGCGGTAGGTGCTTGGCAAATCATTGTTCAGTGAATATATGAGACAGGTCTTTAAAACACTGAGAGTAAGACTATATGCTAACAGGCTCAGCTACAGAGAGAGAGAAAGACACAGGAAGTGGTGGATGGGGTGGGGAGAGAAGGCAGAAATAGACATAGTGCAGTAAGTGTTGGCAATGGACTCAATGTTTGTGTCCCCTCAAAATTCCTTTGTTGTCATCTTAGACCCCAAGGTGATGGTCTTAGGAGGTGGGGCCTTTGGGAGGTGTTAGGTCATGAGAATGGGATCCTTATGAATGGGATTAGTGCCTTTATAAATGAGACCCCAGGGAGTTCCTTCACCCCTTCTACCCTGTGAGAACACAGAAAGAAGGCACCATCTATGCACCAGGAAATGGGCTGTTACCAGACACTGAACCTTCCAGCCTCTTGAACTTGAATTTTCCAGCCTCCAGAACTGTGAGAAGTAAATTTCTGTTGTTAAGCCACTCTGTCTATGGTACTTTACAGCAGCTTGAAAAGACTAAAACAGTGTTCCTACAATATTATTAGTTTAGGCATTCAGCAGGAATCAGGCCTTGTTGGGAATTCTATATTCCCAAGGCTGCAAACAGAGAGTGAGCATGCAGTGGCTCACTCCTGAAATCCCAGTACTTTGGGAGGCCGAGGCAGGTGATCACTTAAGCCTGGGAGTTTCAGACCAGCCTGGACAACATGGTAAAACCCCGTCTCTACAGAAACATACAAAAGTTAGCTGGGCTTTGTGGCATGTGCTGTAGTCCCAGTTACTTGGGAGGCTAAGCTGGGAGGTTCACCTGAGCCTGGGGAGGTGGAGACTTCACTGAGCTGTGATTGTGCCAATGCACCACTCCAGCCTGGGCGTAGAGTGAGACTTTGTCTGAAAAAGAATGAGAGAGAGATCTCAGGGATAAAGGAGACTGTAACTGCCATATTATAAATCCTGGCACCTTGATCAGATCTCATCACAAGGCTTGTAGCCATCACACACAGCAGTCAGTAGTGCAGGTGAGTTTTATTGTCTTCGTGTGGTGGTGAGTCTCTCGGTACGTGCAGCTGTTTAGCCTGGTAGCTATTCTAGTTCCACCATGAGCTAGCTGTGTGACCTCAGGAATGTTTCTTGGCCTCTCTACCTCAGTATCCTCATCTCCAAATAGAGATAATAAAAATATCAACGTCTTTGGTTTTCTGTGACTATAAAATCAAATAAAACACGTAAAACAAAGACTTCAAAAATACTAGCTAATATTATCATGACATACATAATAGCATTGCAAATAGTGACAAATTTAGAGAATATTTTTGTCTAAGGGTCTCATAGAATCCCTTCTGATTAGCAGACACCTTCCTAGAAATTTCAAAGGTAAGGTGGGAAATCATGGAATTATAAGTGCAAGAAGCTGTGTCTGCTGAAAAATCCATATCCCAGGAATTAAACCCAGTCATCCAATATCAAGAAGAGCCATTTGGCATTTTGTTTTCTTGCTGTGTAAGCTGAGGAATCACCCAAGACTGGCCATCTCAGGAAGAAAGCAAGCCCAACACTAAGTAACTTGGGATTAAAAGACTATCCATAGCTTGCAACAGGTACTTCCTGAGAAATGCACCCTGGTCAAATAGCAACAATCATTAAATATATGAGGATCAGTCAATTTAATCTGTTCTTTTCATATGGATTGATTGGGTTAGCAAATTGACGGAACCAGGAGACAATTGACATTTCTGCATCCTTTTCAAACATGCTGAGAGGGAAGGGAAGGAGGCAGGAGACTTGCAAAGGGAATCCACCCCCACCCCTCACCTTACATGGTTTCTACCAGTGTCTTGCTTTAAGCAATCTAGAGGCTCAGAGGGCCACAATAAGTGGGAGGTTCAAAGGCATAGCCAATGAAGCTAATGCACAAGTAGCTCCTCCTTGAGTCTTGACTGTGGTCTTTTAGCAATTTCCTCTCCTTTCCTTCCTCTCCCCACCAAGACCAACTTGCACAAATCCCAAATTACAAATGGAAAGAGGCCACTGAGCCCTACAGTCAGTGGCCCTAAAGATCCCTCGCCACCTGGGTATATAGCAAAGGAAATAAGAAATCAATGTTAGCTTGAAATAGACAGTAGGGTCCTGGTGGGCCAAAGAAAGGTTTCTCCACTTGGAACATGTCCCCAGAAGATAAAGGGTGAGGCGGCTTCCTTGAGAAAGGCCTAATGGGGTGTATGGAGAGAGGTCAGAGTACTCTAAGGCAAGACTGCACCCATTCCATCAACCACCTTCCTTTACCACCATTTGGGATAAGATACAAAACTTTACTTCTTGGGGTGCAGCTTACCTTTGGCTTCCATAGCACCCAAATTTCTCACAATTGGAGAGGGAGGCAATGGTTTTCGTGCTCTGAGCCATGTCCCCTTGACCCACCTGATTTCAGCACTGAGGTGGTAGACAATTCCACATCCAATGCCAGTGTGCTTGTGCCATCTCTCCACACCCAAGGCCACCCTCCACAATGGGCATGGGAGTGTGCACGATTATGTTATCTAGCTTCATTCTGTGGGGAGACTAGTACTAAGGTGAATTCTGTGTTATTCTTCAAACTCATGCAGTCACCAAATCACTTTTTTTGGTTTTAACTTTCCCTCTTTGCCTTTTCTGTTTTTCCTTCTTCATTCCTGCTTCCTGGGATCATCACTCAACAAAATGCCTGCACCTCAGTCCTTGTCTTAGGTTCTGCTTTGGGAACACGAAAGCCCAGGACCCCCTCCAGGGGCATGCACTTCAGAGATGACAGATACCTGGTTGGCCCTAAATCAAGCTAGGATTGTGCTGTGCCCTCGAGATATTCCATACGGCACAGGTAGACTTCACTCCCCAGAAGGTGTTATTCTGAGGCTGTGCCCTGTTTCGTTCCTGTGGTGGGGGCAGCCTGAAAGAGTGATCCAGAAATTTCTGGAGACAGCTCATTGGTACAAGTACAGCTCTCGGACACAAGACATTCTCATTAGAGCCTCATGACCAGGGTGCCGGGCAGGGGACTACCCTCATTCCCTGAGCAGCAAAACCGAAAGTATTCCTGTAAAGAGTTTCTTGAAATAGATTTGATTGATTCTTTAATAAAGTTTTCAACAAATATATGCCAGCCTGGCATTTTCTCATTCTTTTACATCAATAAATCCTTGTAATATTCCATCTTTGGGGGATGTGGTAATAACATATTTTATTTAACCTCTTCTAGCCCAGTAATTTTTAAAGCATGGCATATTTTAGATGATACAGGGGAACATTACTTAAAATCCTTTAATCACACGATAAAAAAAATTACCTTTTCTATTTTCTTCCAATCATATAGAAACAAGCAGAAAGCCTCAATTTGGTGCTAATGTATCTTTAGCACCTCCCCAAAATTTGATGATTTTGTTTAAAAAGAAGAGAGTAGGCCTCAGGTGAGCAACCATATCTGGCTAGAATTTTAGGATGACGTTCTTGGAGTGAATTTTCAGGTTTGCATCTTTGTATAGCAAAAGAAGGTCAACTTCCATTTATGGAAGTGATGTAAGCATTTTCTTTTGAATAATGCATTAAAGCCAAAAACTTAGAGTCAGTTAAAAATATTAAGTCCCTGATCATAGTAAAATTTATGAGTGCTGAATGTGAATGCCTGAAGCCTGAAAAATGTAAGCCATTCATTCCTCCACTTAGGCGAACTTCCCTCCGCTTACGTAGTCACTTCCCTTATTTGATAATCCAAATAGAAAACCTTCCACTGAAAGGAAGAAATCATCTGGAAAGGGATCCCAGAGATCTGTTGTAATCTTGACAAGGTCCTTCCCCTTCCTGGAACTCAGTTTCTCCATTTTTAAAATGGGTAGTGGTAGGATGGGTAAGACAATCTCTAATAACCCTTGAAACTCTGATGTTCTACGTTTCAAATGCGGATAACTCCCAAGTTCTGACCTTTAGCCCTGACTTCTCCTGCAATGGAAAAGTTGTTACGAACATTCTGGTAGCTGGATCTGAAGGAAAAAATCAATCATGTTGGAACAACATGCAAGCCCTTTACCATGGTCTGCGAGATCTGCCTTTATCTGGCTTCAGTTTGCAATTTCTCTATTGATTTCTATTGCCGTCTCGCACCTCACCCCTATCTGTGACCTGGCTCATTTCTCCTCATCCTTTAAGATTCATCTCAGATATCACCTCTTCCAGGAAGCTTTCTTTGATCAACTTAACCATCGCCAGTCTGAGATAGGCACAGCTTTCTTCTGAGCTCTGCATCACCTGGCTTTGGCTTGTATCCTGTGGCATCATAGATAAGTGTCCATGTCCCCCACCAGACGGCCAGCTTCTTTGTGTGCTCAGTGTTTAGCACAGAGACTAGCATGAAGCAGGAGTTCAATAAATATAGGATCCAGCCTGGGCAGTGTAGGGAGATCCCATCTATACAAAAACTAAAATAAATTACCCAGGTGTGGCAGTGGCACCTGTGGCCCCACCTACACAGAACAACGGCTTGAGCTTGGGAGTTCAAGGATGCAGCAAGCCATGATTGCACTTCAGCCTAGGTGACAGAGCAAGACCTCATCTCTAAAAAAGTCAGTTAAAAAAATATTCAATGCATGAATGTTTTCATTTCCAATTTATCTCATAACTCTATAAGTCTATCACTTTGTCTACAGAACTCTTTCAGTTCACTCCATGGTCTTCCTCTTTGTATCTCGACATTTTCTCACCTTCCACCTGGTGAGGACAACGTTACTGTGTACCTGCATCAATCCTGTTCCTTCCAGGAGGCTCAAAGCTTCTGCGGAACAGAAATTGCCTCCCACTCTCCCTGCTTGCTGGGAAAACTGTAGGCACTCATGAGTAACTATAATTGTCCAGAGAGACACAAACTCTCCACTGACACAAACAGAACGTCCTCTAGGCCCCCTGACACTCCCCTGTTTCTATTTTGCACCTTTCTAAGTCAGGCCCATTCTACTGCTCCTAAGTCACAGTCTCTATGAGATATAGTGTGGCAGAGCACCAGATGCAATTATATATGGGGGAAAGAAATTTCTATTTTGGTCTCAAGAAAATTATGTGATTTTGCTTAAGTTCAATTTTAAAACATGGAATATGACTGAACTTAATGTTAGTACTTAAGAAAAATGTTCAGGGTAATTACAGACGAAGATGCATATATACAATTTATTTCAAATTTAGTAATACAAAAAAATTCTGGATCCTAATGTAACTATTTATAACTTGGCCAGGAGAACTCTGAGGATCCCAGTTATTTCACCAGAATAGGTTATTCTTCATGTATCTTATTTAAGCAATAATGCATGATAGAGCATGAATTATGGCATATTAATTCTCACCCAGTGTGCTATTAGGCTAACGTTGATGGCCGAGAGCTGTCAGTGCAACTAGGCATGAATTAATATCTAATAATTCCCCTGCTGAAATGTCTGATTGAGATTATAGCATTTTATTAGCAAAGGTTATTCCTTTAAAAATGTTTTTGTATGCTAATCGGGAAAAGGGAGCTCGGGATGGGAAAAGCTCTTGGCTTTCTCCAGCAGCCTTTCCGAAACTTCTCTTTGATGTCCCCAACATCTCACCCTTGTTGACACACAAACATCTTCTTTTGGAAGTTTTCTTAGACAATTGACACAGGGGAGCCCCTCAGCAGTTGGGAATCTGGATGTAATACCTTGCTTTGACCAGAGATTTCATTTGATGAAATTCAAGTGAGGCTTGCAAATGGGAATCAGGCCTAGGGAGGTGCTAAGGGGAGAAGGCAAGATACTGAAGATTCTTCCAGCACCGGGGGGAGGCTGCTGGTGAATACGGTGAAGATCATGCAAGGTTGGAATCTGAGACAGAGGGTTTGAATCCTGGCTGTAGCACTAACTAGCTGCAACCCTTGGGCAAAGTTCTTTAACCTTCCCTGGCTCACAGCTTCCTTCTAATATAGTGGGCATTTTCTTCACCTCCTGGGGCTGTTGCAATACAGAAGCGTCCACTGCCTGCAGCCCCTCTCCTCACCTACCTGTTCCTATACTGAAGCCAAAGTGATCTGTGTTACGCACGCACCATTTGAAACTCAGCATGTGCTGCCATCTCCTAAAATATCTCTTGTCTCCCTCTCAACCCTCAGAGCCCAGACTGGAGTGTGGTCCTCGGAGTCACAGTGATGAAGGTCATGTGCATGTTGAAGGGCCGCGGCCTGGTGCAAGTCACCATCCACTTTGAGCAGAAGGAAAATGGACCGTTTATGGTGTCAGAATGCATTACAGGATTGACTGAACGCCAGCACAGATTCCATGTTCATCAGTTTGGAGAGATAATACACCAGGCTGTACCAGGGCAGGTCCTTACTTTAATCCTTTAACCAAAAGCCACAGTGGGCCAAGGATCAAGAGAGGCATGTTGGAGACCTGGGTAATGTGACTGCTGGCAAAGATGGGGCAGCCAATGTGTCTGCTGAAGATTCTCCGGTCTCACTCTCAGGACACCATTCCATCACTAGCCTCACAGGGGGTCCATGACAAACCAGATGACGTGGGCAAAGGTGAAATGAAGAATCTACAAACCCAGGAAATGCTAGAAGTTGTTTGGCTTGTGGTGTAATTGAAATTGCCCAGTAAACATTCCCTTAAATGTGGTCTGAGTTCCATGAACTCACCTATTATCCTGTTAGCTGTAGAGATGAAATTCAATAAACATTAAACATTGTAATCTTAAGTAAAATAAAATAATAAAATAAAATAAAATAAACTCAGCATGGCTTCTCTCCTGCCCCTGGAGTATAGACTAACAGTCTTATGCTGGTTTCTTTTTTTAAATCTTTAAAAAATAATTTTAATTAGTTAACTTAGAGACAAGGTCTCACTCTGTTGCCCAGGCTGGAGTGCAGTGGCACAATCACGGCTCACTGCAGCTTCAACTTCCCGGACTCAAGAGACCCTCTCTCTTCAGCCTCTTGAGTAGCTGGGACCACAGGCGCACACCACCACGCCCAGCTAATTTTTGTATTTTGTGTAGAGATGGGGCTTGGGCATATTTCTCAGGCTGGTCTTGAACTCCTGAGCTCAAGCAATCTTCTCGCCTCGGTCTCCTAAAGTGCTGAGATTACAGGCATGAGCCACCACACCTGGCCCTTATGCTGGCCATGCCCTACTGAGATGGGGGCCACTGCTATCTGGATTCTGGTTGCTTGGGCTTCTTTCTGCTCTTCCACTAGACTAGGATTCCTCTGCCCATGGACTGTCACAACTTCCTAGCCCCTCATCCACACTTCCTTCATGTTAGCCTACCACCGGTTAACTCTTTCGCGCAATTCAGATCTCTGCTAAACCTGAGAAGCCTTCTCTAAATCTATGCAGTAGGCATTCTGGATCTTCTCCTTCTAGGAGCATGGAAGATTGCCCATTCCCACCCTCCTTGAAGTTGGGTGTGGCCATGTGACTTCAGCTGGGATGAAATGTGGACAGAAGTGATGTGTGTTGCCTCTAAGAAGAAACATGCTTTTATTTCCCCTGTGACTGTGGAAACGGGGTTGAGACGAAGCCCCTCTCAGTCTGTTTCTGAGTGAACTTAAGAAGCAGAATGTCCCTTCTGACCTACCTGAGAGAGAAACAAATAGTTCCTGTTAACCCCATGAGGATTAAGGACTATTTGTTACACAGTAAACCATAACCTAACCTGTCTGATATACCCACCCTGCCCTAATGGATCCATCCTCTCCTCATGCTTGGGCAAGTCCTTATGTAACACCTTGAACTCTCTCTCCACATTACTTATCATGACTATACATAGTTTTGTGTAATTATTTTCTTAGTGTCTGTCAGCCCCACGAGCGTTTCATAGTTCAACAGATTCAAATCTCTGATGAGTAGGTCAAAGATGACTCCTCCCCTCTGAGCAATACACCCTGTCTCAAATTTTCTGTGTGACTTTGAGCAAGAGTCTTCTCCTCTCTAGGCCTGGGCTTCCTCATTTGTTAAATGAAAGCAATCTTTTCTGGTATCTTCCATATGTGGGCTTGGGACATAATAAAGTATTTATTTCTGTATTAATAAGATGCACAAATACATCCTGCTGAGCAGGCAACTGGAAAATAAGACCACTTCCAGTCACACTGGGGTGAAGATTCAGTCCCCGAATCCTGAAAGCTGCCTAATCCATCCGGCATGGCAATTCCCACTTAGAAACCTCCATGTGGTGCCTTTTGGCAACGTCCATCCTAGGACAGCCCCCAGTGAGAACAAGAATAAAAACACATTTTCTTCGAGAGGCTGGTGAGCATCCTTTCTGATTTGAAATGTATGGGGGTTGCTTTGTACAACACAAAAATGAGACTGGGAAATATAATAATTTTGTACTCATAGGCTACTGGCAAGAGAAAGGCTTATCTGGTTTTTTGGAGCTCAAGAAAACTTCTCACTCCCTCCCTTCAACACAGAAGAGAGTCTATGAGAATGGAACCAAGGAAGTTGCTCATGTATTACAAAATCAATGCCTATCAGTGCCGAGCTGCTTGCCTGCCCCACCTGTGAACAAATGTGCCAGAGCAGACACTGCCCACATCCACATCAGCACTGCTTTGGTCTCTGCACAGTTTTTACAGCCATAATTAGGTTTAGAAGGGATCTAGGAGAGTCCTTCACAATGGCATAACCAAGCTGAAAGGCCAAGGGGAAATCATATCCTGAGCCCTATTAGTGGGACACCCTGTCTCTCAAACGGAAGCATGGCCTCAGGGGAGGGGTGGCCAACGAGACAATGAGATCTCCAATAAATCCTTGAGAGCTTAGCATTTGGAGACTCTCCGCTGTAACTCTGGATTCTCAACTGATTTCCAGTTTGCCTTTGAAGCTGCTAGTGTCTACGCCTACTCCTAAATACAGAAAGAATCCACATTTTCTTTCTGGAAGTCAAGGGGAGACAGAAATCTGAGCTTCGCCCTCCTTCCTTTCTGACCCCTTGTGGGAAGCTGTCTTCTAGTCTGTGACAAGGCTGAGGGCTGCAAGGCATGCTTCCAAATGTCCTTTTAATCCAGTGGGCCCAGGTCTCTACCTGTCAGGGAGGATTTGCTTCGGTTTCAATCTTTGTCCAAAGTCCCCATTTCTGTCTCTGCCAGGAGATAGCCTCAGAGATCAGCCCAAGTTAACAAACAAGCTGCAGGCATCATTTGCAAAAGAAACCAAGGGGACAAGAATCGCTGCATGGCAAAGATGGTCACTTCTTGATGACCTCATCTATCCTCTGTACAAGACACGTATGCTATCTCCTTAGAAAGAAAACCACCTGTTAGCTAGAACAGTGCCCTCCCCATGTGTACCTGCTCAGAGGCTGAGTTCTGAGAACCATGTGATTAAGAAGAGACTAAAGAGCAAGAGCCCATTGTAGAGAGAGGGTTACTGAGCCAAGTGGAGCAACTAACTGTGATCAAAGGGACTCAAGGTCCCTCGGTTTTCTCTGTGGGTTATCCACTAAACCAGACCACAAGCATCAGAATATCTTTGTGCTGGTTAAAATGCATATTCCCAGGCCCTGTGCCAAGATCCACCACATTAGAAGCTGTGGAGCTGGGGCTCTGGAATCTGCAGTTGTAGCAGTTTAGAAATCAGGAGCCTGGATTCATGCTTTCTCGGATACCCTCAGCCAACGTGATACTGACGAGCCATGAAATCCAAGAATCTCTGCAGTAAAACTTAATTCCTCCCATCTCTCTTTAAAGTTACTTTGAAAGGAGGCAGATTTGAAAGTCAACAAAGACAGCACGTTAGCAAGGGCTAGTTAAACTGGCCCACTGGGCAAATACAAGTTTCTAAAAGTCCCTTTGTTCTACATAGTATTTTTCTGGTGGTTATGGTTGCTGTTATTAAAAATCCCTTCTCCACCCACTTGTGCATAACCCAGTGTATTTCTGAAGACTTCCAAAGGAGTCTGAACCAACTATCATCAACTTTGGACCAGCCTTAGGGGAAGGTATTGTGGAGGCAGTCTAGTCTCTAGGCCCGGGACTGTACCCTCTCTCCAGGCCATGAATTTCAATTTCTTCCTCCTCTTCCTCGACGTGAAGTTCTTCCCTGCCCTCGCCTCCTCGGAGGTACACCTCCCCTCTCAGCAAGCAGCTGCACCCTTCTTGGCAGCTGCTGCAGATTAGTAAATTACAAGTTTGAGATTAAAAAAGAAATGACTAAAGAATAAAACCTTTAGTCTGGCAATTTGAAGTCAGACTGCCACAATGAACACCTGTTGAGAAAGACCATTATTAGAAGCTGGAGACTCTGGGTGAAAAGATCACTGTGAATTAATTTTGATTGCCTCACGAAACTCTGCATAACAAATGATCTCCAAAGGGGGTGTCAAGGGACTTGCATTTGAAGGGGAGGGGGAGATTTTGTTTCTAGCAAGGTAATATAAGCTCTGCCATGACATTAAAATCCACCATTGGTTGCACTTGTCTGTATCCCTCTGTTGAAACAGACTGTGCATGCTAAGGTTACCATGTATTATGCTTCTGGGGAAAAAAGACAAACAATTGATATCAAAATCTTTTAAAAAGGTTAGTTGAGAAAGCATGAGGTCAGAGACTCATGACTCCCAAATTGTTAAATCATTTATTTACGTCTGTGTCTACGTAAATGGAGATTTGGGTGCTCTTGGTGATTTAAGCAGCCCTTGTTTTATTTTTTTAATCATATATATATATACACACACACCCACACACATTTATAATTTTTTGTTGTAAGGGAAGAATAGAGTGAAAGGCGTGTTAAGAAATGGATTCACTTGCAATTAGATGACCTTTGTACTTGGTAATGTCATCAGAAATGAGAAAAAGGCGTGAGAGATCACGAGGTACCGTGAAATAGTGGCGCTGGGTGGGTGGTGGTGGGGTGGATACACTGAATATTAAGTAGTTTCATTCTTTCCTGAAAAGAAAGAGACTCCAACTAAAATATGCCAGCGTCCTACCTGTCTGTCAGCCCCTGATTAAATCTAAAAGCAGGCATCCCATCTGTTTGCCCAAATGAAAAGTGTAATATTCTACTAACTACTTTCTATTATTGCTCAACTTCAGAGTTTCCTGCAAAATGATCCTCGGTTCATCTGAAGTTTATCTGGCTCACAAAAAGAAGCTCCAGAAAGCTTCGTGCTTTTAAGCTAATAAGCAGTATACCCAGCTGACTCTGTGGCTGAATTTTCAACACTTGGCCATTAATATCACATGAATTTTCATAGCTGTGGATTTCCATTTGTCATGAGACAGAAAACCTGGAAGCACTCGGAAGGCCATGAGTAACTATGAATATAAGCAAAATCTTAATCCTCTGCCCCCAGTTAGGCTCTTCCTAATTGTGAGAGTGTGGAAGTTACACATTTGTGTTGGGTTATGTAACAATATTTCCTTGACCAAGCATATCATTTTATTACATGAACCCTAATTTGTGCTTTCAAATGTGTCGGGAATTAGCCCCAACATCTGAGCAGAACACCTGCATGAGCTTCCACCCCCAAACCTCCAAGGGGCATCAACTCTCACAAAGTTCGAAGATGCTTCTGGTGCTTGCTTTCGTTTTTAGGTCATCAAAAAGATTTGGGAGACCTTGTTGTGAGCGAAGCCTACTTGGGTCGCCTACAAATGCTCTCTCCCACAGAGCAAACGCTACTAAAAACAATTCCAATTTCTGCACGATTTGGAAAGTCTTTTGGGGGTTCCTTGGAGATATTAGATAATTGAATATAGCTTTCTCCCATTGGGAAAAAAACCTGACATCCAACGACAGTCCCCAAACTCCCAACGTCCCTTAGCACACCAGTTAATTTTATGACAAAATTAATCTGCAGCGTGACTTGTGGAGTCCCAGAGGGAGGTCATGGAGGCCAGTAAATATGTAAACGTGGGTTTTTCGGTTTCCGTTTCGCATGAATACAAAATAAACTGCGGCCCTGCGCATGCTGGAAAGTTCTTCCTTAAAGTTAATAAAATCTGTCAACTTCCATAAAGGCCTAGAGAAAGGGGGTGCACAGGTGCAGGTGCTCGGGCTGAGGCTCGAGAAGTCGAGGCAGCTAATAAAAAGCCCTAGGCACCGCGCGCCTCCTTCCCCATCAATTCCCATCAAGCGTTATTAGAGTCATCTGCTGCCTCCGAGGTGCGTCCCCGCGCTCGCCCCGCAGAAGCGACAATGACATTTGGCTGCGCTGCAGGTGCGGCTGTGTGTGGCCGCGCGGCCGGAGTGGGGCCGCCTTTGTGGCGCTCGGGTCCTTTGATCTGGGCCACAAAGGGCTGCGAAGCTGCAGCCCCCGGCTTTCTGCTGACGACTCCGCCCCGGCCGGGGAAGGGGCAGGATGGGGGTGGGGGCGAAGAGGGAGGAGAGCCGGGAGAGTAAAGGGGGCCTCAGGAGGGGGCGATCCATAATATTTATTTCAACAATAGCTTCAAATCTTTTTAAACATCATAAGAACATGGCTCATTAAGCCCACAACAGCCTTGAAATTGTGTTATAAAACCGCAAAACAGAAATCAATACATTTGCTAGAAAGGAAGTAATGAAATATATTGAGTTGCCTGAGAAGTGGTTTGTATGAATCATAATATTATTATGTGCGCATCAATTCCATTTCCAATACTTAAAGTTAACCAGCTGGCGAAGAGCGCCCTGAACCCTCGTTAAACAAGCTCTCCCCGATTATTTGCTAGGCTGGCGCATCCTATAAATATCCTGGGGCGGGGGCACGATCAATGAGGCCCACCCTAGAGCTTCAGCTGCTGCAGCCCTATTGCTTCCCGGCCTGATCAATACAGGCTCACAATGGCCAGAAGAAAGCCAGGGGCAGGCCTGGAGATCCAGGCTGGAGCCTCCCGCCCAGAGCAACAGCATGGCCAGTTTCTATAAAGGGGCCTTTGGCCAGCTGCTCCTCCCCTCCCAACCAGAGACTGCGGCTTCCCTCCCAGCCCTCTAGTGAGGAGGTCCCGGTTCCTACTGCTTCCTCTACTCTGGGGTGTGTGAATATGAGCAACCAGGCACCTGCACTCAGCACCCTAGCAACCACTCCATGCAATGGGCGAGCTGCAATTTGTTTTCTCATTACTTTGTTTGTGAATGATGTATTCTTTCCACTGCACTGTTAGTGAATTAAAAGTGGATGTATGTTTCTCATTCTCCTTCCTGATATATTTTGAGTGGGACCTGATTCTATAATGTACAGGAAGCTGGAAATCAGGGAGATATTCTGGTTTTTGGGGGGTCTGTAGCTTATGCAACTTGGGGGATAGGTTCTCTTCAAGAAAAATGATCATACTTTCGCAAATATCATAAAATATAATAAACACATTGCTGAGATACTTCCCAGGTTTTAGAGGATGACTGGTGGGTGGGGATCCCAAAGCTGGAGCTTCATAGCTTCTGTGGAAGTCTAAACCAGAGAAAGGCCAGGCTCCCTGAAATTATCCGTACATTTCTGTGCTGCTTCCGCCTTCTGGAATGTATGTCCCCTAAAGGGTGCAACTTTGTCTGGCTTTCTTTCCTCTGTGTCCCAAGAACTAGTGACCATCACATTATTGGTATAGGGTGAGTAGGTGGATCTGGTAGTGATTTGCTCTGAAGGGTCAGCCTGGAAGCCACAGGCTCGTGTCTCAGCCACAGCAATTTCTTTGACGACTTAAGATGGGCAGCCCCTTTGTATACCCTCTGGCTCCACCTGTGGCCTTTGCGCCCATGCATTCAGACTGACTTAAAACAAGAGCTGATTGACTTCTGGATCATTCTCAGGTGGTCAGCGGAAGACAGACAGCCACATGTAAGTGCAGATGCACAGACCCAGCCAAGCACTTTCATGTGAACACGGGCACACACACCATGCCAGGTCAAGGAAGGTGTGACTCTCCAGGTAATCCAAGTGCTGGCAAGGCTCTTTCTGGTTTTGGGTTGCCATGACCTGGAAGACAGGGAGGAGGTAGAAGTGGTGCAACTGGTGTTTAGCAGATAGAGGCCAAGGAGGCTGCTAAATATCTTACAAGGCACAAAGAATGTCCAACCCCAAATGCCAATGGTGCTGAGACTGAGGGATCCTGGGCTGAGGCAGTATCAGCTTTTCTTGCCAGAATTTACAGTGTTGCTGTCACTGCTTCAATCACAGTGCCTTTGACATTTTCTCTAGAAGGGCATTAGAGAATGCAGAAACTCCCTGTTCCTTTCCTGCTATAATATGACTGGGGAACAGAGCTTTTATTCCAGCCTTCCACCTGCTTGCCACGCACAGCCATTGTCCACTGTGTGCTGTCGCTGCTCCTGCTGCTGCTATAGCTACAGGCCCTTGCTCTGGTGCCAATGGACCACAATCGTCCCCAAGACCCTGGGTGAAGAGTGCTGACCCAACACAACCACCAGTCACCTGCTCGCTGAGGGTTGACTGTCACGCTCCTACCTGGCCCCCCCTACCTGGTATCTGACTTGATTCATTTCAGAACCATTGCAGAATCATGGCAGATTCTGCAATACAAATACAGGAATCAGTTCAGTAAATGTGTCTGTATTTCAGGATCTAAAGGCTGGATGACAATAATTTTTCAAGCACTAGACTTTTTCCCCTGATGTTGTTCTTATTTTCCAGCCCCTTTCTCCCCTTTCCCCTCCCCCACTGCTTGTTGTTTCGTGCTTATCCCAGAATTGATCATTTCTACCCTCTTAGCTGTCTGCAGAGACACTTTGCAACAACCCAAGTTTCTGCTGTCACTGGCCAGGAGAGATCAGTGGTCACCTGAAACAGCACAAATGTGATTTTCTTTGTTTGGAGAGGGGAGTGCCATTCCTGCGACATAATCCCAATTATGCACAATTAGCTGACTCAGGCCAATGCTGGCCACTTATTGACCAGGCAGATGGTCACCCAGGCTATTATTTTGTCATTGCAGAACCTGGAAACCAGTTTAATTTGAAAACAGAAAACTGAGAAAAAGCCCCATATTTCCATACCTACAAATAATCCCCTGATCATATTAAGAGCCAAACTAGAAAGTAATCTGTTCTGTGGTTTTTTTAGGGTTTTATTTTAGAACATGATCGTTAAAATTGTTTTCAGTTCCAGCAGGAACCTGAGGAATGAGACTGAAAGAAAAACTCTGTGGAATAAAATTCTCCATATTGTAGAGCTCAGAATCGCCTAAAAAAATTAGCCCTGATGATTTAATTTTAAAACTTTGGAGAAGGACAAAGCTTAGGAAAACAAAAATAAATTGGCCAGTTCTGAACATATTAAACTCACTCAGACAAAATAACTCAATCCTCCTTTGAGTCAGGGTTTGTCATAATTTGGTCACGGTTTATAGAGCCAATTTTGAGTAAGAAAGTCAAAATGATGCCTTTCGCTGTAAATTTTTGGGGTTTTGTTTATAATTACAGAGATTCTCTCATAAAAAAGTGCTTTTTCTAAAAAAAAGCCAAGCACACAAAACATTAGGAATTTCTCCAAAGTTTTAAGTAATTTATGCTTGTTTACTGTTTAGGATCTACAGGGTACCCATGAAGTCTGGAAACAGACAAATATTTAATAATGTGGTCGAAGACATCTTCAGTCATAAAAACAACTCATAATATCTATTTTTCTAGAACTTATGGACATCTCTTATTATCACTGTCATGCAGACAGTACAAATGAAAATCTAATGAACATTTTTCATGCCATATGCAAATATGTAGGCAAGTTGAGAGTAAATGTAATCTTCTTTTACCTGATAATGTATGTATTACACTTGTGAAAATTTTATGGAGGGCAGATCAAAATTGGGACTATTGAAGATGACTATGTAAAGTGAAGAATCTTTATGAGAAGTAAATTTGCCAGTTCTTTAAATAGAGGGTTTTTTGTTTTGTTTTATTTTTTTCTTTTTAGAGACAGGATCTCACTACATCATCCAGGCTTGAATGCAGTGGCTGTGTTATAGCTCACTGCAGCCTCAAACACCTAAACTCAAGGGATCCTCCTGCCTCAGCCTCCCATGTAGCTGGGACTGCACGTGGGCAACACCACACCTCTCTAACTTTTTTGTTGTTGTTTGTTTGTTTGTTTTTGGAAGTCACAGGTCTCACTATGTTTCCCAGGTTGGTCTCTAACTTGTGACTTTAAGTGATCCTTTTTCCTATGCCTCTCAAAGTGCTGGGATTTCAGGTGTGGGCCACCACACCCAATCTGAAGTAGAGATTTTCGTAGATTAGATTTGCTTAAAGCAAGACACAAAATGATGATAGTAATGATGACGATGAACACGAGGATGGTAGTTTATGCTCATTGAAATTTCTTATGTGGCAGACATTCTGCTGTGCACTTTACATGGTTTATTTCAATATAATCTTCTTCTGTCTTTCCTGCCTGGATGGGGATACATCTTTCAGCATATAAACCCAATACAGCAAAGATCTTTGACTTGATTTCTAGGCATGGGTTCTATTATGAATGAGGCATGCTAGAACAGGAAGATCAGAGAAAACTCGAAATCTGCAACCCTGCATTCTGCTGCCAACTCTTTCAAATAACAGGCTGTGTGACCTTGGCCAGGTCACTTACCCCTTCTAGTCTTCTGTGTCCCTTAGTGTGATGCAAAATTGTTCTAGGGCTAAAAATCCTAGAATCATATTACTCTCAACTCCATTTATAAGAAAGCCCCCTTTGTTTTAATAAAGAATCCAACTAACAGACACCATTATTTATGGGTAGGTAAAGTGTTAACCACAACCTGGACTTTCTGGTCTACTGGGAGGCCCATCACACCAGTGGAACTATTTGAAAGAAATCTTAGGGGCCAATTCGAATGCTCTTACTTAGAATTCCAAAGTCAGTTTGAATAAGGGCTTGATGACTTACATGACAGCTATTTGTAAGCTTGTCTTATGCCCCACTTAGAGTTCTAATTCTTGAGGGCAATGTTGATATCATATTCACATGGTATCACCATGGTATCTGGCAGGCAGATAGACGCTGCCTAAGTAATTGTTGGATCAAAGATGAATTGTTGAATCAAGATTTTGACTTGGAGACTTCTACTTGAGTTGGAGTTACTATTTTGAGAAATTCTGAAGCTGGAAGCACATTTGTCCACATTTTGAAGTTTATTCCCTTCAGCCACCTGTTCTTAATACCTATTCCACACAAGTCAAATGTAGTCCAAACAGTTTGAATCAGATTCAACTAACTATGAGCAAACCCCATTTGCCTAAGTTTACAGTCCTATCCATTTGGGGTTTCCTCAGTTGTATGTGGGTGTGTGTTTTGGGAGAGTAAGTTCTTGTGCGGCCACTTGCATGCTTTGGTACATTTTTATGTCTGTATACGTGTATTTCATGCCAGTGAGAAATGTGCTTGCCTTTCTATGGCCTTGCATATCCTAAGCATTGGCTATATCATTTTCAGCATTTGAATCAATGTTTTAATGGAAAATTACAAAGAAAATGAGTACTTGGAAGCCAAAGGTTGCCGACTAAGAGCAAAAAAAAAAAAAAAAAAAAAAAAAATACTGCACTTGAGAATTGACTTCCCATCCATCTCTTTTATTCTTGCACTTATTTTATAGCCAACATATTCTCTTTCAGCCCCTGATTACTTATTTTAAATTGTCTTCCAGTCCCGGGACTCTGTCTCTCTTCCTCAGCTCCCCCTCTTCTCTCAGGCCTCCCAAATGATACAGTCTGTGCCGTCAGCCGCTGTTGCCTATTAGAGCCCAGAAATACTTCTTGTTTTCAGCCAACCTTGGGGAGAGGAAATGAGGAGAAGGGAAAATGTCTTCCCCCAGAAGGTCATCTGAAAACAAGTGAGGCTCCACTGACCCCTCACTGCCGGTCTGAGGCTCTGCAGATAAGCCCTATAAAATACTGCAGAAGGCAAAGTTGCCAACAAGCTCAGCACACAGAGATGATGTAGTCAGAGGCAGGAATCGATCTCAAGACGTGAATCACTGACCCTAGCCCACGCTCGCCCTCCCTAAATTCTGAGTCCGTATTAACTAAAGATTGCATTTCCATTGTTACAGCTCAGACAGCAATTTCTAATTCTGTTGAGTTTGATATCTCTTACCCAGCACTCATTTGGGAAGGCTTTTTGTTTAATCTTCTAAATGTCTGAAGCACAATTCCAAATATTTCCAAGTTAAACTCCTCTTCCATTCACAATAAACCCCAGCAAGAATCTGACCAAAGAAAAGGTAAAGCATACATTCCCTTCCTTCTCTGGATTGAAACAGCGATATTTGAATCACCCAGGAGGTATATCATAACAAATTGTCTCAATATCAATTGTCTCTGTGCAAAGGTCAGGTAAAGTCCCAAAGATCTAAGTCTGGGATAAAAGGGATGAGCACATTTCTCAACAGAAGGGAAGGAGGCTGGTTTCAGTGTTTTTCTCACTAAATGTGGAATTCCCCAACAAATTCACATATTAAAAGTAATAAAGTTGTGAATCCTCCACTCAAACAAAGACTCAGGGACCACGATTCCAAACATCCACACTCAACTAAGCGCTCATCAAAACTCCTTTTTGAATCTAGAAATCTAATTTCTTTAATGGTCACATCACTTATGTGTCTTAGAAAGTGTTTTCTACTGAGCTCAATCAACTAACAGCCTGGGACTGTGCCTCATATCCTCCCCATGCAGCAGTGTTTACATGGAAGTATGAACCCAAATGAGGATGAATTCCAGAACCAGTAAGTTTATTCCTGGAGCTTAATTTTAAAAATACAATCTCTAGTTTCGCTTTCCAGTTTCACTGGAAGAACTGATATTTTAAAACTTCTAATAAAATAATAATTATGCAGGTAAAATATCAGTTATTCTAGATTCTAGGAACTAGACTTCTAATTAACTGAGACATGATTCTAATGCGGAATCCAGGGCAAAGTCCTGTACTTTTAAAGGTAGCATGCTAATTTGAATTTTAAGTGGATGTTGAATATTAACCCTGATATTGTCCTAGATAGTGAGTTGCTCAACTTCAGCACTATTGATATTTGGGTTGGGTAATTCTTTGTTGTTAGGAGCTGTCTTGTGTGCTGTGGGATGTTTAGCAGCAATGCTTGCCTCTGCCCACTGGATGCCAACCGCAACCCTCCTCTCCCCAGTGTAACAACCAAAAATGTCTCTGGACATGACCAAATGTCTCTTGGGGGGCAAAACTGAACCCATTTGGGAACCACTACTCTGATCAAGGGGAAAATTCATTTATTAGATGTTTTTATTCCACTTAAAAGGGAGCTAACACAAAGTCAGAATGCTTTTCTGAACATAGAGTAAAATAAATAAAATTAATGATGTATTTCCATCCACATGATGGAACATTAAACAATCACTTAAAAACATATTTGTTAAGACACTATAGGCATGAGAGAAGAGCAGAACATGGAACTATATGTGCCCTATGTAGATTCTGTAAGATATAGATTTGAAACTATATAAAGTATTTTAAAAGGAAAAACACAAAAATGAAAATCATAGCTCTCTGTGGGTGGTAGGACAATGCCGTCTATATTTTCTTATCTAAATGTTTCTGTTTTCTCCAATCATCTACCATGAGCACGTATTTTTATAATTTCAAAATCAGACACAGAAAAAGGAGAAAGAATATTGTATTATACAGCACATGAACAAGAAAGCTGCAACACGCTGCAGTCCTGTATTCCTAATTCAATTTTCTCCCACACCCTGAAGGAAGCAAAGCAATTCCTTTCCTACTCATCTGATCCTTTTCCCCATTAAACCCTCGCATCTGCTTCCCTCTGCAGTCTTAACTATCTAAGGCCAGGATTCATGACATTGTTTATTTTATTTTATACCTTGCTTCTCAACCTGGGTGGACTCATGCATCCTTTCATTCATGCAGTTCTCTGGTACTGTACGAGGTACTGGGAATTCAGTGGGGGAACAAGGCAGGTTGAGCCCCTACTCCAATGGAAGACAGACAGTGAATCAGTACACCAACACACAGACGACATCATTCTAGTCATTCTAGAGAGTAGTAGGGGCTGTGAAGGCAAGAAAGAGACCATGGGAGACAGCACTACTTTAGCCTGGGTGGTCAGGGAAGGCCCCTCTGAGGAGGTGACATTTGAGCTGAGAACTAAAGAACAAAAGGAAGCTGGGTGCAATGGCTCATGCCTGTAAATCCCACATCTGGGGGGCCGAGGCAGGCTGATAGCTTGAGCCCAGGAGTTGGAGACCAGCCTGGTGAAATTCCATCTCTACAAAAAATACAAAAATCAATCAGGGGTGATGGTGTGTGCCTGTAGTCCTACCTACTTGGGAGGCTGAGATACGAGGATTGTTTGAGCCTGGGAGGTCAAGGTTGGAGTGAGCCAAGCTGTGATTGTGCCACTGTATTCAAGCCTGGATGACAGAACAAGACCTTGTCTCAGAAAAGACAGGCAGAGTAAGAGAGAGAGAGAGAGAGAGAGAGAGAGAGGGAGAGAGAGAATCATGAGGAAACTGAGAAGACCTGGGGGCAGTTTTCCATGTTTGATTTTTTTAAGTTCAAATGTACAGAACAAGCATGGCACAGTCAGAGAGGAGAAGAAAGGCCATCAAAGCTGGAGATTTGCAAGAAAAGCTGTGGGCATCTTCCCAGGTTGGGAAGATGCATGGTCCTGATGCCGCCAGGCTCAGGTCTGCCCACATAGGGAGGTGGCAGCAGCGAATCAGAACCCTTAGGGCCAAGGCACTGGAATTTGCATTTTACAACAAGCTTCCAAGGTGATATTGATGCACTGGAAATTTAGAGGACCATAGTTCCAGAGTATTCCCTTACTCCAACATTCTGGGGGTGGCTGGAACAGAGGTGATGAGTGAACTAACTCTGTGGTCCACATGCCAGCAGTGGCAGCAGCACCAACAGCAGCACCTGGGAGCCTGTCAAAATGCAGAATCTCAGGCCCCACCCCAGATCTACTGGATTAGAATCTGTATTTCAGCAATAGCATTCTGCATCATTTAAATACACGTGAAAATCTGACAAGCGTTGATTTAGACCAGCACGATTTATCATACTAAAGCTTTGACAGAGAAGAAAATGGAAGCTGTATGCTTTATCGTGATAAGTGGTCAAAGAGTAACAAAATACCTGCTCATATTATGATTTTTGCTCTGGGATTAGGAGGCCACAGGTTATGCCTATGTTTAGCCTTTCTGGGTGAACTGTAGTGCCTGAGTTGAAATCTTTTGGCTCCAGAAAGGTTTACTCAAGTGGGCAATAGATCCAGAAATTTATTTTACCATTTAGATTATTTTTAAAAGACAGGAAACGTTCTTTATGAATGCAACTAAACATACAAATTTACTATGTTGTATAGTATTTCATATTAAAAAAAAAAAAACAGAGAAATGCAAACACAGTGGAATCAGTAGAGACTTCTTTCACTAACCCTTAACAATCATGGATCTTAATCATGGCCCTTTCCTTCTTCCCCGTTACACTTTGCAACACTTTACACATCTCCTTGGCGTGGTCATGTATGTGATCTTCCTTTACTCTGTAAAATGTCTCTCTTTCTCTAATTAACATGGGTTTTTTCTTGTTTTGTTTTGTTTTTTAATTGCAACAGCTTTTGCTGATTTTAGGACAGGTCTTGCTTCTTTTCTTTCAGTGGTCGGAAAAAGACCACGTTTATCCAAGCCCTGTGCGTATTCTGTAGCTCTCTAATCAAGAAATGTTCCTTTCAACTGACCAAGGCTCCTAACTTTATCTCTCTGTCCTTTGAAGCCAATAACTATTATTTCCAACGACCATCACTAATTCGAGAATAAACACTCTGTTTTCTCCCAAATTGCTACATTCTGTTAAAGGGAACTAGAATTAAAGTAACAATTTCTATCAGCACTCTATTTTATGAAAGGGCACTAAAGTAGGATGCCACAGGGCTTGAGGGCAGAGGCAAAGCGTGACTTCTTCTCCGTGCTCCCTGAGTGGCCCCTTTTCCCACAGTGATGGTCAAGTCCATCTACTCATGGGTGTTCTCAGATTTACTCTATGCAGTGAATGAGAACTCGTAGATAAGGACCGCTACCTTTCTTTGTTCTTTTTCTTTGTTTATTTAGGGGCATGGACTGCTAATGTTTTTTTTCCCCCCTGTATCATCATAAAGACAATTATTGTGGAGAAGAGTTGATCTTTGCCCCTTATCTGTTTAGAGGTAATTTAGACAAGAAGGGGACCTGGCCTGGGGATGACCAGCCCCCCTGGAACTGTGATGGGGGATGCTTTTTTCAGGTTTTGGATGCAGCCTGTGACTGTCTTGGTTATGCTCCTGTGGAAAGGATTCTTCCTGCATCTAGAACTTCTACAGCAGTAGGGCTTTCTGGGTCTCCAGATTTCCAGAAGCAGCAGCCTCAGGAAATGAGATCACTTATTTAGCCTGCTCATGGCAATTGGTGGTTTGGTCTACATCTCACCACACTGGTTGTTGGCCGGCTTTGTGCCCTAATAACCCAGAATGTAAATATCTCTACAGCAGTTATTGCTGTTATGAGGATCTATTATTGCTCTTGGGCAATGCAATAGCTTTTAGAAAAAGATCTGCCAAAAGCCACGTGAATTACTCTTCCAGCCATTTTGCAAGAGCATAAGCAACACGAGGGCAGATATTTATTTTGCTTTGGGCACTGATGAACCTCAGCACCTAGAACAGTGCCCAGTGCAGAGCAGATGCTCACTAAGTATTTGCTGAATGAATGAATAAATGCCAGTTGGTCAGCCAGGCATATTCCCAGGGCCCGAGAAGTCTTCTTGGGCCCCTTTCCCTTTCTGTGGCTTTGCTTTAGTGTTCTGTGTGTCTAGAACACTTCGCTGCACTCTGTAAGCTTGCACAGTCATCACCACTGCTTTGTGAGCACCAGAGGGCAACCCTGGTGCTTACCAAACTGCCTAGCAGTTAGGAGGTGTTTAATAGTTTACTATTTGATGAAGGATGGAAGCGGGAGAGGGCAGAGGGAAGGTGGGAGGGAGGGTCTGGGTAAGTGGTTAATAAGAGATTCGGATATCTCAGTCCCTTCTGGGGAAAGCTAACCTTTTTAGCTTTTGTTGTGACCAGGCCTGAATTGAACCTTTAAACACAAAGGAGGTTGAGCCTTGTGGCCAGAGAGCAAATACAACTTTCAAAATAGAGTTGGCCAGGTGCAGTGGCTCATGCTTGTAACCCCAGCAATTTGGGAAGCTGTGTGGGGAAGAGAGCTTGAGTCTAGGAGTTCAAGACCAGCGTGAGCAACATAGCTTGTCTCTACCAAAAAATAAATAAATAAATAAATAAATAAATAAATAAATAAAATTAATAAAATTAGCAGGGCCTAGTGGTGCATGCCTGTAGTCCTCACTGCTCAAGAGGCCGAGGTGGGAGGTTGGCTTAAGCCTGGAATTTGAAGTTGCAGTGAGCTATGACTGTGGCACTGCACTCCGGCCTGGGCAACTGAGCAAGATCCTACCTCAAAAGAAGGTGAGAGAGGTAGGGAGGGAGGGAAAGAAAAGAAGAAAGAAAAGGAAAGGAAAGGACTGTGCAAAAAAATAGGTGACAGAGCATCCTAAAAAAAAAAAAAAAAAAAAAAAAAATGGTGGGTGTTTCCTTGGAAAGAGCATGGGCTTAAATGAGACCTCCTGACTTTAAATAGTTCCCTATCACATACTATCAACCCCAGAGAGGTCACAGTAAATCCTCTAGGCCCCCATTTCCTCACCTGTAAAGAGGGAATCTGCTCTGCACTGTACAGTTAATAAAAACAGAGAATGTGAAAGTCCCTCTAAAGCACAAAGCCTCAGCATGCAGAGGATCATCAGCAAAACTCCCTCTCCTCACATCAGGCTCAGCTTCCAGCCCTTGTGTTCTTCTTCTCCCTTTCTCTGTGTGGCATCTCCTTCAAGAAATTCTGCAGGAAATCCAGGGTCCTGTCTGAACCCCAAGGTTGGCTTTCCTTCTCTTGAAAATACCTGTAGGCTGTGCATGACCTTCTTTAGTGTCTGTTTACCTTGAAGGTGTCTGAGTTGGGCCATTCCACCCCAACCTGCCCCTGCTGGACTCATGTGTGATTGCACTCGCCACGAAAGCAAGGTCCTTCTATCTCTTGGCCTTCCTGTCCTCCCTTGCAAGAAGTCAAACCTGACACAGGCCGGCAGGTGGGTAGATGAGTGAGCTAGCTGGGTGGGAATGAAAAAAAGATGAAGAGCAGATTTCTTCCCTCCAAAGGTGACTGTCACGCCTTTGTGTCAGCCCATTGTTGAAATGTGGAGAGCCAAGAACACTAGATCATCTGACATTTGAAAAAAAAAATCTGGAAATTTGAACTTTTATAGGAGGCCTCCTGACTTTTAAATATTGGCAATGCTTTCAAATTTGTTAACTATACTGCCTGAGCCAACTAAAACACATCTGTGAGCCCAACTCAGTCTGTGAGTCTCCAGTTTGTGAACTGAGTGCTACTGGCACCTTTTTAGCTCTGAGGGCCATGGCCTTTCTGAACTGTTAGCTAAAAAAAAGAAAAAAAAAATACCCAAAGCTCCTTCCACACTTCCTTATCTTCTTAGGTCCTCATGGTGTCTCACCTGAGCTATTAAGACAGCTTCTCTCTAACCTGGTAGGAATCGGATTTGGAAACAGGGTCTTTGCAGATGAAATCAAGATAAGATGAAGTCCATGGAATGGACACTAATTAAGTACAGCTGTTATCCTTCTAAGAAGAGAAGAGACACAGAGACAGGCACAGACACACAGGGAGATGATGTGGAGATTGTCATGCAATGGTGAGAGCAGAGACTGGAGTGGCATGTCTACAAATCAAGGAGTGCCAAGTACTGCCAGTGACACCAGAAGCTAAAAGAAAGGCATCAGGCTTCAGAGAGAACACTGCTCTACCAGCACCTTAATTTCAGACTTCTCACTTCCCAACAGCGAGAGAATACATTTCTATTGCTCTATTGGTCACAGCAGCCCTAGGAAACTAACACATTGGCCAATCAGGCAATGAACAACTAGAGAAGAAGGAAGCTCACCCCACCCATCTTCCCACCCCTCTCACTTCTCCCACGGTGCATCCAGACTATGAAAATCTGACCTTTCTCTCAAATTTCCTAAGTTTCCCCAAATTCTAACAACTTCTCTGAACATTTCCCTGATTTTCAAGGAATTTTCAAATCTAGCTTTGTGTGAACAAGAAAACATGAATTGCATTGATCCTCTTCATTTTGAGACAAGAAATGCCAGCTGCTTATGCCCGCAAACTATTTCTTCACAGCCATAACTCAGATGCAACCTTTTCTCCTTGGTCAGTCAAAGACAGCATGACTTGCAGTTTGTGAGATGGAAAAGGAAAAACAGTTAATTTGTTTTCCAACAAGAGGAAAAAAGAAGAAGGGGATACAAGCCCACACACTATTAAGTGGATGGATCATTTCCTCCATGGAAAAGATACGCAAATAATGATCTCTAAGCATTAGCAAGGCCTCTGTAGGGCAGGTAGGGATAATCACATGTATGGAGCATCCATTGCTCACTGAAGGAAGAAGATCTTGGAATGAGTGCATGGATCCACAGTTAGTGTAGATCCTGCTATTTCTGTCTACACTGCTTGTTGAGCATGAGGGAGTCTGGGCAGGAGGGCTTCTCTTGCAGAAGGAGGGGTTTAGAGAGCAGATCTGTTGCCTGTGAATCCCTGAGGATTCTTCTTCTGGAGACCTACACATAAAGAAGAGAAAGTTAAGAAGTTCAGAGTGGGGAGGGTGTAGGGTAAGATATATTTCTTTTAGAATTCCAGACCTGAGGTTTAGTTAGGAAGGGACTGTTAGCAGGTTTTTTGGGAAGACTTGGGATAGGGCAAAATAGTAGCATAGTGATGAAGAACCAGCACGTGTGCTCTGTAGCCAGGTGATCTGGGCTCACATTTTTCTTACTTACCAGGTGTGTGACCTTAGACATTTCACTTAACCTCTCTGTGCCTTAGTTTTCTTATCCATAGAATGGGGTCAATGATAACATCTACCTCTTGTGGTGGTTACAGGGATTAAATGAGCTAATTCAAATAAAGCATCTAAAATCATGTCTGACACTTTGTCATGGCTAAGTACATCTTACTGAAATGGTTAACTGGCCCCATTGATGCTAAGTAAGGAATCACTGCCAAGCTGGAGGCTTAAAACAAACACCGTTCATTTCTATTTTTTTTTTTTTTTTTGAGACAGAGTTTCGCTCTTGTTACCCAGGCTGGAGTGCAATGGCCCGATCTCGGCTGACCGCAACCTCCACCTCCTGGGTTTAGGCAATTCTCCTGCCTCAGCCTCCTGAGTAGCTGGGATTACAGGCACGTGCCACCGTGCCCAGCTAATTTTTTTTTTTGTATTTTTAGTAGAGACGCGGTTTCACTATGTTGACCAGGATGGTCTCGATCTCTTGACCTCGTGATCCACCCACCTCGGCCTCCCAAAGTGCTGGGATTATAGGCTTGAGCCACCGCGCCCGGCCAAACACCGTTTATTTCTACAGAATTGTGGGTGGGCTCTGTGCAGCTGGGTTCACTCTGGTACATTTAGGTTGCGGTTGGCTGGGGATGGCTCTGGTCCACAGGGCTTCCACTCTTTTCCTGAGACCAGCCAGCATGTGCTTCTCAGAGGTGCAAGGGCACAAGTAGAAACATGCAGGCTTCTTGAGGCGTAGCTCAGAACCGGACACCATAGCATCGACCTCACTCTCCTGACCAATGCAAGTCACACAGTCAAACCCAAATAGGCAGGGAAGTGTGGAAGGACTGTAAGTTGTCTGGCAAAGGGCACGGATCAAAGAAGCTGAAGAGCTGATACCAATAAAGGAACTACCAGGGTGGCTCTTTTTATTATCATTTAAACCGGAAGTACAGAATTGAGACTCAAGAATGAGATACTGTATCTTGATCTTCAACTCACAAGTTGAACTCGGGCAAGTCACTTCTGCTCCCAGATTGAGAGGGATAATTCTAAATGAGCCAGGCTTCAACTGAGACCAACCTCTATATATCCAAAGAAGTTTCTCCTTGGCCACTCCTAGCTCTGGACATTTAGGTAAATACGTGTGTGTGTGTGTGTGTACGCGTGCATGTGTGTGTGTTTGAATCTTATCTTGAAGTTCTCAGGCAGCCTCCCTATTAGAGCAGCATTTCTAAAAGGACTCTTTTAAGAATGATTTCTTAAGACTTTATACTATTAGGCTATTAAACCCCACAGTTATACAGTGACTAAGGATGCCTAGAAATGGCAGGATTTGGGAGGGATGTTATCTTAGTTACCCAAGAGCTGGGCCCAATTACCAATGGGGGAGGGATCTTAAAGAGACAGTGCCGCTTGTGCAGTCATTAAGCTTTCCTGTTCATGGTTTTTGTTTCCCCTTCTGCACTCATGTGTGTGTTTAAGGAGAAATCCCCTTGACGACGAAATGCTATTAAAATCCTCCATGTGGAAGCAGACTATGAGGGGAGAACACACACGAGCCAGCACCAGGAGCCAGCACCAGGAGCCAGCACTGGCCTCTCTTTTCTCGCAGAAGCAGCAGCTAGAAAACTCTGCATAGTATATGAATGATGGCAAAGAGATTCAGGAACCTACTTCATCTTCCTGTGCCTTCATCCCTTCTCCGTCCATCCCCAAAAGCCTCAGTGCCAGCCCTCTCTCTGAGGATTCTGGTTCTGTGTTTCAGTTGAGAAACAGAGAGGATAATCATATGTTTCAGAGTCTTTGTCAATAGCTTTCAAACTTTTTTAAACCAAGAATTAATATTACTATAGCTTTTAGTCTTTAAATGATAAGTAATAATTGTATATATGGGGTATATAGTGATGTTTCCATACATATAATGATAGCAATCAGAAAGGGGTAATTAGCATAGCCATCTCAAACATGTATCATTCTTTGTTTCAAACTTGTTTTTTTTAAATTTTTTTGAGACAGAGTCTTGCTCTGTCACCCAGGCTGGAGTGCAGTGGTGTGATCTCAGCTCACTGCAACTCCGTCTCCCAGATTCAATGGATCCTCCCACCTCAGCGTCCTGAGTAGCTGGGACTACAGCACATGCCACCACACCTGGCTAATTTTTGTATTTTTTGTAGAGACAGGGTTTCGCCATGTTGTCCAGGCTGGTCTCAAACTCCTGGACCCAGGCAATCTGCCCACATTGGCCTCCCAAAGTGCTGGGATTACAGGCATGAGCCACTGCACTGTACCTGGCCCATTTCAAATTTTTTTTTTTTTTTTTTTCTGTGTTTCAGTGCTCTTCATAGAGTTATAAGCATTTTTTTTTTTTTTTTTTTTAGAAGGAGTCTTGCTCTTATCGCCCAGGCTGGAGGGTAACGGCACGATCTTGGCTCACTGCAACCTTCCCCTGCCAGGTTCAAGTGATTCTCTTGTCTCAGCCTCTTGAGTAGCTGGGATTACAGGCATCCACCACCATGCCCAGCTAATTTTTGTATTTTTAGTAGAGATGAGGTTTCACCACATTGGCCAGGCTGGTCTTGAACTCCTAACTTCAGGTGATCCACCAGCCTCAGCCTCCCAAAGTGCTGGGATTACAGGCCTCAGCCACTGCATCTGGCCCAAACTTTTTTGATGGCAACTCACGCTAAAAATGACACCACATCCAATGCACACATATATAAAACTGAAACAAAAGCTTCACAAGATATCACTTACCCTTACTACATGTGATATACTCTGATATTTTCTGCTCTATTACATTAAAAAAATAGTCCTAGTGATGATATATTCTACTGATTTCATAATGTACTGTTGGGTCACATCCTGCAGTTTGGCAAACTCTGGGCCAGGTCAAAGGTGTGTATTGATGGGTTAGGGCAGGGGGAGATGGGGCTTAAATAAAACTCTTTAAGACCCACAGACCTCACACTTGTCTGAAACAAGACACAGCTGGTTAGAAGAGAACCCAGAAAGGGTGTCATTGAGTGAAGAGGCAGGATTTGTTCAGATGACTTTGAATTTGGGCACATCACCAGTGTAAAACCGTTCTGCACTCTAAGGGTTTCTCTTGCACAGGATTAGAAAGACTACTGGAGATAAATGAATTTAGTGTTTCCCATTCCTTTTAAAATAAATATACTTAACTTTTAAAAAGCAAGTATGCTTAAATTATCAAATAAGTAAAAATAAAGGTGGGATTCCACTAATGTGGTGATAAACATGGCAAGCGTTTGAAGGAAGCTACTGCAGACTATTGATGGAAGTCTAACCCCTCACGGCATAGTTTGGGGAATGGTCCCTTGGATTAGGCAATGACCACCAAATGCCCAAAGTTGGCATTCAGGCTCCAGGTCTCCTGGTGTCTAAATGTTCCTTCTCTGCTCTCAGGCTCTTAGTTTTGTCATCCGTTAAATGGATTGTTATGAATCACAAGCAAGATAAGACATAGAGAATTCCAGTTTCTGAATACAGAAGCAGGTCTGCAGGCTGATTAGTACGTATATAATCATGTTTTGTCTGCCTCTAACATCAGGAGCGGGGGTCTACCATGTTTACCCATGTTTCCAGGTGACTTCCAGGACTTCATCCTGAATGTCACCGTGACAACAAGATGACGTGGCCTCCTGGTGTCCAGGCATCCATGACCTAACAGGCTGCACCGTGTCAGGATTCAGCTGTGCCTGGTGCAGCTGGATAGGTCCCACTCTGGGTCGACTTGCATGTGGCCACCAATGCAGTTTCACTTGTCTTCAAAGCCCTCCACAGAGTGTAAGCAAAAAGCCTATCCTGGAATTGCCCTTGGCAAAGTGAGCAGGCAGGGGCCACACACAGAAGATGGTCTGCTCCTGTCTGCGTTCAGAAAGACCAGTCACACTCCCCATGCCTCTCGTCATCGTCCCTGGCTTCCGAAAGCACTGGAGCCAGGTTGACATGTGGCCCACAAGTCTTTGTTCAACTTGAGCTCAGATGGGCACAGAAACACAGAGGAGCCAAGTCGTATGTTTAAACAGTTAAGAGGAAGCCAGGCTCAGTAAGGAACTACAAACCTGGGATTTAGCCTGGGCGAGTTTTCCTTCTCTGGGATTTCCTGTCCGTTTTTGTAGATGTTTCTACCTATCGAATGTTCCCTGGCTGTTGGTTGAAGGCCATCAAGTTGGTGGTGAAAGAAAGTCTTACCAAGTACTTACACAGTCTTTCGGCTTAGCTGCGAAAATATCAAGGAGCCGACGGATGGTGTGTACCCAAAGCTAGGCTGATGGGACACACAAGCCAGGCCTCTGTCCATCTGCCCTTCACAGTGGAAAGAGAGCCCAAACTTTAAGACTGGGCTTAAACAAAGCATCCACACAAGGAAGTCCAGCCTGCTACCCCAACCACTGCCTGGGGGGCAGGCCACACTGGGGTTGGTGGAGGACAGAAAACGAGTAGGTCTTTAAGGAACGCAAAAGAAGTGAACCCCATAGGCCTCCTGCAATGTCCTCAGACTGCAGTTAAAATTTAACCAATTTTTAATGTAAATCATCTGGCATACTCAATTGCATGGGGTGCACAAGATGGGTGGGGGTGAGGGGTGGCGGCAGGGAGGGAACAATGGCGGGGATTAGATAATTTACTTAGTGCTAAAATTCCAGGAAGTTTGTGTTGATCTGGGCCTGGATCTTGTTACTTTTTAGCTCAAATCTAAATCTTTATCTTCCTCTAAGAGTTGAGAGGACATTTTTTACGTCGTCATTTTTACAGTTGTAATTTTTACCCCTTTCATCAAACAGAGCTGGTTAGATTAGCAGCTCTTAGCACTGAGATGAAAATATTGGTAGGGCCCAATGGGCCCTGTTTTGTTTATTCTAACAGAGCAGGCTTTGATCTAGACATATTTCCTGGGGTCTGGACCAGATGACCTAATTCCTGTCTTATCCGTCTCTACTTTTCTGTGAATCTCAGATTGCGCTTTACTGTGGAGCCCTTTGAAATTCACTTTACGCATTTTTCCACTTTGTTACCCCTTCTGACATTTGTTTCATTTGGGGTGGAGTGTGTAACTCCTAGTAAAGAATCCATTGCTTTATTTTTCTAACAGGACTGCTAAGTTTTAACAGAGTGGGAGATTTTCCTTTTTTTTTTTTTAAGTTCTCTCATTCTTGACATTCACAACATGCCAAAAACAATAAGCAAATAATCTACTGCTAGAAATTTATGTCAACTGCAAATCATTTAGAATTTTCTGTTTGAAGATTTTTTTTCTTCTAATTAAAAAAAAAAAAGAAAATTATCCTCCCTCCACTCCCTAAAAAGCCATTTGAATAGACTTGGCCTGTGAAGATTGGGATGTGAAAACTCTAAGCCCAAAGTCACCTTCAGGTATCTCCAGCTGATCTTCAGGAATCCTCCCCTAAGCTACCCTCCCTTCCCCCACCCAGACCCGGGGGGAAGATCGTCTAGGGCAGCTTGGGTCAGTATTGGTTCTTTCTTTCTCTCTCTCTCTTTTTCCCTCCCCAGGTCCCTGTCAATTACCAAACTGCTCTTCCAAGTATATTTTCCAGAAACAAGGAAGCCCGTGAGGGTGGGTGGAAAAGGCGGGGTAGTGGAGTTGGAGGGGGAAGGAAAAAGAAAAAGCACGAAGGAATATAAGGAAGGAAACACAGAGAAGAGAATGAGAGAATGATAGCTACCCAGGCAGAGAGGAAGAACAGGAAACGTAGCTCCTGGGGAGGGGTGGAGGAAGAAAAACTCGAATAAACTACAAGTTCCCAACTTTCGTAAATTTTGAGTGATAGGCACAAAGTGTTTCTTAAATTCTTCTCTGTGCTGTTATTTTCACAATTCCCATTAAAAAAAAAAAGCTGGGGAAACTGTCACCAAAGTGAGTATTTTTAGTTAAAAAATTCTGTGAACTTAGTTGCAGCAACAATCCTTCCTTAATTCAGTGAACTCGATTTTCCGCTATCCCAATACCACCAAGGGGCACCTCCAGTGAGGCGTGGCGGGGCGAGGGTGGGGGAGTAGGTGAGAAGGGGGTGCCTGTCCGTCGGCTGCCTTCACCTCAATCCTGTTGCTTTATAAATGTAAATCTAGTTCTGTTTTGCGGGCCGAGTCCAAAGGTTGAGTGTGTTTTTCACACTGGGAGGAGAAGCAGGGCAGAGGGCGATTTCTTATTTTGGAAATGGATGGAAAGGGGAATGAATGGGCAGGTAATGATCAATAGATTAGAACGATAGTTAATCAATAAATGGATAGGCAGGGACAAAAGCGGAGAGAGAGGGAGGGACGGAGGGGGGGAGAGAGAGAGAGAGAAAGGGAGGCGGGGGAGAAACAGACAGAGAGACCCTCAGACCTTTTCCTAAACGCTTTTGATGCCTCCCGAAAGAAAAGTGACTTTTGCTCCCGCAACTCACTTTCAGAAACCACTGGAGGAAGGGTAGGAGGTTGGTGATCAGAGGGAAAGAGAACAAGGCGCCCGGGCTCCCCTCTCTCCACCGCCTGCCTCTTGGACATGGATGCGCAGCCGGAGGTGGTGCTGGGCGGTGACCTTCGCTCCAGGCCCTGCGTGTGGGAGCCCCGGGGACCCGGTGGCGGCGACCTTTGGAGAGCGGGATCCAGCTGCTGTCGGACGCTCGGTGGATGGCGTCGGGGGGCAGCCACCTGGGCCCTTTGGAGATGGGGGGCGAGGAGCCTGGCGTGTGCGCCAGGGGGGCACTGTCGAAGCCTGCCCCTCTCGGTGGCTGGCAGACCCTCGGACCACTTCCCTAGGAGGTCCCCAGGCCCTGTCCCTCGGCGCACGGTCCGCCCACGGGACAGGGGCCTGGGCGCAAAAGGCGTGCAGCCGGGGGCAGCCCCTCCTCGCCACGCCCAGCGATGGGAAGGTGTGGACTTAGTCTGTGCAGCGGAAACCGCTCCAACTGGCCCGCGCAGAACAAGAGCTTCTGGCTGGAATTCCGGCCTTCAATCCGTGTCCCCACTCTTGAGGAAAGAAGGTCACCCCTGGGGCAGAGGGGACGGGACGGGAGAGGCGAGACCGAGAAATATGTCCCTCTAAACGTTCGCGTGCCGAGCCTTCGGGGTGATTCTCAGCATCACTCATTACGTGGCGCACCCCCCCACGCCCACCCGGCCGCCACCCTCTCTTCCTCTGGGGCTCCCACCCCCTCCCCTGCACTGCCCCGGCCCAGGTCAGCGCCCACCTTCCCGAACGCCGGGCCTGGGCCGGGAGGCCGAGCAGGGGCTGAGGGCGCCTGTTAGGCACCGAGATCTAAAGGCAGGGTCGGGGGAGAGCGGCCCCGGGTGGCCCGAGCCCTGGTGGAAACTTCTGCAGGAAGCGGCCCGAGACTTTCTACCTTACCTGGGCACAACCGCTGGCTGCGGCGGTTTACCACCTCCCCGAAACATTAAAAAAAAAAAAAAAATTAAAAAAATCAGCGACCCCTCTGGACACAGCTTCCATTTAGTCCGTTTGCTCACCCCAAAAGAGTGATCAGGAGGAAGAAAGCCTGTTTCCCCCTTCGCCCCAGAACAACAGGGAGAGGGGAAGAATCCCATTGAATTCGCATGATGAAATATTCAAGCTGACGCTACATAACCTTTCTAATAGACTTTTTCTTTCAAATATGCATGTGCGTTTAAATGCCTAAAAGACCAATTAAATAAAGAACATGTTGACCTCTCTGGGTTGAGGCCCAGTTTGAGTCAGATTATATAACCCCGCAGCATCAGGAACTCCCCAGCAATGTGGCTCTCAGCTGCCTGAAAAAAAACGGGACTGTATTAAGGGAAATAAAACCAAAATAATAAAAGTGAAATCTAAATCGGCATAAATATCTGGCTTAAAAGAAACTTACCTGTTGGGATAAAACCTCCGACAACTTCTTTTTATGTCATTTCATTTTTTCATTTTTCTTGGGGATGGATAGCAAGTGGAGTCTATAAAATTCATTCCTAAATGAGTCATAGATACTGAGAAAATATCTACGGACTCCAAATTTCAAAATAAAAGAAAACGCAGGCTCATGCAAACTCGTTTCTGTTATGCCTTTTACAATTCCTCATTTAAAGAGAGTTACACACTCACATACACAATTTACCGCTACCTGGGGAATAGTGAAAATGCATTTAGGGGCCTAGCTAAATAGAAATGCACTCTAAAAACACAGACACATTATTTTGTTTTATCTGTTGCAAAAAAAAAATGTATTTGATTACTTGAGTAAAATTACAGTATCTCTGCTGTTAGTAAGTATTAAATGTTAAAGAAATTGGACCCCCCCTTTCCTTTCAACTTTCCAAGAAAGTGCATGTAACAGTCCAATTTTTTTCTTCCATACCTAATACAAAATAAACAAACACTATACCTGCTCTCTTGATCAAGAAGAAGCATTTGCTCTTGTAAGGAACTTATGTACATTTTAATGAAAGTGATATTTCTTATTGTATATACAAGAGCATCTACATTTTCTCCACTGAAGGTTGTTCAAGATGCTATACTTAGCAGCATTGTGAAATTCCAGCACACATTTTCTATTGTGAATATACCTACAAGGCAAAATGTTACGTCTCAGTTTCAACTACCAAAACAACACTTGTTTTCTTTTTCTCTAAAGAATTCTGCGTGCTTATTACTGTACAGAAACTTATTGACATTGAAGACGACTCAAGTAAAAAGCACAATACAAATAGCAGTTCCAAATGGAAATGGTTAAATCTACAAAACAAAACAAAACAGGTTGAATTTTAGAATAAAAACTAAAAAACCAAACCTTTCAAAGAACCACACTGTTCAGTCTGTACTTTGAGTCCTTTCCTTAAATCTGTTTTGAAAGATTAGACAATGTGTTTGCTGATAAAATTTTCCAGCAGGATCAAAGTGTACATGTATATACAGACTTTATTAGAGATCTAATGCATCACCGAGGCATTGCATCAACACCAGATTCATATTAAACTGGATATAGAAAATAAGTTAATGCCAGATTACAACTGCCTAGCAGGGCAACTTGCAACTGCCATAAATGTTACAGCAAGTTTACAGCACTCTAGTCAATTAGTATTTAGTCCAAAATACAGAAGACCAAAGTTAACGCTTGCATTCTGTTTGCAAAGCAAGGTTATATCACTAATAAATAAGCTTTCTTAGAACTCTAAAGTTGAACAAGGTACAAAAAGAATGTCTTCATAATGTTGTAGTTCATAGATCTGGGGAACAGAAGGAAGGGGCACAGTTGGGGGGGGCGGGCAAGGAGTAGGAGGCCACCATAGGTCATATTCTGAACAGGAATGAATGCTAATGTCTCCAGCCTGAGGTGCTTTAACTTGTGACAATCTCTTTGCTGTCCTCCATGAAGCAGGTGAAGTGGAAGTTGGTTCTCTTCTGACTGCTTGCCATTTTCTCCAGGCTGGCCAGAGAAGTACTGGGCTCTGAGTTCTAGAGGTTCTCCAGATTTCCTGTCAGCCCACAAACAGGTGAGCTGTTCCCAATGCCAAGGCTTCCGGGAATTGGAGGATGCCACCATTCTGAATGATGGAGATCCTGTTGGCCTTCATAGTCAACCCATTGGAGTGTGGTGCTGCATACTGATTCCAGAAGCTGGAAGGATCCCCACTTCCTGATCTTGCCGCCAAATCCTTCTGGAACATTTCTGGGAACTTGACGGGATTGCCTCCTAGAAATGTCATGGGGCCATCCACAGAGAGCCGCCGACCCCGTCGCGCAGGGGTGCTATTCCACATGTGAGTGCCCATGTGTACCTGAGATACAGGGAGGGCAGGCAGAGAGGAGGGGGGGAAAGAGGAGGGGGAGAGAAGCTTAATAGCTGAATCTGTCTCGATTCATATCCCAAATGTCCACAAAGCAAGTGGCCTAAATGTCTATTCTCATCATGTGACAGACAGTGAAGGCAACAGGAACCATCCATTCCTCCTGTCTAGTAATAACATGTTCACTCTCTGCAGCCCTGGGCTGTCTCCCCTCTTCCTGGGCAAAGATGCCTTACTTACTTCTTTTTTATTACCCATATTTAGCTTATAATGGCCTCAAGCAAGCCAGGCAGTGGCGGATAGCTCCTTTCAGGGTTAGAATTGTTATGTCCACTCTCATTGCAATGCTAAGTATTGTATCTGACACGCTTTACCCTATAAATGTCCTTTTCAGATGGGAAGAAGGTGTCCCTCCCTGATTGCCCATTGGAGGGTCTGCGTATGGAGAGAAAAGCCAGAAAGTAATTATTCATCTCACATTACTGGGAGCAATCTCCAGAGAAATACTCTGTCAACAGAAAAACGTACACACTAAGAGCACTCAACTGTTGCTCTAGAACTTAAGCATATTTGCTTTATTTCCATATCAGTAGGAAATGCTGTAAAATCAATTATCATAATACCCATTAGCAGAGCAGTGACGTTATTGTTTTTAGACAAACAAACCATGCTGGACTGCAGTTATGAAAAATAGATGCATACGCCGAGAGCCGTAATTATTAAGTGATACGGGCAGCACACAGGCCACATGGAGCTCTTTAATCAATACCCCATGGCAACGCCAGGCTGTCTTCCTTGGTAGGTAAAGCAATTCATTTGGTGCACTTAGCGAGACAACAGAGAGAGGCCGCTGCTTCGCTTAGGTACCAAATTATTCAATGTGCACTGACATTCAGTGAGCTGCAGCCTGCCCTTGTCCCTGCCATGATCCTGACCCTCCCAGGCACCCTCGTTTCTCCCCCGTCCACCATGTGCAGCAGGTTCCCTTGCAAGAGCTCTTGCCCTGAATATCTGGGCTGATGACTCTGGGGGCATGCATTATAGATAATCAATGACAGTGGGACAGGGTTGAGGGAATGGGTGAGGTGCAGACAGAGCAAGGTACCTTAAGATTGCCTTTAGTCGTAAAAGCTCTTCCACAAATAGTGCAAGCAAAGGGTTTCTCTCCAGTGTGAGTTCTCTCGTGAATCTGCAGGGCACTCGACGAGGAAAAGGTTTTGCCACACGTGTTGCAGTAGTGCTGCTTGGGAGTTCTCCTGGGCAGAGTCAGGAGCAGTACTGGGGATGTGGCAGAGGAAGACAGAGGCCCAGAAGGGATGTGACTGGTGGGGGTGTCCTTACTGTCCTGAGGAGAAACATGCACGAAGCCGTTGACCTCTGTTTTGATGAGAGATGACAACGAGTTGGCGGGAATCACCGCCGAGTTCTGATTGGGGCCAAGGTTGGAACTGGGCTCAAAGAGCTGGGATGGCAGATCTCGCATCTGATGTGTCAACATGTGCTGCTTCAAATTACCCTTTGTGGAAAAGCCACGATTGCAAACTGTGCAAATAAATGGTCTCTCTTTGGTATGACTTCTATAGTGAATGTCCAAGGCACTCTGACAAGCAAATGTTTTGCCACAAATGTCGCAAGCAGTGTTTTTAAATTTACCCCGGTCTCTGAAAGGGAAGAGGATCCCCAAAGAATCTTCTTTGATGATTTTCTCTGCGTGACTCGATGTCAAATCCAAAGCCCCACCATTCACTGGGGTGGGAGACAAACCATTGGCAAACTCACTTGGGACCGCTCTCTGTGGTTTCTCCTCAACGCTGGGTGACTTGTGGAACTCCTGGGTGCTGTTGGACGGGGACAGAGCCTGCATGGAAGAGGTAGACTCTGAGATGGCTGGGCTGCCGGCACTTTGGCTCTCCATGTCACCACCCACTGAGGATGAATCATTGGTCAGCACATCCCCCTCGACGGACCCATTCTCCACCGACTTCAGGCTGGCCTGCAGCTGCTCTGCCAGGCCGGCATTGATCATCTTCATCTGATTTTCCAAAGCAGCAATACTCGACATCTCTAGGGGCAAAGGCGAAGAAGATAAGCTGTCTTGGGAGGCATCTGCAGACTTGGGCGTATCGGGGATGCTGCCCTCAGGACAGTCTTCCATGTTTTCATCAGAGAAGTTGTCTAGGTCATCAAAATTTTTCTCATCGAAGGAGCCTGTGTCAGACTCCATGGACTCGGGGTAGCTGTCGGGGACTGGGGTGTTAGGGATCTGGCCTCCCATATGCATTCGGATGTGCTGCTGTAGGACCACAGCATTTGTGAACTTCTTCTGGCAGATGGGGCAGGAATGCTGGACTCTGAGTGGGGGCATAGCACGATGGACACTGTAGTGGGTTTTAAGATTCCCTTTTGTGGTGAAAGCCCGGCCACAGATCTTACACTTAAAGGGCCTCTCCCCAGTGTGTGTCCTGTAGTGCATTTTCAAGGCGCTCTGGCAGCTGAGAACCCGGTGGCAGATGATGCACTCATTGGGGTCAGTGGCCTTCTTGTCAATGTTTTCTACCAGTTGTTGAAGCTTGGATGTCTCTGATGCCTGGGCTGAGTCCAGAAGTCCCCCAAAAGGAAACTTGGCCTTGAACTGCTCGGACATGAGCGGCAACAAAGGGTTGGTGAAAGTGGTGGCACTGCCCACAGGGCCGCAGTCTGCCACTGGGGAGCTCAGGGTGCTACTGCTCGCTGTTGGGACTGAGTTGGTGACCATGCCACTCTCTTCGTTTTTGCCACTGGAGGGTGGCAGAGTGGACCCTTCGGCTTCCTCTGGGAGCCCACCTAGGTTTCTCGTGGCTGGCTCAGACACCCCGGAGTCACTTTTGACTGAGCCTGGGGGGCTGGTGGCAGAATGGCTGATGGGGATGGGGGCTGGCTCTTCTGTCTTGATGAAGGGTATGAGGCTTGGGAGGGTTGGGGGCAACGGCAGGCCGACTGAAGTGGTCAGAGTAGGCAGGACTGGTTTGGTGTCTAGCCAGCTGGTGACTGGCTTCTCTGGAGGGATGGACATGCCGTATGGGATGCCAGTACTCGTGGGGATATTGTCCAAATGCTCAGGCACAGGATAGGGGTTCATCTGGATGTGGGGGTATTTCTCTTTGTGGCGCTGAAAGTGGACTTTCAGATTCCCCTTGGTGGAGAACCTGTTACCGCAGATGTTGCACTTGAACGGCCTCTCTCCGGTGTGGGAACGCAAGTGGATCTGCAAGGCACTGTCACTCCCAAAGACCTTCGCGCAGAACCTGCACTTGTGTTTGAAGAATGCCTCATCGGAAGTACTTTTTGCTTCGAACGCAGTGACATTTGGTGGCTTGCTTTTTCTTTGCTGGGCCAAGGCAGACAAGGAGTTTAAATCCTCTGCAGTTGTTCCGATGTTGGGCAAAGGGCTGGGGAAGACCGAGTTAGGGGGGGCTGGCTGAGGTAGAAGTGGATTAGACGCAGGACTTAATAAACTGCTTATTGCAAAAGCTGGTGAGGACGAAGATGAGACCGCTGGGTTGCTGACATGGGAGGCCCCAGCACTCGAAGCCACTTTTTCTGAGGACGGGGTGGTAACTGCTGCTGCCAATATGTTCATACTGGGAGAAGAGCCGCTGTTGGATGGAATGATGGTGTTGCCAGAACTGCTGTGAGGTAGCTGGATTGGGGGTAGCTGTTTCACACCACTAATGCTGGCAGATTGGCTGGCAAGGCTCTGTGCCAATCCAGCTGCTGCTGCCAGCTGCTGAGATAAATGGGAACTTAGCGTGGACAAGGGGTTAGCAGATGTTCGTAAAGTACCTTGAGAAGGACTAGAAGATGTTGGCAAGTCTGCGTTCTGAGAAGCCAACAGCAATATTTGGTGACGAATCTGTTCGATCAATTGCAGCTGGTGGATCTGCTGCTGCTGCAGAGCTAGGAGCTGTTCCATGAGGGCTGGGACTGCCAGCTTGCCCCCGGAGGCCCCACCGCACCTCGCTTCCTGGGAGAACTGGGCTACCGCCACCTTGGTGCTCTGGAGGTTCTCGATGATGACGTTGCTATTGATCACGGAGAAGTTGCCCAGTGTTGTCAGGTCCCCGAGTTGAGGTAGAGAGGTTGTGATCGCTGAGGTACCTGTGGAGGAGCTGCTGCTGCTGCTGCTGCTGCTGCTGCTGGTTGGGGCGGTACTGCTGTGGCTGCCGCTGGAAGTGCCGTTACTGCTTTTGTTAGCAACCGGGGCCTCCACCTCCATGGACTCTTCCCTGTCAAGTCTGTTGTGTTCTGAAAGGTCGCTGCAGTCCACTTGATCTGTTTTGTTCACTGTGTCATTCATTTGTTCATGAGGATTATCGGGAGGGGGACTGGGGGAGAAGGTTTCGGGTGGGGAGGCTGGATTTTCATTTACGATTAAAACTAATTGATTTTTAGTACAGTTCTTCTTGTGGAGCAGAAGATCTGATAATTCAAAGAACTCGGCACAGCACCGGCCACAGACGTGGGCATCCTTGCTCTTAGTGGGGCGACTCGGTTGAACCTTTTCTGTGTCTCCTACAAACATCAAAAAGGTGCAGGGTTAGAAAAGGGGCCAGGACACACAATCACCTATGAGTTAAAAAAAAAAAAAAAGGCTAATCAATGGTTTTCTACCTGCAACCTGCAAAACTCAAAACAGTAGCCCTTGAAAAACAATCAATATTACCTAAGAACACCCATGATTAATTTTTAAGGGTATGGAGGAATTCCTATCCATCTGGTATCTCAGAGAGTCATAGACTTCAGATATTTCATCAAAATATAAAATACTAAAAATGGGAGACATTGGTGCATGATGGAATTCCATAGCAAAATATTGATTTCCAATCTTTTATACACCTTATTGTCTACTTGTCCGGAGAGGGTCCACAAACCAATCTGAGGACTTATTAGGCTCTTGAGTTTCTGTCAACCTTATTCATTTTCAACAGACTCAAAGATATCTGTGACAGTTTGTTCTGTCACTAAACTAATTTGTAGTCATTCAGGTTCCAATCAGTTGTTGACAAGGGTGGGGGGGAATGCATATCACCAAGCTATAGACTGACAACTTGAAAATCACCTCAAGCCCCTACCTCCAACCTGCACTACGTCTGATCCGTGACAAACACACTTTAGTCACATCAGTAACAAATCCTCCAGACCGCTCCTCAAAACTCACTTGAACACAAAAGGGAAGGCAACACAAACAATGAAGAGAAACACAATGATCATAATCCGTTACAAGGCCTGCCTGGCACCTATGTATCACCCGATGGCATGTTTATTTTTAAAATTAAAGATACAACTCTGGCTACCATCCCACTAATCAAAGGATATATGCCACTATGCTTCAAATGGCAACATTATGCCTCTAAATATTTCATCAAAAGTACTCTCTATGTCTATAAAAACTGGCACAAGATTTACATTTCTGATTAAACATCAACTTCAAGAAGGATGTGCAGTTGTGAAGTGCTCCCATCTCCTAAGAAATAATTCTTGGTTTAGAGTTTGGAAAGGTTTTGCAGCTCTCCTTGTCTAAATGTCTTTAAAAACAGTTTGCTCTTAACTGTTATCAATTGTTTAACAGATTGTCCTGAACCTTTTATTATAAAAATCCCTTTATTTCATGTTTGTTTCCACTGGTTGCTCAGATGTCTTCTCACTAAGATCCATTTGTAAATTAAACAGAAAAATCTCTAACTCCAAGCTAACATCCTATTCAAAGACAGGATGGCTTCCCATTGTTTGCCCAGCATGGGGAACACCAACTTCTGTTGTACAAATGGTGTGTGGTCATCTACGAAGGCTGTGAAAAAAAAAAAAAAAAACTGTTTAATTCAGGATTACCTCCCTGCATGCTTTTCTGCAGAACTGAATCAGATAATAGGTAGTTTCCATGACTTCCAAATTGAATCTCCCAGAAAACTTGCAGAAAACAAAGTAATTGCAGATATGGATAAATGTAAAATCAAAATGCTGCTTTTTTCGGTAAAGTCCACTCGAAAGGGTCAGCTCTTTGCCTTTTTGTGGTAAACATTTTAAAAAGCTTGACTAGTTTGACATTCCAGAAAATAAAACTAATACCTAAATACTAACTTCTGGAAATTCCTTAACTCTATTTGCCTTGAGTGATGCCGAAGTTGATTAGAACCCCTGGTGAAGTATGCCAAATGTATGCACACTTTATTCGCTGGGAGTGTTATTTGAGTAGCTAAGTTATACTTAACAAGCCAGCTTTCCTAATACCCATCTTTTAATCTCCACAAGGGTATAGTGCAAAATGCATTAATACCACCAAACAAATCTTAGTTGTAGCAGAAAATACCAGTAATGATTTGGTTTTAATTTAATGTTTAATCATCCTAATTGGCACTGGATTCCTATGCATATGGAAGGTGCTGTTTTAAGCACTTTATGTCTCTCCCCCTGCCTTAAAATCATATAAACAAAATATTAGATGAAATTTGCTAAAGTTATGTTGCTTAACTTGGGACAAAAATAATGTGACAAAAATTCTGTTTAAAGCTTCTTATTTTGACAACCAATTTTAAATGATGCATCCATTTCAGATGCTTATTTTAAACTAGGAAATGCAATTCCTAATATATTCAACAGAAATGTTATTTCTTTCTCTTTGCACATTTCCATATGTAATGGTTATGTTTCCATCTACTTTTACAGCCAATTATGAAGGAACAAAAGCTATTCTGTTTGTTCACACATTTTCAACAAAATGCATTAAAACTATTATGTCAGCATGTTCTATTAAGCTCTGCATTCAGTGGAAAATACTTTTCAACCAGCTCACATTTATCAAAACATAAAGCCACTTTAAAACACAGTTTTGCTTGGTCAGCTGGGCTTAGACAAATAATGACAGATTCAGAACTAAATAACTAGCAAGGGAAATCAGAAAACTGACTTCATCAATTGTACACATTACAATGTAGTTGCTTCAAATATTTAGCACATCTGTGCTCACGATTAAAAGATATTTTAATTCTTTATAACTTGCAAACATCTGATATTCTCATAATATATAGAGAAAATAAAAGGAAGGTTACTTTACAGGGTTTAGCTGATGATTCCTTTCCCGCACTCGAATTCTGCATTTGTGCTGCTTCAAGACTCACTTGAGAATTTTCAAGTTTTTTAACCTGAAAATTTTTATATTTAGGATTGTGCTAACTGGATGGAAAATATAGATGTTTAAAAATAAATGTCTGCTTGCTTTTAAGAGACTGTGTTAAAAACTTGCCCGTATTTTAGCTTAGGTTTTCACAACATTTTTAATAAGCTGACATTTGATCTCACTGTAGAGTCAACTAATTTAATTTCCTGATGTTTGTGAACACCCCACTCCCCCAAAATACTGGTATCTATTTTGATTTATTTCAAAAGCAGGTGTCGCTACACTGTAATAATTCTTAACTTTAAATCTATCTGCATTTGGAACAAAATTCCAAGGAAGCAGCCTTTTATTAAAAAAAAAAAAAAAGAAAAGAAAAAAAAAGACAAAACATGAGGACTAGTTGGACTTTTTACCAAAGGGAATATTTTAAGTTGTAGTAAGATCCCCCCCCCCCCTCACACACACACACACACACACATGCACACACACACACAAACACACAAGGAGGAACATGTTCTAATTCATTTTTCTGATTGTCTGCTATCTTGTATCTCTCTCAGTAATCTGTTACACAGGATTGCAACTGGTGACCCCATTATAGTAAATACAGTTGCCTTGTTCCTTGTGCTATGGTGAAATAGCATTCCTGTTCCTTTTCTATGGATTTTGCATACAGATTAATTTTGTAAGCAACCCTAGTCATATAGGAAAATTTAAGAAGCAGTGGTTTTCTAAGTATGTACACACAAACAGATATTTGGAATTTTCTGGGCCTTCTTTTAGTGGGAAGGGAAGAGTGATCTTATATCTCCACCAAATTTATACTAAAATCCAAAATGTTTTAGTTTCTGATGTATTAAGTACTTGATGCCTAATTCAAATTTGTCAGCTTTTCATCATCTGAACCAAACTGCAGAATCGGAAGGAGAAAATTGAAGTGTTCTAGGATATCTGTCTACTGAGAAAATAAAAATAAAACTATGCCCCACACAGAAAGGTTTAGCCAGCCAGGAAAGGAAAACAAAACAGAAAACAAACGCAACCACCTTGCTCTACCAGATTTAGTTTTCTTTGTTGGAGCTCTTCAGAAAGACACTTCACTGTACTTCCCATTATCTTAAGATTGCATTTACATTTCTTAATAGAACTTCTCAGGATAGTGGTTTTGGAGTCCTTAATTTTAACAGCCTGCTCCTTTTCTTATCACAAATATATTTGATTGATCTCTTACCTTTTTTTTTTCAACACCGACCTACGAAAAGTCTGAAATCCAAATGTCCAACTTAAGATTCCAAAGAAATTTTAAACACTACAACATACGCTGTGCATATTTTCTGTGATGTCTAAAGTTTCCTCTATGTGACACACAACCAAATGACAAATTTTCTGGTACCCTTGAAGTTTACTCACTGTTCTGACCGGGATTAGCGTATTCTCTCGTGGAAGAATACAAGTGAAATCTCTGAAAAAATAACAACATGGACGAGAAACTGCTTTTAAAATAGAGATCCAGGCCCACCTAATAGACACAATAAATGAAAGGGGAAAATGTCTTTCCCATGGATGAATCAAACTGAACACTAGATGGGGTTCCAGTTGCAAGGGTTTGTTCAAAAACTTCTTTGTGGCTTTCCTATTGCAGTGACGCGTAAAAAAGAGACTCCTTAAGGCGAGATCTAAACTTTGACTACATAAACATTGGCAAAGGCACAAGAAACTAAATCCCTGTTGTTTGAGGGTAAAACTGAGCTATGGGAACTACCTGTCAATCTTCCCCTTTGGGGGTCTGGCATCTGAGGGTGACAGGGGAATAAGGTTAGGAAAAGAAGCCAAGCTGATAAGGTGAAACTAAAATAAACTACTAACTTCCTGCTAAGTGACTAGCAGGATTCAATTTGGGGGTCACTGGGAAGATACTGAAGGACATATTATGATCTGGACCTTGTCACCTTTGCATGGGAGGAGGCTAGCAAAGGTTAAAACAGCTTGACACATCTAGGTTTTCTAAAGCCTGGCACACAAACTTTTTTCTTTTTGGGGGGAGGGGTGTTAGTTCTTTGGTTAACTTTCCACCTCTTTCGCCAAACTACTTCAGTTTTAATAATTTAAGAATAGTTTTGGAATATTCTGATGCTATCTGTACCAAGAAGTGTCTCAGGAAAACCTAGTTGAGGTTGTAGAAGGAATTTGTTCTGGTTCCTACAGAGAGCTTGGCTTTTAACGATTTCAGAAACTTAACCAGTCTGCCTATTTCTATTCCAGTAAGACCTTCACCATAAAAATGTAGAGTTCTTCTATCTTCTAACAGGCTCTGTTGGTAAAGACAACTTGCTACCTCCAAAAGTATAAAGAAAAAGAATAAAGCCTCCAAAGAATAACCTATATATTACTACTTGTGCCAATGAACTCCGGGGGAAACTCTATGTAAAATAAACCACAAAACATTCAGTATCACATATTCACTTTCACACATACTACCGTGTGCGTGTGTGTGTGTGTTTAACATTTTAGAAAGTATGTGCGGCCTGAAGCGAATCACACAAAAACAGTTTGCATTTTCTCATCCAGAATCTTACATTATGAAAACTTAAAACGTCTATGATTAAATATGAATTCCTTCCAACTGCCTTATCTTGCAGGTGTTGGTTTTTTTTTTTTTTTTTTTTTTTAAAGCAAGCAATTAATTACAGTTCTCTCTAACCTTTTGGGCCCAGGGATCAATGTGTTGCTATTAAGCTGCTCAAAATGAGCAAATTACTTTGGTAAATGATAGAACTTCATTATTAATATAAATAAGAGAAATTTTTATGATACTTCATATGATTGTTAGTGTGTTATCTGCAATTCATGGTGTTTTATTTTTCCAATATTATCTTTTTCTTGAAACAGCTGAGCATCAAAATTTTATTTAAATAAATGAATGGAGTCTAAATGGGCCATCCACGTAGTAGTTTCAGGAATCTTAAAAACACCAGTAAAGGAAGAAGAACCCCACACATACACGCACACACAATACATAAGTGAAATCCCAATTTAGAGTAAATAACCCACAAATAAAATCATTAGATTCTAATATTCCCTTTCTTCAGAATTATTTATCTTGGTAAACAATCTTTCCAGTAGCAGTCATCTTTCTGCAAGTAATTTGAGACTTGTTGAATATCATTTAAGAGACAAGTCATATTTGCCTTAATCTTGGTTTCATAAAAAGCAGAAAAATCACCAAGTTTAGAGTGTTTCTGGCATTGCAGCTGCAGTAAAGTAGAATAAAATATCAGCATCCTGAAGTCGACCAAATACTCGGTTTTTATTATTATTATTAGTTCCACTTGCTCCAGATGAAGCTATCTGTGCAGCTCCTTAGCATGGCCTGGGTTTTCTTTGTAAGCACACACACACTCAAACACACACAGGCAGGTCACACAACAACACTAAATAGCCCTAGCTGCTTTCAGCTTCGGGAGCCCCTTCTTCAGGGCTTCTGTAACTTGGGTCTACAAACTTTTCTAGGTCTCTGGGTAGAAGTCATACAATTTGAGGCACTGGTAAACAAGAAGTGCATGAACTAGATTTAATTTGGTATGTTTCATATCTCATTTATCATATTTTCAAGACTATCTCAGGACATAAGAAAAAGTAATCTGAATCCTTAAAAAGGGGCTTGCCTTCTAAAACTGTACCAACCTTTCTTTATACATGTAAATAACAAAACAAAACAGAAAACCCAGTTACTCCTAGAAGTATGGGTTATATGTGGGGAGAAGAATGAGATTGCTGAATTCACTGCAGAAAAGGTGACTTTTAAAAGGTAACCTTGAGTTATGTCATGAACTTTCAATTCTATTTATCTCACAACTACTCCCAAATAAAAAGAACTGGAGTATACTAGGCCTCCATCGGGGTGGATTACTTGTGTACTAATATTACAACACACTAAATCCTGAAACCCTATTACAAAATCTACCCTCTAGGCAACTTCTCCCAAACTTATTGTTCAACCATGTAAAAACAGTCATAACCTAAAACCATTACTACTGAAGAAAAAGAGGAGGGGGTGGGGAGAGGTGAGGAGAGACGGCTGGGAGGGGGTGTTTCCTAGAGAGCCCCTAACAGTTTACTGCTTCTTTAGGACAATGTACCAGCTTTGGGGAAGAAAAAAGAAAGGAAGGAAGAGAAAGAAATCAAAAGAAGGAGAGAAAAGAGAAAGGAAACTTGATTCAGTCAATTAACTAACTTACCTCAAAGCTCAAAAAATGTAAAAAAAAAAAAAAAAGTACTAATAAAGAATAATGGTAAGAAGCAGTGAACTCCTTTAATACTATTGCTTTATGAGAAAACTTAACTATTAAAAATTCCTGATCCAGAATTCTAAAGGCAAAGGTCTAGCACGCATCATTTATCCTCGAAGGCCGAGACTTTTTTGTTTTAATGTAGAAAATAAGTACAAATTTACAAACACACTAGAAAACGCTCTCTTATCTCTAGTTTGCTTTTTTATGTACAAACTGTAAGCTTGTGCAGTTTTCCGGTGCAAAAGGTCTCACCAGAAACTTTAGAAAAGATGGGTGTGGGTGCGGGAATCAGAAGAAACTAAACTGAGAAAACCCGGAAAAATACTCGGCGCAGCTGCTGCGGCCTTGGGTCATCTCACCTCTATCTACCCCGCGTGCTCGCTTTCCCTTGGGGTGGAAAGCGGGGTTCAGGGGTTCTTTTCAGCGTACTGAGAAATCGCAGAGGCCCTGGGTAAGGATTCAAGCTTGAGGAAATACTGGGGGCCGGGAAGAGGGTTACTGTAAACCATTTTCTTGATTGATTTCAAGTCCCCCATTTTCTTACAGGGACCCCAAGTCAGGACTCCCTTTACCCGACAGCAGGAGTAAAGGGAGCCAGGGTCCCTTCGCTTCACTGCTTCTCGGCTCTACCCTGAGGCGGGCCGCTGGGAAAAAAGCCGGGGACCTCGGGGCCCGGGCGGCCACTGCTTACTGGACTGAAGTGCTGATCAGGGGCACGCTTCGGAGCTCTGTCTGGGCCCAGCTCTCTCCATCACATCTCAAAATGCCGCCAAGGACGCGGGCATCCCGAGCGGCATCCCTAGCCGCTGAGCCCCCGCCGAGGCTGCTCCTCGTCTGTCCTCGTGCAGCCGAGGCCAGCTTCTTGCCGGGACTACCCGGGGACCCGAGCCCGAGCGCCGCTGCAACGACTTGGGCTCTAGGCCTGGGAGCTCTGAGGCCGGCACAGTGAAACACCTTTAGGAGCAAGGAGGGATTCCAGGTGTCCTCCCTCCGTACCCCAACTCCCTGCCCAGATCTCTTGCACTGTCTGCCATAGCTCCCGCACACAAACTTTGTTCTGGACTTGTTCAGCCCCTTCGGGACCCACAGTTGTCGCCTCCATCGGAGAAAGCGAGTGCTCCTGTTTCAGGGGGGATTCCACTCTGGCTGGCCACCCCCAAAACCTGAAAAACTATCCTACGACTTCTTTCCCGACTCGCCTGGAAGTAGGGAGCACTACAATCCGCAGAGAGAGCATACCGACCATAAAGATTTTGGGGGGCAGAGGGTACAAGTGTTGGAAGAAGAGATGCCGGGATAAACTTTGGGAGCCAGATCCGACACTTCCCCCGTCCATTTGCACAGTCTCCGGAACAACTGGCGGCAAGCGGCACTCTCCACTCCGGCCGCGATCCCAGAGAGTCAGGAGCGGGCGCCCCAACACCAATCCCCACCTTCTTGCAGCTCTGAACCTCCAAAGGCACCCCCGTTTTGCCGCGAGGGCCGAGGAGGAGTGTGTGCGTGGGGCAGAGGGGCGCAGCAAGCTCCCCCTACACTCGGAGTTCAGCCCGGCGCCCGAAGTAAACTTCCTTCCCGCTGGCAGCAGGGCCGGGCGGCACAGACCCGGCCGGGGGCCCCCGATCGCGGCGCGGGGAGTGCGAGGGACCCCGCGCCGTCAGACGGGGACGACCTCCGCCTGCACCCACGCCTTATGGGGCTCCCGGGTCCTGGCCGCCGCTGGGATCCCCGGAAAAACCAGGATGGAGTAGCCAGGCCGGCTTGCCCGCCCTCCTTCCCCCGGGAGGACCCAGCAACTCCGTAAAGATCCTGCAGGGAGATGTGCTCGCTTTCCCCGGGGCAGCCGGGGGAAGCCCAGCAAAGGCACATTGAAAATTAAAAAGAAAAAAAAAAAATCACGCCAAGTGGAAGAGTCGATCAGGGCCGCGGTGGGGTAGGGGGTGCGGGGGCCAGCCGCGTGTGCGTGGGTCCGAGTGTTGAGTGAGTGTGAGTGCGTGTGTGTGTGTCCACGACGCGGGCCGGAGCACTCACCATCTCGCCGGGGGAGCGAGGCCACTTCGGGGTCGGATTGGAAATGTTGAGGCTTCGCTTGCTTCCTCCGCGACATGCTGGCTCAAACATCAGCTGGGGCAGAATAAAAAATTACTAAAAAAAAATCTTCTCAAAATTACGGAAATCGAGCGGCGGCGGCGGCGGCGGCTCCCCCCGCCCGCCGGCCCGCCCGCCCCCTCCCCGGCTCCCCGGCCCCGGGCGCAGCGCGCATGTGTCCTTCTATAATTATGATTATCAATAATGCATTGCGATTAATCATAGAGGGGCTCTTTGAAAGGCGATTGGCACCGGGCCAGCGCTATTCAAACCCGCTCGCCTTAATCAATTAGTTCGTGATTTGCTGCAGACCCCTGTCTCTCCGCGCGCTGGCCCAATAAGCCGGCCGCGGGGCTGGCTCTGCGCTCCGCGCCGCCCGACACTGGGTTAACCCTCTTTGCGACCGCCCGAGACTCCGCGGCCTGGCCACAGGGGCCCGGCCTCCTCTCCACTGCGGGCCCGGCGCCCCGGCCGGCGCCCCCCGCTCCCTCCCTCTCCCCTCCCTCCTTCGCCTCCCCATCCCAGGCTGGGCCGACCCAAATTAGCATGCCCTCCCCGGAATTGAGCCGCCCCGGGTTGGGGGCGGGGGGTGGGGCCGGGGCCGGGCAGCAGGGGCTGGGGACCCGGGCAGCGGGCGCCCTGCGAACTTCCCAACTCGGGCGCGAGGCGCGCTGGCCTGCGGGGGGAGGGAGTCCCGCGGCGGGATTTGGGGGAAGGGCGTCCCGTTTCGTGAGTGTTTCTTCGTTTCTTTAAGAGCTACCAGAAAGCAGCCCACCCCCACCCCATAAAAAAAAAAAAATAAGAGAGTGGGGAAGAGCCAGCCCCACGCCGGTCCGCCTCCCGCCCACGGTTCGGCCTCCCTCCCGCCTGGCTCGGCGCTCCTCCGCCCGAGTTCTCCATCCCCTGGATCCCGGGCTCGCGGGGGCGCGGAGAAGAGGATCCAGGAAAGGTTTGGGAACCTGATGGGTTCGGCGGGGGGGGGGGGCGGGGGAGGGGCAGCTCTCCCGCCACCCCATCCTCTCCCGGTCAGGGGCCCTGATCCTGCAGCCTCTGGCTTGCTCCCTCGCTCCCTTTCTCTACCTCGGACATTCCCAGGACAATTAGGGCTGAAGTTTTCGGGAGAAGCGGCCCCGAGCCCGTGGGATAAGGGGGCGGCCCGGCTCCGCCCAGGACCCCTCCTGGACCTCCCCCCCGGCTGCCCGGGTTGGCTGCAGGGCGCGTCACTCCGTGGGGAGGCGGCGGCAGCGGTGGCGCCGCAGAGCCCCGGGCGGGCTGAGAGCCGGGACCGGCTAGGGCTCCGAGTTCAGCTTCGGCCGGGGGGAGGGGAGGGGCTGCCGCACACCCTGAGCGCAGCAGCCAGCCCTGGCCTAGGGAGGCACAGCCCGGCCGGACCAGGTCCTGGATTGGGCCAGTCCCCGGGACCCCTGGGCACTCCGCCCTGGGAGGGGGCCGCGCCCCAGCTTTCGGGGACGAGGTGGCGGCGGCGAGCCGGGAAGCGGCGGCGGGGGGCGGGGAGGGGGAGGCTCTGTCCGCTGCTGCCTGGCGGCGCGGAAGCTCTCCTCCACATTTCGGGCACTTGCCGAGAGCGGCGCCCAAACTTTTTGCTCTATCACTATCTCTCCACGCTGAGATGCAGCCTCCCTACCCACATCCCAGAGCCCAGAGCCGGGAGCCCGATCCCTCTGCCGGGCTCAGGCGCCCGCGAACCTGACACTCGGTCCGCGGCTCAGCCTAGCTCTTTCCCCTCGCGCCTCGGGGTCTCCTCTCTCCAAAGTTCCCGAAGTCCTGCGCCCGAAGGACTAAACTAAACTAAACTTCGACTGAGTAATGGGGGAGGGGGGTTGCAGATACACAATCCTTGCCCTATCTCGCGATCAGGAAAGGAGAGGGCTCATAAGGACGCCCCAATTCGCGAGCGCCCGTGAGTCTGGTCGGTTCGCGCGAAGTGGGCACCAGTCTCCCAAGCCAGACTTCGGGTACTCAGGATCCGTACTGCACTCCTCTAAAGGACCCTTCCCTTTCTCTTAGCTTTTTAAATCTTTTATTTTCTTTCTTTCTCTCTCTCTCTTCCTTCCTTCCTTCCTTCCTTCCTTCCTTCCTTCCTTCCTTCCTTCCTTCCTT
>NW_016107378.1:4451848-4466313 GCF_001604975.1 Cebus imitator | reverse complement strand
TTTCTTTCTTTCCTTCTTTCTTTTTCTTTCTTTCTTTCTTTCTTTCTTTCTTTCTTTCTTTCTCTCTCTCTTTCTTTCTTTCTTTCTCTCTCTCTTTATTCTTTCTTTTTTCTTTCTTTTTCTTTCCTTTCTTGGTAAATATGGTTTTTTTTGGTGCGGGTGAATGTTTTTGTTTTTCATCTGCTGACTTTATTATTTTTTCTTGATATAACTTCTTCTTTCTCCCTGCTTGTCCGTTTTCCACCTTTTCTCTTATTTTCTTCTCTTCTGCCCTCTCTCTCTCCCTCACACACACACACCCTCTCCGCCTCGCTCTCCCTTTCTCCCCAGGTCCTAATGGGTACAGTAGATTTTGATAAAAAGACAAACGAAGCTATCAGTGGGGCTGATGTTGAAGAATGAAGATAATAATGTTTCCATAGGTGGTGCTTCAAATGCCATTATTTCTCACTGAATATTTAAAGAGATCCCTCGGCAAAGATGGATCTGCGCTCTCCTGGGGTGCGAGCGGCTCGCTTCTTCCAGGCCCCCGGGAATGTGTACGGGAGCACGTGCGAATCCCTCACTCACATCCCCCCCCCCCGTCCCACAAACAGGGATCCTCGCACACCCACCAAGCCACACTCCCCCAGGTACACAAACGCGTGTGTGCACTTGCACACTCCTTTCCCGGAATGTGCCGGTGTTTGGAGCCGCCCGCATCCTTCTCTAACAAACTTGACTTCTTGAAAGTAGGGGCGTCCAGGACACCGCATGCGGCCCGGAACCTAGCGGAGCGGGCGGTCCCGCACAGCTTTTCTCCCGATGCGCGTCGCGTGCGCAGCAGGAAGCTCCCGGGAATAGCTTCACACGTGTTTGTTACGTGCTCCACGTGTGATTTAAGACTAAGGGGGGGCAACTTTCCCTGCCCCCCAAAACACCACAACAAATAACGAAACGAAATGAACACATAAAAAGTAGCTTTGCGGTGTTTAATAAAAGAATGGGCGAGCAGAGACGAATACATTTGGGGGATCCAAACTTTAATAACTTTTTTCGTTCTTTTGAGTCCTCGACGGCGTAGAGGCGGGCGTTTCTCTCCGCGCTCGGCGTCCCCCGCTAATTTCTTGTTTGTTTTTTTTCCCTCTATGGCCCCGCGTGAGGAGATGGGAGGTGGAGGAGGGGGGATGGGAGGAGGGGGATGGTCGGAATGGCGGGGAGAGGAGAATTGGTCTTTATTGTTGGTGGCAATACATCAATTACGGGCCATTGTCTCCGTCCCAAGTTCTGTGGTTCGCTGGTGCGGGCGCCGCAGTGTCAGGGCGCTGGCGAGTCTCAGCGTGCCGCGATGCAAAGAAATACTTAAAACAATAAAATCGGAGATAGAGTGGGGGTTAATTTTTATTTTTGTGCAGGTCGAAAGTAGGCAGCGAGCGGGAGTGAGGTGCCACTGCCGGAGTGCCTCCACACGCCCTGCTCACCCGAGAGACCTGCGCGGTTTACGTGCGGTCGCGCCTTCCCAGCCCTGGATGTGGGGGAGGACGACAACTGGGGGAATCCGGATGGCGAAATTCGGACTTGCAGGTTCCTCGAGAGGGCCTGGTACTTAGGGGCTGATCAGCAATAGCGAATGGGGATAGCCCGAAGAGAGGCGGCAGCTGCGCCGGGGTCGCGACCTCACAGGCCGAGAGGAACCGCATCCGGGGGAGGCGCTTGACGAGTTTTGCAAACTCTCATCTTGGGGGATTGATGCTTTTTCCTGCTAATCCGTCCCCTCAGTTTTCCCAAGTCCCACAGTGTCCTTGGTGAGTTGGCGGGGCCGAAGGTCTGTGCCCCAAGGCCGCAGGCCACAACTGGGGTCCCAACCACGGGGTTTCCAGGCTTCTTCGCTCAACCGCTGGTCCTACGAAGGGGAACCGGACGGGGCTGTGGGGGTGTCGAGGCTCTCCATTCTGAGGCCTGGTTCTTCTACCCGCAGAAGTATCTTATTCTGGCCGGATCTGACCTCGGGTCTTGGATGGGGCCTGGGATGAGGCCTTGCCTGGGCTTCAGACCCTCTTTTCCGTTCTGCTAGTGTTGCTTGGCCACCCTACCCCAGACATGGAGGACTCCCCACAGCGCGCTGCCTGCACCCCAGCTTCTTCAATCCCCCGCTCAAGGCACTGCTGGCCCCCGGCCGAGGCTAGGAGGGCAGTAGTGGAGGTTTCGTTTTCTTAAGCCAAGCAAAAAGCGGCGAAAAGGCGGCAGCGGCGCCCCGGGGGCGGGGGAGGAGGCGCATCGATGGTATCAACATTATTGATGGGGAAATGTTCGGGGAAGGAGCCCGGAGATCGTGTTCCCAGTCCCTCCCCTGCCTGGAGGTGGGTGGGACAGAGCGGGTGGTGAGCTGTGTGAGTGCGTGCGTGTGTATGTGTGTGTGTGTGGGGGGGTCCTGAATACACCCGCATTAACCACCTGGGGTTTATTTGTATTTTCCTTGTCTGAAAGTTTGCGGGGCAGAGGTAAGAGGAGGAAGGGTTGAGGTTGCTAGTACCCTCTAGCCCTTAGGGCTCTTTCCTAGGATTGAGATTGGGGTTGGGGTTAGGTCTGGAGGGGGTGCGGGGAGAGAGGGAAAAATGACATAAAACAAATATCAAGTTTGTAAAGCTCTCCATAGATGCGGTTATTTTTCCAAACACCGGGACTTCGCTTCCCCGGGAGTTTCAGAAACTCCTTTCTTACTGAACTGCTGTCACTCAAATCCTAACCTCTCTTCTGACACTGGAGCAGCTTCGAACCCGAGGTCTGGAGCAGGCTCCAGTGAGTACCCCGCCCCTTGCCGAGTCCATGCTGTGCACCCTCGGCGCACTCCCTCTCCAGCAGTTCAGTCCCGGCATCAAAATGCGCTTTTTGGGGGGGACTCTCGCCGCCCACCACCAAGGGCTATCTCCAGACGGGCGCCGGGTGCAGCTCAGTGACCCGGCGCCCTGGCGCCGGCTCCAGCAGAAAACTCAGGGGTGGCAAGCGGAGGGCGGGCTTGGTAACCACCGCACGCGCCCCAGCCAAGAGTCGGGTACTGTCTGCCAGCGGCAAAATTAGTCTTTCTTTGCTTGAAGGGCCGTTCCTACACTGGCATACAGAAACCGACTTCGCTAGCGACTGCAAGTGCTTGCGATTTTGACTTTCTGTCCACATTTGGGCGCCATGCACTTAAGTTCACTGCGCCCCGCATGCAACAGTGCCTCGCCAAGGGCGCCTCTGGATATGAAATTCCTCCCAGTGGAAAGGTCCCGACGTAAAGAAAGTGGAAAAGGCTAATCGAATTTATAAAAGGAAAACCTTTCCTTCCCTTTGGTTAAATCCCTTTGCGGTTTTCTGAGCGTGAAAAAAAAAAACATCACCATGCAATAGAGTGTAGCTAATTCTTGGAACCTAGTAGTGGGATGTTCAGGAAGCCCAGCAGAGCGCACAGATTCCCATCTGCCAGCTCAAATAGAACCTTAGTTAGGATCCAGCGAATAGTGGTTAGTTCCTGTGTCTTCTGTTGGGAATAGGTGTGAGATCTGTGAAGCCCTGTTCTGAGAAAGCGTGGATTTGAAAGAGACTGGTAGTCTGCCAGGAAACTCATTTCATTCGTAAATGAGATCCCCCCCAAACGACCTCCTTATGGAACTCCTGGATGAACTAACTTAGCACATCTCTTGTAACAAAGTTTTGTTTAAAAAAAAAAATTACACTGCCACTTTTTCAGCACAACTTTCATTGTTAAAGAACAGATAAAAAAAAAAAATTCTCAGAGATGTGCATCTTGGTTTTACAAAAAAAGTTGTGTGCAGTGAACCCTTGCTGGTGAATGGCTTCTCTTCCTCAGTTTTCATGGAGGCAAAAGCACCTTTTGGTTTCTGTTTGGTGGAAATGAAATGGCAAGGTCTGGCTTCAGAACTGTGCTGAGGTACTGACATTTGGCTGTGAGCAAGATCTGCCTGTCCCTCACATTATTTGTAATTTATAAACCCCACAAGTCTCAGTTGAGCTATGACTTTCATACGGAATATTTCTCAGGGTTTCTTGCTACTGACTTTTGAGCAAAGATACCTTTTGGTTTTTTTCCCTGATGCAGAGAGGTGTTTCTTGGGGCTGCAGTTTGAATCATAGTGTAGCTTTACTCTGTCCAGACAATGAACTCAAATTCATCAATCCTGTGCAACCCTTTCAGTGAAAATCCACATTCTTTTCAGCTCCATAAGTGTGGTCAGTAAGGCAGGGGTAAAAAAAGGGTAGGGGGATACCCACTTTTCTCTCTCTTCCCCCTTTCCCAGATTGACTAAACTTTCTTAATTATGGCACTATAATTTCTTTCTTTCAATTTTTATCTTTGTCTCTCTAGCCACATTAGTAATACTGTTCTCTCCAACCCAACATCCAGTTTAACATGGAGTTCTACACTTAAGAGACCAACATTTCCCAACTCCAAACCCATGTGTCCCTGTTTCCTTACACCTTCTCAAAACAGAAGCAATTATCCTGGAAGCCATAATCCGAAACCGACACATTAATGTTAGCAACTAACTCCAATCTTTTCTTCCTCTTCATGTTTATAAATTCCCCTTCTGTCCTGGTTTCCCCTGTTTCATCCTGGGTTTTCCCACATCCCCAAGGCCCTTCGAGCATGTTTTGTAGTCATGCCAATCCTCGAGGCTGTAATGCAGGTAACTTTTGTGGAGAACTGGGCCCAGGTTTTGCTACAAAGGCCTTTGCTCAAGCTGTAGTGGATGCGTGGGAACTAAACAGGGAAGATGCCAGCACGTTTCTCTTTCCCCAACCAAAGCAAAATGATTTCAAGGGAACCAGGGTGCTGGTTCCAGGTTTGTTTCTGTTTTCCTATTTCTTTCCTGGGCCCCACAGCACCTCCATTTTGGGAGTACAGTGCTACACAACCCAGTGCCTATTGTCCCCACCCCCTGACAATCTCTCCTCTATGGATCTCACATACTTGCAGTGGACTCACTTCAATTACAGGTGGTACTTGAGAGTTGAGTGTGCAGACTCACAGTCAGGTTATTTGAGTGCACATCATGGCTCTACCATTTAACACTGGCCAGGGAACGCAGCCCTAGGCTTGCCTTTGAGGAGCGGGGGAGCCTTGATCAAATTAAGATCACCGTTTTGGGAGGCCAAGGCAGGCGGATCACGAGGTCAGGAGATCAAGACCATCCTGGCTAACATGGTGAAACTCTGTCTCTACTAAAAATACAAAAAATTACCCAGGCGTAGTAGCGTGTGTCTGTAGTTGGGCTACTCGGGAGGCTGAGGCAGGAGAATCACTTGAATCTGGGAAGTGGAGGCTGCAGTGAGCTGAGATCATACCACTGCACTTCAGCCTGGGGGACAGAGCAAGACTCTGTCTCAAAAAAAAAAAAAAAAAAAAAAAAAAAAATTCTATAACAAAAAAAAAAAAAAAAAAAAAAAAAAAAATTAAGTTCGCTACCCTCCTCTTTCTGCTTCATAAAATTTAGCCAAGGGAGAAGAAGCGTACCTCCTCCCAGCAGTGTGACCTCTATATGGCTCCAACAGCTTCTTGGTCTGTTAAATGAAGGCAAAAATCATATGTATTTCATAGAGTTCTGCAGGGTTAAAAGAGTTAATATGTATGAAGAAGTTAGAATAGTGGCTGGCATATAATTAGCACACTATAGGTGTGAACTATTAGTGTTATTACTTCTCAAGGTGGCTGTGAGAATCAAATGATATCCTATGGTTAAAATATCATTCTGTATTCACCCATCCATCGATCCATCCATTTATTTATTCACTTCTCAGAGGTGCATGCTAGGCATGGGATATCTTTCCCTTGCTTACAGGCAATTAATCAATCATTATTTCCTGAGAGTGTGTTATTGCCTGGCTCAGTGTTGGGGGTGAAGGGAACATTGTGGTGGAAAGATAAAAGCACTACTTGATCTCAGGTAATTTCTAAGATTCAGACAGGCGTTTCTAGCTAGTAAAGAAATTTAAGACTAGAGCAAGTTGTGCATGAGCCAAAGCCTTGTTGTGCTGTGGGTTGCTGGGGTCAGGGACAGACCATCTTCATGCTTCTAGAAGGTTTAGAAGCACTGTAAGTGGCCTTTTGCTCAGATGCCAGCCTATATTCACTTGGGTGTTTTATTTGGTTCACTTTTTGCAAAAAGGTGTAGTTCTCTGAATTGTGCAAAAAACAGGTGCCATTTTTTTGTGTGTGGAGGGGCCTATAAGGTGTAACTCACTTATGGTCTCATAGGCCTCAGTTTTCTGGCAATGTTTCTTCCTGTTTTGTCGATTGTAAAAATTAGTCATGTTTATTACAATAGCGCGATCTGTAGCCAAATGTAAGAGTTGGGATGGAAACTCCTCCTACCAGCCTGTCCTGCCCTTAAAGTTGTGTGTCTCCTGGGTCTGCATTCAGACCCTGCAATAGCTGCTGCATGAACCAACTCATGATTGGCGTGATTACCATGTTGTGACCAAATGTGATTTAACATTTGCAGGCAAAAGGCACAGTGCTCTTGTGAAACCCCCTCTCTCATGCTTTCAGATTAAAGCAGGCTTTATGGTTACAATCTGGAACAGGAAGGAAAATCTGAGCAAAAATATCTGTTACCAGTGGAGTTGTGTAAAACAAGAGAGACAGTAGCATCTCGTTTTTGATGTAATCACAGCTTCTCTGGGAAGCATCTGACAGCGAATGTAGTTTAAGACATTCGCAGATGTCCCAGCAAGTGGACGGTGAGATTTCTTTTCTTCCTGATGTTGGAGTAGCAGACTCAATGTAATCTGCCTCTTCATGTCCTTCTCCTTAAAAATAGTGCTTGGGAGCCCTCGGGGCTTTATTTAGAGGCTTGTAAGGGCTTGGCAGTATGTAAATTATGCATGAGTGTCCTTCAGAGTCCCCGGTGGTGGTCACAATCAGAGGGATTTAAACATGATTTAGCATTTCAGATGATTGGTAGGCGCGTGGGAGCCAGCCACTGTGGTGGGGATCACCAAGGCTGACTTGCTTACCATCACATTAAATAGGTTTTTATGTCACAGCTGCTGGGTTAAGTCCAGGTTCCTGCGCCAATCCATGAGGAAGCCCATGTTGGTGGGTGGCCTTCCAGACGTCTTTACTTTATTAGGGAGTTCTGAGATTTTACAAAAGAAACTATTTTATAACTTTAAAAACTCTAGTTCAATCTATATGCTCTTTCACCTTTTCATGCATTCATTCATTTATTCCCTTATACTTTCACTTAACCAATATTTATTGAGCACCTACTATATAGCAGCCCATATTGTAGGCATCTAGGATATAATGGAGATCTTGGACGGCTTCTGAGGAAGTGACCAGAGCATTGAGTTGTGAATCATGAGAAGGTATGAACTATGCCAAGATTTGGGAAACATTCCAGACCAAGAACAGGGCAAGTGCAAAGATCCTGAGGTGAGAATGAGGACAAAGAAGGGAGCTCCTTTTTTGTTTTCCTTCTTTCTCCTTCTTCCTTGTTATACTTTCAGGAGGATTAAAAAAGTTGAATTTCCTTTTTCAAAACTGGCTTTTCCAATTGCAAGGAAAACAGTTCCATATGGTGGAATACTACTCAGCCATATAAAAGAAATGAAGTCCTGATATTTGCAACGATGTTGATAAATCTCAAAAGTATTATGCTTACTAACAAAGGCCAGTAGCAAAAGAGTACACATAGTATAATTCCATTTATGTGAAATTCCTAGAAAATGCAAACGGAGTTGATGGGGAGGCAGGGAGAGATTGTCAAGGGGCACAGGGAAATTTTGCAGGGTAATAGACATGGCTGTTATCTTGATCATACTCATGATTTTATAGTTATATACCTATTTCAAAACCGATCAAGCCTGCTATGGCGGCTCATGCCTATAATCCCAGTGCTTTGGGAAGCCAAGGCAGGCAGATTGCTTGAGCCCAGGAGTTTGAGACCAGCCTCGGCCACACAGTGGACCCTGTCTCTACAAAAAATTAAAAAATTAGCCAAGCAGGGTAGCATGACCCTTTAGTCCCAGCTACTTAGGAGCCTGAGGTGGGAGGATTGCCTGAGTTCAGGAGGCAGAGGAACTGATCAGATAGCACATTTGACATATGTGCTGTTCAATGTATTTCTACTATATCTTGCTAAAATTGAGAAGTTAATTTTCTCATTTCCCAAACTGTTTGGAAATTATTGTTGTACATAAAGAATTTAAAGGGAAAAGGAAAATTGCCACTGTCATATTTAAGCACTTGAACCCCAAAAGTTCTCTGGGGCCTGCTTGTGTTTCATCTGGGAACAAGGCTAGGGTGGGGACAGGATGGGGCTGGCACTGAGACACCTACATTGATTCTGGAGAGAGCATGAAGTTTTCCTTGTCTTTCTGAGTAGCAGTCACTCTTTCTATTCTGCCTGGAGGCGAAAAGACCTTTGGCTGTCGGGTACTAATCTAATCTCACAATTAGATGCCCTGTGTGTGGTTAGAGTGAAGGCCATAGTCCCCAGTGGCAGACACGTCCAGGGGGAATTCAAGGTCTGAAGCTGAACCAGAGTGACTCAGAACCTCCAAACTGACATAACTCACCATTGAATGATTCTTTTGGTATGCTATGGACCAGTTGGTTTTCTTTTTTTTTTCCCAAATTTATCATGGACCAATATTTTCGGGAATTCATTAGAAATATATTACTAGAAAAAAAAAATGAAATGGAAAACAGGGCCACAGAAAACATGAGTCCAAAATTGTATGATGGATCTTAGCAACCACGAAATTGTTCTGGCAAGGTGCCAAAATAAGTTTTCAATCCTTAGTTTTGGTTTCTGTAGTTACGGTGTTGCAGATGGATTACAAACTCATGGATCACACTGGTCCGTGGACCAGAGTTTGAGTAGCCCTGTAATAGTCCAGAACCTCACAGCCATTGTACCCACCAGGTGGGTAGTTAGATAATGTTTCCCCTTAATGTTCAGGGTGGCTGAGTATGACCTGGGACAGCCAGAGTCCCCCAGGGCCAATTGCTTTGGGTCACAGGAGCTTCTAGCTTTCATCACAGTGAACCACACAAATGTTAACACTTGTCCATGTAGAAAAGGGTTATAAAGCACCAGAGACTGGTGGGTTTTACATTTGAGTGAGCAGAACAATTAGAAAGATGGGTAGGGGGAACTTGGTAAAAAAAAAAAAAAATGCATGTTTCTGAACTACAGCCTCCAAGAGTCTAATCCAGGAATCTGCATTTTCATCAATACCCTAGTTAAACCACAGTTGACTCCAATGGGTGTGTTTCAAGGGCTTTATTTTCAGAAGGACTTATGTAGGCATAGTGGGGATAGGTCAGTGGCGGGGATTTTCTAAGCATATGCATTTATTTCTCCCTAAAAGTTACGTTTAACGCCAGGCATTAAGCCGAGGGTTGCTTCTGTCAGAGTTCTTACCTTCAGCAACAGAAACTGGTTAATTTAAACAGAGAGAGGCCGGATGCTTTGGCTCTTGCTGGTAATCCCAGCACTTAGGAGGGCAAGGTGGGAGGATTGCTTGAGGCCAGGAGTTCAAGACCGGTCTGGGCAATATAGTGAAACTGCATCTGTACAAATAAATATATAAAAATAAAAAAGTAGCTGGGTGTGGTGGTACATTTGAATGAGGCTCTGCCTCCTTCACACTCCCTGCGCATCTCAGCCACATGTGTTGGAGAGTTGCTAGGGAGACTCATCAGGTGCCATCTGCCCTCAGCAGACCCCTGGGATGTTTTCAGAAAAAAGGAAGGGAGAAGGTATTGGCCTTCTATTGCACACTTTCCAGGACTCCAGCTGAGCACACTATATCCATTACCTCAACACATTCCCCCAAGAACTCTGTCAGATGTTTCTGTATTTCCCGTTTTACAGATGAGAAAACTGAGACTCATGAGCAATTTCCTGGAAATCATGAAGCCGTGGAGTTGCTTGATGCCTAAAATCAGGTGTTCTGACATTTTTATTAATGAACAAAACTATATGATAACAAAAAAAGCTTCAAGTTTTAGGAGACCCAGGTGCAGAAAGATTTGGGGCAAGACTTTGGAGTTCCCAGCAGCAACCTGATCTGGGTCCCTGTTTTGATTTAAGATGTTAGGAAGATACAGTATGAGGGTGCAGACTCATTAAAATCTCAGGAGCTGCAGTTACTTTGTATTTTTTTTTTATGGGTGGTCTTTAAATGCCTTTGATTTAGAACTGATGAAACTGACGGAGAGCTTAGAGCAAAGCTAACTCTAACCCAGTGAATTAAACGGTCTTTGAACCTGTGATTCTGGATGAGTTCATAACTGATGCCAGCCACCAGCCTGTGTGACTGCTATCCCTCAATCCTGCTTTCAGTATGATTCAGTAGTTAGGATATGCAGGAACCTCTGTATCTTCTTTTTGCCCAATGAGTGTGGTTGAAAAGTAGTATGAATGTTGGGGAAAGAGGCAGGATTTGGGAAAAGAATGCCTCAGTTAAAACTCGGATTCTGCTTATTAACAGCAAGATGTGGCCCAAGTTTCTTAATAGGGTAGAGCTTCATTTTCCTCCTATGTTGTAAACCGAGTGACTTTATCTGAGTAGTCACCAGCTTGGGGGGTGGCCAGGGGCCACCAGACTGTCAGCCCCACATGGGCAGGGCACGTGGTAGACATTGGAGAAATATTTATTGAATGGGTGAATCCAGAGAGTGAAGGGATGCTACAGTCCCTCTGTGCACAGTCTAACATGCTGACAAATGCTAGCAGCCTTGAACTCCTACCACAGAGCAGCATCTCAGACTTAAATGCATTCGCAGATAACCTGGGAACTTGTTAGAATGACGATTCTGAATTGGAAGGTCAAGCGCGGGGCCCGAGATTCTGAATTCCTTAATGAGTTCTGGGGTGCTGCTGCAGCTGTGGGTCACGGACCACTCTTTGTGTAGTGAGGGTGTAAATGAGTGGCCAGTGGGTCCACAAGTCATGTGCGGTTGGTTGGGGTAGGGTGGGGGTCACTTCGACTAGGGGTCTTCCGATAGGAGTATGACTCAGTTCTCCAGCTCACCCTGTGTTGAGAAACATCCCCAATCCGACAACACAGGACCGTGAGAGCAGAAAGAGCACACCCTGTTTTCCCCTGCAGCAGTGAGGGCAGCCTGGCCATGCTACTTCTTGTTTGCCATATTTGGTGAGCATGATGGCTCTGGCCGTCTATTACTGTGAGTCACCAGCCCGTGGCACCAGCACTAATTGCCATGAATACTTGTTAGAGATGGTGGATGTCCAGTGCCAGGCACATGCTTGGTACGTGATAGGCACTCAAGAAACAATAGCTGCTGTGATGAGGATGATGATGGTGGTGATGATTATTTTATGAAGTCCTTTCACATCTCTTTTAGGGTTCTCAATGACGTGGGTAATAATTGTGCAGTGTTTATCTCTAGATCCTGGATGTGTCAGGCTTGTTCCCACCTCCACACCTTTTCTGGGAGCAATGGGCTTCAGATGGGAGCAACTTCCACCCCCAGGGACATTTGGCACTATCTGGAGACATTTTGGGCTGTCATGACTGAGGGGTGCTACTGGCACTTAGTGGGTAGAGACCAGGGAGGCTGCTGAACACCCTACATTGCACAGGACAGCCCCCCCACCAAAGCAAAGAATTAGGCTGCAAATGTTAACAGTGCAGAGAGTGAGAAACCCTGGCTTAGATGCTCTTTCTATAGAGATCACTTCCCCAGTTCTACTGTGGAATATTCTATAAGCTTGCTAAGCAGACTTTGGGGTGAAAATGTGTTATGTTGTTATTGTCCTAATTTTTAAGGCCTAGAGTCTCTTAGTGGTATAAGTTTAAACCAGAAGCCTGCACAGGCTTCTTCACTGTCCCCTCACCTATTCCCCCCACCCCTACCTTTTACAGTAGGGACGTGGGAGGGGCAATTTCATACTCCCATTTGATATGTGAATGGAGGGAGGGAGAAAGGAGCCCCAGGGGGTGCATGCTTGTATCGTCTGTTTCAGAACCACACCACAATTCTTTGCTCACTATCTACCCTCCCTAACCAAGACCAGCGAGGGATGCCAGCCCAGATGAGGAGGCAGAATACTTAGGCCTGCCTTGGCTGTAACATCCACGGTAGTTTTTGTGTTTTCCAAATACAGCAAAAGGGACCAGAAAAGAAAAATTAACACTGTAAGGAACTAGTTTGGCAAAATAATGCCTTTTCTCTCCAAAATATAAGGCAGGACTGATGAGGTATGGCCTTCCTCTAGTAATTTAATTTGAAATGGATCTTGACAGCATGTGCATGTTTCTTTTTTTAAATTTATTTTTATTTATTTTTCTTTTCTTTTTTTATTGCATTTTAGGTTTTGGGGTACATGTGAAGAACATGCAAGATTGTTGCATAGGTACACACATGGCAGTGTGATTTGCTGCCTTCCTCCCCTTCACCTATATCTGGCATTTCTCCCCATGCTATCTCTCCCCAACTCCCCACCCCCCACTATCCCTCCCCCATTTCCCCCCAACAGACCCCAGTGTGTAGTGCCCTCCTCCCTGTGTCCATGTGTTCTCGTTGTTCAACACACGCCGTTTTGTTTTTAATGGTATCTCATTCTGTCACCAAGCTACAGTGCAGTGGTGTGATTCCGGCTCACTGCAACCTCCACCTCTTGGATTCAAGCTATTTTCTTGCCTCAGCCTCCTGAGTAGCTGGGACTGTAGGTGTGCACCGCTACACTCGGGTAATGTTTGCATTTTTAGTAGAGAGGGTGTTTCACCATGTTGGCCAAGATGTTTCAATCTCTTGACCTCGTGATCTGCCTGCCTTGGCCTCCCAAAATGAACATGTGGTTTTTGAAACACCTTCCTGAAAGCCAGGAGCTGCTACAAAACCTCCAGCAGCATTCCCCATTCCACACAATGCACAGGAATAAAATGCAATGATTCTTAGAGGTGGCCTGACTAGTACTGGTGAACCTGGGAATTATTATTATTATTATTATTATTATTATTATTTTGAGACTGAGTCTTGCTCTGTCTCCCAGGCTGGAGGGCAATGGCACCATCTCGGCTTACTGCAACCTCTGCCTCCCAGGTTCAGGCAATTGTCCTATCTCTGCCTCTGAGTAGCTGGAATTACAGGCACGCACCACCACGCCCTACTGATTTTTGTATTTTAAGTAGAGATGGGGTTTCATGATGTTGGGCAGGCTGGTCTCAAACTCCTGACCTCAGGTGATCCACCTGCTTTGGCCTCCCAAAGTGCCTGGATAACAGGCGGGAGGCACCGTGCCCTGCCGGGAAAGTGTTTTGAACAACACAAGGAAATGTCTATGGGGAAAAGGAGGGCAGGTGGTAGGCAGACAGCACGTTGCCTCCTGGAAATGGTTCTTTTGCTGTGAGCTCATGCAGGAGATGTTTATCAGAGAGGGGTAAACAGGCCTGCAAAGAGACGAGCCTCCATTCTGTCTCCAGCAGCCTTTTATTGCTGGTGATAGGTGCCATCAGTGTCTGGCCTGAGGAATGGCCGTGCTCACAGGCACTTCTGTCAAGCATCTTATTGATCTGTGCTTCCTCTCCCTGGAACAAGTGAAGAGTAGTAAAACAGTTACTGCTGGCTGGGGTGGATGGTGGTGTGGGCTCCCTGGGGTAAGCCTGTGTTTGGCCGTCCTCACAGCTGCCCTTCCTCCAGAACTGCAGATTCTCACCATACTGGTCCCCGCAGACATGAGCCCCGCTCACCGTGCCCTCTCAGGAAGATGCATGCCTTTTCTGATTTTTCTTCCTTATTGAATTAGTGGTGGTGATTCATTTTCCTACCATTGACACATTAGATGTCTGTTAAATAGGATTGAAAGCAATTAATCCAGAGCAGAACACCCGAATATCTCATTCATAAATAATTGTTTTTCTTGGTGCCCCAGCATCGGTGTGTGGGGGAGGATTTAAAGCCTATAGACCAAACTCGCAGAGAAAAGTGTGGGCCCAGTCCTCTGACTACACACGTGAGATTAAATGGCCATGGTTCATATATTGCCATGAGCACCCAGGGGATATTTTTATGGCATGTTCATGAGAGTTTATAATGTAGAAGAGACAGGATCTGCCACCAGCCCCACCCAGGGCATAAAATCCATCTTCCAAATAGAAACACAAAGGCACTTTAGCAAAAGTTCTGTTGTGTGGCTGTTAAAGCGGCAGAGAAAATTCTGTTGAGGCTGGGTGCGGTGGCTCATGCCTGTAATCCCAGCACTTTGGGAGGCCAAGGCAGGCGGATCATGAGGTCAGGAGTTTGAGACCAGCCCAGCCAATAGGGTGAAACCCTGTCTCTACTAAAAAATATAAAAATTAGCAGGGTGTGGTGGCACACACCGTAATCCCAGCTACTTGGGAGACTGAGGCAGGAGAATTGCTGGAGCCTGGGAGGCAGAGGTTGCAGTGAGCTGAGATTGGGCCACTGCACTCCAGCCTGGGAGACAGAGGGAGACTCTGTCGCA
>NW_016107378.1:4443472-4451761 GCF_001604975.1 Cebus imitator | reverse complement strand
AAAGAAAAAAAAGAAAAAGTCTGTTAAGCATATGGCAGGCTGAAATTAGAGTCCCAATGTGTATGTGTGTGTCTGGAAGGAAGGGCATCTCTGGAGTAACATCGCTGGGTTATTGCTGCTTGGTTAAGGACCTTGCCAAACCTGAGGGTGAATCATGGCTCTATCACCTGCTGGCTCTGTGATCTTGAGCAGGTCACTCAAGTACTCTAAGCATCAGTTTGTTAATAAATAGAATAGTACCCGACCTCCTAATGTTCTTGCAAGGATTCTATGAGCTCGTGTTTACGAAATGTTAAACCTATCCCTGGAGCATAATAATTGTTCAATAAATGTTAGAGAGGAGAAGGAGATGGTGTTGATGATGACGGTGGTGGTGAGGTTGGTGGCAATGATCCTAGTGTGTGGAATGTACCAACATACAAAGTACAACCATGTGCCTTACTCATCTGGTTCATTCCTTGTCAGGTAAGGAGCAGGTTCAACCACTTTGAAGCATGCTTGATGGTGCAAAGAGGCCAGGTAGGGCAGTTGTGGAATATGTCCCTGGGACAGTCACTTGTCCTCCAGAGCTAGTCTAGGATCTCTGCCTTCGAGCCCATGTTCCCTCAGTGCCCTGACTCCCTCGTGCTGCCCATTGGCTGTATGTCCAGAGACTGGAAACTGATTTTAACATCAGGACTAGCAAACCATTGTTAAGAACGAAAAATTGTTGCCAGCATTGCCACTCAACATTTTTGTTTGTTTGGATTTGGCTTTTGGAGAGTCTGTGCCTCCATGCTGTTGTGTTCACATGTTGCCAATTCGTGGTGAATGTGGCAAGCATGACACTCTAAGCAGCTTAATTTAAGTGCAGAGGGGAAATTTGCCAATTCAGCAACTAGGATACTATGTACCCTTTTGGTCAATCAAAACCTTGTGTTGAATTCAGATCATCCCTTCATGGGGGCCATCTGAGTCTGTGCTGATCTCAATAGCTAACATGTATGGACCCTGGCTTTGCAAGAGGGATTTCAGAGAAGCTTCGCTACAGCCTTACAAAGAAGACCCTTTCATCTGCCAGCATTCTTGGCTGCAAGCAACAGAAGCCAACTTGCTTTCTCAGAACAAGAGTTTATTGCAAGGAGGTTGTCAGAAGCTGGAGCACAAGGCTGTGAAAATGAAGGGGGATTCTGGGAACCCCAGAGAATCAGGAAGACTATTCCATGTGACACCTTTGCTACTACAATCAACAAAACCTCCAGTCATCTCCATGCCCTGGAATCCCTCAACTGGGATTTGCTGAGCTTAGTTCAAGACCTGCCATTTGGTTGGGCCGGGACAGGAAAAAGAGATCTTGTCTGTTAAGCAACACGAGTACTTAGCAGGCTCTATCTTTCTCCAAGATGATATATCACTGGGGGATGTCCCCAAAGAGTTTTGAAGATGGGAGACTGGATTCTAGGTAGTCCAAGTTGACCAGTCACCACCAGAGTAACATTAATATTCCTATTGTACCGATTAATACATTGATGCTCAGAAGAGTTGGGTAAATTGCTCAATTTCATACAAGCAGCAAGTGGCAGACTTGAGATTTGCACTCAAAATTGTTGCTCTCCCTTTTTTTTCCCCCAGAGACAGTCTTGCTCCATTGCCCAGGCTGGAGAGCAATGGCATGAGCATAGCTCACTGCAGACTTGAACTCCCAGGCTCAGGTGATCCTCTCCTGCCTTGGTCCTCCAAAGTGCGGAGATCATAGACATAAGCCCCTGAACCTCGCCACTGCTTTTCCTTTGATTAGAGAATGCATTGGTTTGGATGCGTTCAGCTAACAGTAATAGGATGCACTACTCAAACGGACCTAACAGCATGGACATTTACTAGCTCCAACACTCAGGCTAATCCGGGGCCTTTACCATGACATCAGAGACTTGTGCCTGCTTCATCTGAAGGCTGGGTCCCCTCATGGCTTCAGGGTGGCGATCACAGGCATCAGAGCTCTTTGCTTCCTTGTTCACATCACGTTGGGGGAAGTGAGAGTGGACTTTCATACTCTCTCTCTCTCTCTCAAGCACATGAAATACCTTTCTCAGAAGCCTCAGCGAACTTCTCTTTAAATCTTATTGGCTGGAATTGGATCACATGGCCACTACTAAACCACTTGCTGGAAGTGATTGATCTCAGACCTATCACTGGAGCTGGATTCAAACCCCAAACTGCATGGCTTTTGCAAGATGACAGAGGGTGGTTTAGCTGTTGGGGAGTTGACTGTGGTCCACTGTGAGGAATAACAATGTATACGTTTGATTCATCTTTTACATAGAACAAGGACCCAGGCCAGTCAATATATTTACCATACAGATACCTGTGGTCAAGCCTAAATCTTTATCTAGCTAATAAATGCTTTACTACATAGCAGTAGTATAAACAGAATGAAGATAAATTATTTCTTCATCGTTCTTCCCAGCCTGGACTTTAACATCTCACTGATCTACGGCTAAAAGACATCTATTACAGACACCTTGCCCTGGAGCGTGGCTAACCACCTTCCATTATCATTAGAGGCTCTTGTTATTTTTCGATGTTTTTAAACATAGCTTGTTACTTCCTTTCCTACTAATATAATTATGGCACCATCCATAGGTGACTCTCCATTTGAGGAAGGGGCAAGGTTTGGATAGAGAAGAAACTCCCCCAAAGGCATGACATTTTGCAAGTGTAGCGACTTCCCAGAGCAGTATTGCACCATTTGGAGGGCGTGGGTTGCAAGCAACGGAAACTCAAGTTGAACCAGTTTATGGAAGAGGGATACTAAAGAGGAAGACTTTTCTGGAGTATCTCAGAAAAGATGCAACAGGACCTAATAAAATGAGGGGTTCGAATGGGATCAGGACATGTGCTCTTTTCTTCTGCTTCCTACTGAGCATCTGCACATCCTATCCTCTTGCACACCAGCTTCTTCCACTTCTGACACCCCCATTAAAGGAAATGGGGCTACCTAGAACACTTCATGCCTTGCTTGAAGATACTGGAGGCTCTTTTTAATTTTAATTTCAAGGATTTCTGAAAGATCTCTTTTTGGCTCAATGTGACAGATGCCAACTCCTGAGGCTATGGTCAGGAGTCAGGTTGGACTTACAGGACGATTCCCTTGATGGCCATGTAGAAGATGGGAGAGGGGGAGTGATGGGGCAATTCCTAGAAAAGGATTCCGGGGAGGACAGTCCCATAGGCTTCATCACAATCATCTAGTACCATTGAGGGGCACAGGTGGCAGGAGAAAAAGAAGGGAATTCCCCTTGTGATTGTGTGGACTTGGTTCTGCCTGGAGTTTCCCAAGGAGACTAGAGATCTCTGTCTTCTCTCCATTTCTTCTGAAGGGCTCCCTGAGGAACCTACTGGATCTTTCAGGTGATGGTGGCGAACAGAGCTGGCTGAATGGGCATGGCACAGTTTGTGCCCTTATGAAGACCAAAGGCTGGCTGGGGAGAGAGATGTGTGCTCAACTCAGGGCCTTCACTGGTGTTTGAGGGGTCCTCTGCTAACACACTTGCTGTATATGGTGACAGCTGTCTATGGGTGGACTTGCTTTTTTTTGAGACCGAGTCTCACCCTATTGCCAGGCTGGAGAGTAGTGGCACAATCTCTGCTCGCTGCAACCTCTGCCCCCTGGGTTCAAGTGATTCTCATGCCTCAGCATCCCAAGTTGCTGAGATTACAGACACTTGCCACCACACCGAGCTAATTTTTGTATTTATAGTAGAGACGGCATTTTGCCATGTTGGCCAGGCCAGTATCAAACTCCTGACCTCAAGTGACCTACCCACCTCAGCCTCTCAAAGTGCTGGGATTGCAAGTGTAAGCCACCACGCCTGGCCAATGGGTGGACTTCCTGAGGGCAAGGGCTGTGTCTGGATCTCCTTCATGCTCCAGATCTTAGTTATTTTCCTGGCACTGCACAGGTTTCTCAGGTGAGTGATGGAATACATTCTTTCCCATGCAAGGCAGAATGAGAGAAGTGCTAAAGAGATACACAAGCTGGTGGCTTTGAGGAAGAGAGGTTGGTTCTTTCAAACTGGTACACTGAGGCAGGTATCACAGATGTGGCACCCACTGAGCTGTGCAAGAGTGGTCAGCAGAAATGCAGTAGATGGGAAGGGAAGTGGTGGTGATGTAGAATAGGCAAGCCCCAAATTGGGGCTTAGCCTGAAAGGGTTCTTGGCTTTGCCCAGGAAAGAATTCAAGGGTGAGCTGGTGGTAAGGTAGAAGAAAACAGCTTTACCAAAGTGTTGGTGCTGCAGTTCTGACTGTGATGCAGCTCCATGACTGCTCCTGCAGAGCAAGTTACCCCTTAGGCAATGTGCTGAGATCAGCAGCTCAGGGCAGGTTTGCAGTCATATTTATACCTACTTTTAATTGCATGCAGATTAAGGGGTGGTTTTTGCAGGCATTTCTAGGAAAGGGATAGTAACTTCTGGGTCATCAGGTCATTTCCATGGAGAGGAGCGGTAACTCCTGTGTGTTGCCATGCAGAGGTAAACTGATGTGGCACACTGGTGGGCGTGTCTTATGGAAAACTGCTTCTGCCTAGTCTCTATTTTAGCTAGCCCTCAATTTGGTCCAGTATCTGAGCCCCATCTCTGGTATTGAGTCCCACCTCCTACCTCAGTGGTGGGGTTTGGTTCTGCCTGGATGGGTTCAGAGCCTCCTTGCTGCTTCTGTCCCTGGCCTGGGCTTTGGCAGCCCATATGCTCTCTAGAATGCCATCTAGGTCATAGCAATTAAACCTGAGGTGTGGGGACCTTAAGGAAGATGGCTGACTAGGAACAGCTCAGGATTGCAGCTCCCAGTGAAAGTTCAGAGAGTGAGTGGACGTGGCATTTCCAGACGAATTTTTATTGCCCATAGGCCAGGAGATTCCTAGGCGGAGGAGCCCCATGCGTCACAAGCATGGCTGTTTCCACCAGCTTGGCTGTTTCAACCAGTGTGGCTGTTTCAGCCCACACAGGTGCTTTGCCCGTGCCCTGGCACGGCGGTTCTCCATACAAAAGACGCTGGTCCAGGTGCCCTCTTAGCTGGCGATTGGAGCCCTGAGATGGCAGAGTCACCCATTCATCTGAAATAGTGAGCCAGGCCAGGCGATTCCTAGGCAAAAAAACTGGCAGGAATCTCAGCGCCGCTGTTTCAGCTGGCTCAGTGAGTCATGGCACAGGAGATCCCGGCGCCTTTTCAACAGGCAACTGGAACACTGGGAGAAAGTCGACCGTTCAACAACAACAACAAAATAAAGACTCTGAGTCAGGGAGCCAGGTGATCAGGCTCAGCTGGTCCCACCCCCCAACACAAACACACACAAAAACCAGTAATTGAAAACGCTCTGGGTTGAGAGTTTCACAGCAAGCACAGCTGAACCCAGTATGGTCCGGTTCTGTGGGGGAGGGGCATCTGCGATTACTGAGACACTCCACCACTACGGAGGCAGTTCTGACCATCGCTGAGGCAGCCCGCCATTGCTGAGGCAGCCTGCCATTGCAGAGGCAACCTGCCACTACAGAGAGAGTCTGCCATAACAGAGGCAGGCCACCATTGCCAAGGCAGTTCTAACTACACCCATATAAACAGGACTGCAGGGAAGATCACATGGCAGCTGGGCGGAGCCCGCAGCAGCTCAGCAAAGCCTCTTCAGGCAGACAGTGACTAGAATGCCTCCTTGCTGGGCAGGGCAGCCCTGAAAAAAACAAAAGGCAGCAGCACAATGGAAACTCATAAACAAAGCCCTAACTCCCTGGGACAGAGCACCTGGGGAAAAAAAGGGAGTTTATGAGTTCTGCTGCAGCAGACCTAAACGTACCTGCGCAGCAACTCTGAATGAACAACGGAGCTCACAGCTCAGGACTTGAGCTCCAATAAAGGACAGACTGTCTCCTCAAGCAGCTCCCTGACCCCCGTTTATCCAAAGAGTCACCTCGTAAAGGAGAGAACAGACTGACATTTGGCGGGCATCCTTCTGGGACAAAGACAGCAGAAGAGGAAACTGGTAGCAACCCTTACTGTTCTGCAGCTGCTGCAGGTGATCCCCCAGCAAGCAGGGCCTGGAGTGGACGTCAGCAGTCCTACAGCAGAGGGGCCAGACTGTTAGAAGGAAAGCTAAGAAAAAGAAGTAACTTCAGCATCCACGAACTGGAAGTTCACTCAGAGACCGAATCTGAAAGTCAGTAACTACAAACACAACAGGTGGATAAACCCACAAAGATGGGAAGAAACCAGAATAGAAAGGATGAAAACACCCAAAACCAGAACACCTCTCCTCCTAAAAAGGATCACAACTCCTCACCAGCAAGGGAACAATGCTGGATGGAGAAGGAGTGTGATGAAATGACAGAATCAGACTTCAGAAGGTGGGTAATAAGAAACTACAGAGAGCTAAAAGGACATGTTATAACCCATTGCAAAGAAACTAAGAACCTTGAAAAAAGATTTGACGAAATGCTAACGGCAATGGACAACATAGAGAGGAATGTAAGTGAATTGATGGCGCTGAAAAACACAGCACGAGAACTTTGTGAACCACGCACAAGTTTCAACAGCTGAATTGACCAAGCAGAAGCAAGGATATCAGAGGTCGAAGATCAACTCAATGAAATAAAATGAGAAGGCAAGACTAGAGAAAAAAGGGTAAAAAGGAATGAACAAAGTCTCCAAGAAATGTGAGACTATGTGAAAAGACCTAATCTACATTTGATAGGTGTACCTGAATGTGACGCAGAGAATGAATCCAAGCTGGAAAATACTCTTCAGAACATTATGCAGGAAAACTTCCCCAATCTAGCAAGGCAGGCCAATATTCAAGTCCAGGAAATACTGAGAACACCACAAAGATATTCCTCAAGAAGAGCAAGCCCAAGGCACATAATCGTCGATTCACCAGGGTTGAAATGAAGGAGAAAATGCTAAGGGCAGCCAGAGAGAAAGGTCCAGTTACCCACAAAGGGAAGCCCATCAGACTCACAGCAGATCTCTCAGCAGAAACCCTACGAGACAGAAGAGAGTGGGGGCCAATATTCAACATCCTTAAAGAAAAGAACTTTCAGCCCAGAATCGCCTATCCAGCCAAATTAAGCTTCATAAGTGAAGGAAAAATAAAATCCTTTGCAAACAAGCAAGTACTGAGATTTCATCACCACCAGGCCTGCTTTACAAGAGCTACTGAAAGAGGCTCTACACATATAAAGGAACAACTAGTATCAGCCACTCTGAAAACATACCAAATGGTAAAGAGCATCAACACAATCAAGAATCTGCATCAACTAATGAACAAAACAGCCAGCTAGCATCAAAATGGCAGTATCAAATTCACATGTAACAATATTATTCCTAAATGTAAATGGACTAAATGCCCCAATCAAAATACACAGACTGGCAAATTGGATAAAAAGCCAAAACCCATTGGTGTGCTGTATCCAGGAAACCCAACTCACATGCAAGGATACACAAAGGCTCAAAATAAAGGGATGGAGGAAGATTTACCAACCACATGGATAGCAAAAAAAAAGCTGGAGCTGCAATTCTCATCTCTCATAAAATAGACTTTAAAGCGACAAAGATCAAAAGAGACAAAGAAGGACATTACATAATGGTAAAAGGATCAATGCAACAAGAAGAGCTAACGGTCCTAAATATATATGCAACCAATACAGGAGCACCCAGATACATAAGGCAAGCTCTTAATGACTTCCAAAGAGACTTAGACTCCCACACAATAATAGTGGGAGACTTTAACACCCTATTGTCAATATTAGACAGATCAACCTGACAGAAAATTAACAAGGATATACAGGACCTGAACTCAGACCTGGAAATAGACATTTACAGAACTCTCCACCCCAAATCCACAGAATATACATTCTTCTCAGCACCACATCACACCTACTCTAAAATTGACCACATAATTGGAAATAAATTACTCCTCAGCAAATGCAAAAGAACGGAAATCATAACAAACGGTCTCTCAGACCACAGTGCAATCGAGTTAGAACTCAGAATGCAGAAACTAACTCAGAACTGCACAGCTTCATGGAAACTGAACAACTGGCTCTTGAATGTTGACTGGAAAAACAATGAAATGAAGGCAGAAATAAAGATGTTCTTCAAAACCAGCGAGAACAAAGACACAACATACAGAATCTCTGGGACACATTCAAAGCAGTCTCTAGAGGAAAATATATAGCAATAAGTGCCCACATGAGAAGCAAGGTGAGATCTAAAATTGAAACCCTAGCATCAAAATTGAAAGAGTTAGTGGCGCAAGATCAA